>NC_141928.1:19179943-19482974 GCF_057802395.1 Ceratotherium simum simum
ATTTGCCTATTCTGGATATTTCATATAAGTAGAATCGTTCAACGTCTGTCCTTTTGTGTCTGGTTTCTTTAATATAGCAGATGCTTCAAACTTCATCCATGTTGTAGTATGTATGAGAACTTAATTCCTTTTTATGGCTGAATGGTATTCCATTGTATGGATACGCCATATTTGTTTATTCATTCATCTGTCCCTGGACATTTGGATTGATTCCACCTTTGACTTAGTGATGCAATATTAAATAATCTACTTAATTTCTCTGAGCTTCATTTCAGTAAAATAGATATATTCATCCTTAAATCCTAGGATTATTGTGAGGATTAGAAGATACACCAAAGACAAATCACTTGGGATAAAGTTTCCACTCTGGCACTTGTTAATTTTCCTCCTCCTTTTAGTCTATCTCTGTCTACCACCCAATCGGTGCCTGGATCCTTCTGCATTCGAAGCTCCACAACTGTTTGCCAATTGTTGATTCTCTCCAGGCCCATTAGCTCAGTTCTGATTCTTGGACTGTAGAATGTGAGGAGAATATTTTATTTGACCTCTGCCTGTTTAATGTGTGGGCGGTTCCAGGTTGGTGGACATAATGCCTCTCAGGTATCACAAGTCCTGGGATGCAGATGACGGCCCATGTTCCTCATTAAACTAATAATTCCTCTCGGGGGAAGTGCGGCGAAAATTAGCACTTGACATTTAAAGGTAGATGAAGTCATAAGAAGATTATGACTTGGCCTTGAATAGCATTTCTTGGGCCAGATTAGAAATTCACATGAGAGAATAATTGTTTTCTGGGGTCAGACCCCGTGTTCTTTCCAGTCCAGGGCTGGAGGCATCAACTCTGAGTTCCAAGGGACTGTTTCTCTCTGAGGGATGTACATGGAGAAGGCCAGGTTTTCCTCTCCAAGCAGACTTAAATGATAGGAAATTACATTCCATTCAATTAAAAAGATATTAAGCAGTGTCTTACTTAGGCTACTTTTACTTGTATCCTAGAGGTGTAGACAATGAGGACATTTAATGTTCTCATTTGACAAAAAATTTGTTCATAGGTGACTTTACAGCTCAAGATGTCAGTACCCATGGTTGGCATCTCTCTGTTATCTTGGCTTTCTCCTTGGGGTACCAAGGTGGCTATCGCACCCCAAGATTCATGAACTAACCCAACATCTAAAGCAGGGGTGAAGGGAGGGCAGGCAGAAAACAGAGCTCTCCTCATGAGCTTTTTCCTTTATTAGAGGAAAAGTCTTTTCCAGAAGTGCATCCAAAGGTTTCACCTTATGACTCATTAGCCAAAGTGAGTCAAATGGCCACCTCTACATGCAATAGAATCTGGGAAAGGGAACTTTTTCATCCTTTACAGAGAGAGTTATGTAAGGAAGACGTGGGTAGGGAATGAGTATTGGTAGCCAACCAACACTATTTACCTGAACCCCTGTGTGCTAGGTGCAGTGGAAATGTAGAGACTGATAAGGTATCATCCCTGCCCTCCGGGAGACATAGATGCTCCCAACTAACAAAAACATAGTAAAATGGAATAAGTCCCAAAAGAGATGCATGAGAAAGCTGGGTTGTAGAAACTTGAAGAGAGGAGTGGTTTATACTGTCCATGTAGTCAGGGAAGCCTTCATGGAGGCAGTGATGTGTGCACGAGGTATTAAATGACAGTGTTTGGCTCAAGTCAAGGCAACTTGGGCTGAGAAAACAGCTTACACAACGTCACAGGAATTGGAAATTCAGGTGGTTTTTTTCTTTTTAAAGGATGTGGGGTTGGGATACTTCTGGTAAAATGCAACAAGGAGGGAAGTGAGATATAAAGATAGTTTATCGCAGGTGCCGGCCCAGTGGCCTAGTGGTTAAGTTCGCATGCTCCACTTTGGCAGCCCGGGGTTCACAGGTTTGGATCCCGGGTGTGGACCAAACCCGGGTGTGGACCTACACACTGCTTATCAAAAAGCCACGCTGTGGTGGTGGCCCATATGAAAATAGAGGAAGATATGCACGGATGTTATCCTAGGGCCAATCTTCCTCAGCAAAAAACAGGAGGATTGGCAATGGATGTTAGCTCAGGGCTAATCTTCCTCAAAAGAAAAAAAAGATAGTTTATTGCAAATATAATAGGCCATGAGTGCCAGGCTTAGGTGTTTGGACTACTCTGGAGACACGGGGTAGATATTAATGTGTTTGAGTTGGGATTGCCATTATCTGTTCCTCCAAATCCTGCTAAGATCTTTATCCAGATTTGCCATCATGGATTTATCTTAAATTTTTTTTTTTTTTTTTTTTGTGAGGAAGATCAGCTCTGTGCTAATATCTGCCAACCCTCCTCTTTTTATGCTGAGGAACACTGGCCCTGGGCTAACATCTGTGCCCATCTTCTTCCACTTTATATGGGACACCACCACAGCATGGCCTGCCAAGTGGTGCGTCGGTGTGCGCCCGGGATCCGAACTGGAGAACCCCGGGCTGCTGCAGCAGAATGCGCACACTTAACCGCTTGTGCCACCGGGCCGGCCCCAAGAATTTATCTTAATTTTTGTGACTCCATTTCTCAGTTGTACCCAGTTGCCCACATAGTTCCCAAAATTCTCTGAAGAGCAGTATAGACATTGGGTGTGGGAGCTTTCAAGTCAGAAGCATGAGCAGCACTCCACTTTCTCCGTCTCCCTCTCGACACAGAAGTCATGTCAGAGCAGGGCCCACACAGGGTGGCTTAACTGTGATTTTTCTTGCTGTTTTCCCCATCCTCCTGCTTCAGTACTAAACATGACTTGCTGGTTGTCTTTGCCAGCTCATCTGACTTCTAGACATTTTGTTCATATCTGACACGCTTTCTCTGCTGTAAATCCTTCACTGACTCACTAACATTCCTCGCCTAACCTAGAAGCTTCTTTTTTATTGTCTAGCTTTCTCAGCCTCATTCTCCACTGCCCCGCATGCTCTCCCACCCTGTCGAGTACATGAAGTGTTCCGAACACGTTATCATGCTGTACATATCTTTCCCTTTCCTTTTTTTTTTTTCAGTGTCTATGATTTTCATTTCCCTCTCCCCTAAACTGCTTTACAGGAATAATTAATTTCTCAAAGCCCTTCTTAAGCACCATATCCTTTTTTTTCTTAGGCTTTTTATTTTGGAATATATTTAGATGCATAGAAAGTTGGCATAGATAGTACAGAGACTTCCCCTATACCCTTTCCCCAGCTTCCCCTAATATTAACATCTTATAATATCGTGCTACATTTGTTAAAACTAAGAAATCAACATTTGTACATTACTATTAACTAAACGGCAGACTTATTCAGATTTCACGAGATTTCCACCGATGTCCTTTTTCTCTCCTAGGACCGAATCCATGTTTCCATGTTGCTTTTAGTCATCATGTCCCCTTGGTTTCCTCTGATATGTGACAGTTCTCAGTTTTTTCTTCCTTCTTTTCTTTCTTCCTTCTTTCCATTCTTTCTTTTTTTTAAAATTATCTTAACAGTTGCGAAAATCACTGGTCAAGTTTTTGATAGAAGGTCCGACAATTTGGGTTTGTGGATTGTTTTCCCCTGATTAGACTGAGGTTATATGGGTTTGGGGAAGCATGCCATAGAGATAGAGAGCCCTTGTCGTCATTCCGTATCAGAGAGTATGTGACATTAACCTGACGTTACCCCTGTCACTTGGTTAAGGTGGCGTCCATAGGTTTCTCCACTGAAAAGTTACTATTTTTCCCTTTCTTTACTCTGTTCATTAAAGCAAGTCACTAAGTTCAGTCTGCACTGAAGGAGAGGGGAATTAACTCCACCTCCTGGAGCGGGGGTAACCATCTCCCTTTTAGAGCCTCTCTGGTCCCCTCAGAGCCAGGAGCTATTTCCTTTCAGTGCTTCTTCTGACCCTCGGACGTTCACTTGTCTGTCTCCCTCGTATTAGACAGTGGACTCCCGAAGGCAGGGGCCATGTCTAATTTGTCTGTCTCCTCAGAATTTAGTCTGTGATAGATTCTCAGCAATAAGTTTGACCCAAACATAACTTCTCCCAAATAGAGTTCTTTTACCCTACTGTGACCTTGGAGACCTCTGCAGGGGAGAGGCTGGCGTGGGGAGGATTGAGTCTTTGCCGGCCCCCTCAGCTCCCCTCTGCTGCATTTATGCTCGAACTTGCCATTTGGATTTGAGGACAGAAGATAAAATCCTTTTTGACCCAGGTGCGTGATGATCAATGGGCTTCCCGGCATGCTTCACCGCCCCCGCCTAGCTCTCTCTATGGCACTGGTTTCTGCTCGATAAATCCATAAAGAGACAACTCAATTGTTTTGACTTTCGTCCACCTTTTCCAGTGATTCTTCTTTTCCAAGTTAATGGGGCAGAGGGGAGGGGAGGCACACAATTAGAAGTGACACACACTTTCTTTTCGGGCAGAGACAAATGCCTCTGTGCGCTGACAGCGTCATAAAACATGAATTAAGAGATCAGTTATTAATGAAATACTCCAACCTAATATCAGAGCGATGAAGCCCTTGGCTTTACACAAAGTGTTTGGCACTTGTAAACGAAAAGCTTAGATGTCTTTCCTTGCCTCTCTTTTTCCCACAGCCGAGTAAAGTTGGAGCAATCTAAATCAGAATTTTTCAAGCTCTGGTACAGAATAAATGTGGACAAATGGCTATCTACAGCCAAACACATATAGACACATTTGAGATTCGTAGTAGAAATCAGCATATCAAGTAAATAAACTCTGAGCAGCTTTACAGTAAATAGACCCATTTCTCTTTGCTTATCTTAACATTTCCTAAATTTATTTGACTGTAGATTACCCTATTTCCTATTAATGTCTTGAATATAAGGTTCATTTTGAGAAATAAGCATGTAACTCACACTGCCCAGCACCTTCTGGATCACGTGCATGCAGCCAAGAATGGCGAATTGAAATAAAAATCTGTTGAGTTAAAAGGTAGATATAGTCCATCACCAGTATTTTGTTTTTGTCCCCATTTGTTTTGCTTCTTCGGTCAGAGTGGTCAATTTTAGATTGACGCACCTGGAAGATTGCCTTGAATCCTTGCTTCATTTTGCTTTTGGCCAAATTACTGAATCCTCCCCACCCTGGGAGCAGGGTTGACCTGAACTCTCAGGCCCAGGCTGAGCAGGTCTCCCCAGTTACCTACCTACTTACTTATTTATAAATTACACTCCTCTCTAATTTTAAGCTTGGTGCAGTGTTGGTTGAAAACATTAAAAATAATGAGAATGTAAGTTAAGTGTAATCTTCTGATCTGGTAATAGACTGATTAGCATTTTTTCGTTTTCTCTAGATTCCAGCTAAGCGGCATGCACAGGGCTTTGAAATCTAAATTAATACACCATTTTAGTCTTCAGAAAGCTGAGCATCTAACACCTAGATCCCTGGGCCTTCACTGCCCTTTAGCACATGTGCCCTTGTCATCCGATGCTCAGGGCGTTGCCCAAAAGGCGTGAGGTCCAGTGTACCTTTTTATTCCCTTTTAGCAGTCACACCTTCTCTGCCCTCAAGAGCCTGCTTCTGTCTTTCTGTGGTTATAGCCACGATCTTCTGCTTTTTTTTTTTTTTTTTTGTGAGGAAAATCAGCCCTGAGCTAACATCAGTTGCCAATCTTCCTCTTTGCTGAGGAAGATTGGCCCTGGGCTAACATCTATGCCAATCTTCCTCTACTTTATATGGGATGCGGCCACAGCATGGCTTGATAAGCAGCACGTAGGTCTGCACCAGGGATCCGAACCTGTGAACCCGGGCCGCCGAAGTGGAGAGTGAAAACTTAACCACTAAGCCCCCTTTTCTGCTTTTTATTTATTACTTATGTCTTATTCCTAGAAACACATATGTATTTATATATAAAGGACAGAGTTGAGTATAGTGGGAAAACGGAATTTCAATAGACGAAGCAGAAGACCTTACTAACTAGCTGTGTGATTCTGAGCAAATTGTTAACCTCTCTGAACCAAGGGTTTTGCATTTATACAATGGGACTAATGATAGGACCTACACACAGGGTTGTTGTGAGAATGGAAGGAGGGCCCAGCATACAGTATGCTCAGTGAGGAGCTAACTGTTGAACAACAGGGACAGTCTCCTAGGTGGGTGGTGAGAGCAAGTGAGATCCTCAACTAGGAGTCTTCTATCATTGTGAGCCATCTACACATGAGCCATTGGTATAATGTATTTCTGTAGCAATTTCTAAAGTGTCTCACTCAAGAAACCCACCTCTCCATGAAGCCTGTTAGTCATTATAGAGAGTGCTTCCCAACTGTCAACCCATTAATGATTTTGGAGTAATGTTGCATGTGCCTTTTCTCTTTGACCTCACCTCCGTTATATTTTCCACAGTTTCCACTGCAAAGCCCTGTCCTTGGATGTCCATGGGTACCAGGTATACCAGGTCACTGTACCTCAGGTAGCACACACCATGGAAGCAGCAGGATTGCCTTCAGGTTGTAGGCTTGTGGTAGACTGGTAAGCTCTGACCAATTTGATGATACTCAACTGCATCTCTGACTTTGGTCAGTTACTTTACATTTCATCTTCTCCAAGTCAAAGGGAATGCGCGTGTGTTGAGCGCAGATGATTTGTTCTCCACATGTATTCCCATTTCATCCTCATAACAACCTTAAACACATAGGTGTTAATATCCCCATATTACAGAGAATGAAAGTTAAGCTCAGAGAAGTTAAGTAAATTGGTCAAGGTTGGCAGTGATAGGATCAAACCCAAGTCTGTGTGATTTTAGTACCCACATACTGTGTGCATCACCTGGAGAATATAGAGATGGCTGAGGCCAGATTCATTCACACCACTGGCAGGAGAAGGAGATGGAGGATAAAATCAAAGGCACCTGTATTACCGATTCGCGTATGAAGGCAGAGTGAATTTTCTTCCATATTTAATTGCTTATTTCTGCTTAATGAGTTATCTCTACACCTAACTTTTGTTCTTGGCTTGGTCTTAGTTTCCATGTCTGCAGAATGAAAGGAATGGGCAACCCTTAAGCTCTAAAATAATAGGATTTTGGAGAATGAACGCAGGTGAGCGTGTTAGGAGTTTGGTTGGTCGGTGGACAAATGCTATCTAAATAGGTGGTCAAGTTCAGGGCTTAGTAGGATGTACAGATCTGAGTTCTACTTGAGAAACTAAGAAATGCTATATTGGTGATACTCTGCTTCCTAGTTTTCTATGCCTTACCTTGATTTGATATCTGCAAATCCTTTGGAAAAATAACCAAAAGTCTGGTGGGATAACGTGCTGCACTGGACAAAGAGTCTGTCCACATTTGTTTAGTCTTGACTATAATACCCATGGGCCATGTAGCTTGGGGCAAATTTTATAACACCCTGATATCCACAGGGGATATGACAAGATAAAATCTAGAGAATGCCTGGTGTAATCATTGCCATTCCTCCTTCTCTTTCTCTGCTCTTCAGATTACTTAACTGCCAAATGGGGATGAAAATATAGGCCAGAATGGGAGCCACAGAAGACCTGCATAATGGATTGAGGGAACTAACTAATGGGAATAAGAAGGTATAAGAGGAGAGAGAGAAAACTACAGAATTGAGGATGTTGGTGATGGAGGGAGCCAGAATAAAGGGATGAGGTCAAAGAGAGAAACAAGTTAGGATATCAGAGAGAATGGGCTAAGGAAGCATGTGTATATTCTTGAAACAATCTTTTCTCTTGCTTTTCACATAGCCGGCTTCTTCTCGTCAATCACCTCCCCCAGTTTAAATGTCTCCTCCTCTGAGAAGCCCTCTCTGATCAGCCTATCCAAAGGAGCCCCCTGCCTCAGTTACTCACTATCGCTGCATCCTGTCCGTTTTCTCTGTGACACCTAACACCAATTGTAACCACTTATTTTTCTTTTGTTTTGTTTGATTTTGGGGTAAGGACCAAACTGCCTGGGTTTGAAAACCTAGCTCTGCCGCCTGCCAGCTGTGTGACCTTAGGCAAGTTCAGTCTCTGAGTTGCAGTTTCCTCATCGCTCATCTAGGGATTCTGTGAAGATCAAATGATTGACTGCATCTTAAGCACTTAGAATTGTGCGAGGTCCATTGAGAGCTCTCAAAAAGCATCTGTAGCTTTGATTCATTCTTGTTTATGGCTGTTTGCTCCTCTATCTTATAAATCCATACAGGCAAGGATTTTATCTGTTTATTCTCCACTGAACATCTAGGACCTACTATGTGTCTGACACATAGTAGGTCCTCAACATATACTGGTTGCATGAATAAAAGAATGAATGTAAAAAAATAAAAATGAAAAATGAAAGCAAAGAGTAAGTACCAAAAGCAAGCCTTGTATTCTGGAGGATTCCATAGCCCACAGGCTTGGCTCCAGGCAGTCACTTCCTGGGCTCCTTTGTGCTGCAGAAAACACAGCTCCAAGGAAAAAGGTTGAAGTGACCTCTTAAATTTTGATGGACCCTCCAACTGTCACCCTGGTTCCCTTAGGATCCTGGGTCTCTTCCTGGAGCCACAATCTGTCCATGCCCTAGGGGAAAAAAAAAATGTCCTCCACTCTTGTGCAGGCTGCATGTGTCAGTGTTGCTTTCCATATTCTGTAGAAAAAAAAAAAAAAAAACGAATTTATGTTTGGATGGAAAATACATTGGGGCCCTTAGGAAACATGAGCGATGGGAGGGCAGTGCTCACATTAATTTTGCACACAATCCCTCCACCAGGCTGTTTCCTCCCCTGCCCTCCTCCTGCCTCACCTTTTTCATTACTCTTAGGTCTAGAGTTGAAACCCGTGTTCATTCTTTCCTCTTTCCTTAGCTTTAGGCTCTGAGATGAAGAAATGAAAACAAAATAAATCATCAAGGAGTAGCGGGCATTGTATAAAGGAAACAGAGCCTCAAAACAGAGAGATGTGTTGTCTGTGATTCTGTGTCACTCTGCAGGGTGTGCGAGCATGGGGTGGGTGTGTACACACACGGGAACACAGCCACCCCTGGGCACTGCTGTCTTCCAGAATCCAGATATCTTTCCCACATGTTTGTGGTACTGAGCGTTAATACAGCCCTTTTCCTTTTGGGACTCCCGGAGTCCTGGGGTGACTGAGGCTGGGGAGGGGCCGGGTCTCTGGGGTTCCTGGCTCAGGCTGGCTTAGTGTGCTGTGCTTTCGTCCACCTGGGCACGTGGCCTCCTGGCTCCCCACCTGCCTGTGGGATTCATTTCCATATGTAGAGGGCTTTGAAGTCGCATTAGCTGTGCCATGGTGTAGGGTTTAATTTTCTCCTGTGGACGTTGCTCTTGGGGATGGATTTTTCCTCCACGTGTTTGTGTGGATGGTTGTGTGGTTTTGCTGGCTTCTTTCAGTCACGCTATGCTGGCGCTCTCTCGCTCTTCTTTCTCTCTTCTCCTTCCCTCTTTCTGTATGTCTCTCTACTAGAACTAATGATGGGGCCGCTTTGGGAAGTTGCTTTTCCTGCTTCAGGAATTTTGGGAGTAACATCTAAGTGGGAGACGCTCCTGGTGGTATTTTCTGAGTAGTTCCAGCCCTTCATCCTTCCTCCTTCCCTCTTTGTTCTTTCTGTTTTCCACCTTTTCCTGTCCTCTCTGCCTTCCTTGATCTCTTCTTCCTTAATTTTCTCTTTTTATTTATTCTTCACTCAGTCATTCATTTATTCATGAAACTGGGGATTGTGCCAGGTGCAGAAGGTGTACAAAACTGCAGAAGGCAGTAGCTCAGCCTTTAAGAAAGGCATATTCCAGGAGGAAAGATAAAGTTGGTATAGAACTAATTAATGCAGGGTTCATGGGCTTAGGAGGAAGGCAATGAGCAGGAGAGTAGACAGGATAGACTGTTGAGAGCTGGGATCCTGGAACCATACATGTGGATGGGTCTGGCATGCTCTTTCCACTCTTTGCTAGCTGAGCGACCTTGGGCCAGTTACTTAACCTCTCCAAGGTTCAGCATTTTCATCTGTAAATGGGGGTGAAAATAATAGGATCTCCCTTATAGAGTGTTGGTGAGGATGCAGTGATGTTCTTCATGTAAAGCACAACGCCTGGGTCGTAGCAAGTGCTGCACAAACGTTGTCTATTGTTATCACTTTTCAATGACATCATGACAGTTCAGCTAATGTTTTCTGTGAGTCTCTCCCAGGGAAAAGTGAGTTCAGGCACTGGGGTGATCCGAGAAAGCTTCCTGGGTGAGTTATTTTCAAACTGATTCCTAAGGGTGAGTAGGCTGTGTACAAGTGAATTTGGGGTGAGAGCTGAGTGGAGTTCTAACAAAAGGAACATATGAGCAAAGTGACAAAGGGGACCTGGAGATTTCTCTTTATGTCTGTGGAGTTTAAAAACCTTCCATGGGTGCATTACTAGGTGTATCTGTCTGTATCCTTCAAGTTTGCGCTGTGATGCTGTGACAGTGAGTAAGAAACAACAGTGGGGTGGTCTGAATATTGCCTCCTTCCCCCAAGAAATCCACATGCTAATCCCTGGAACCTATGGATCTTACCTTACTTGGAAGAAAGGTCTTTGTAGATGTGATCAAGTTAATGATCCTGAGATGGGGAGATTATCCTGTGTTATCAGCGTGGGCCCTAAAAGTAATCACAAGCATCTTGATAAGAGGGAGGCAGAATGAGATTTGACTTTGGACAGAAGGGGAGAAGGCAATATGATCACAGAGGGAGAGTCTGGTGTGATGCGGCCATAAGCCAAGGAGTCTGCGACCACCAGAAGCTGGAAGAGGCGAGGAACAGATTCTCCCCTAGAATCTCCAGAGGGAGCGCGGCCCTCCTGACAGCTTGATGTTGGCCCAGTGAAACTGACATCAGACATCTGGCCTCCAGAAATGTAAGAGAATACATTCTGTTGGTTTAAGCCAAGGAGTTTGTGATAATTTGTTATAGCAACCATAGGAAACAAATGCAAACAATAGTGATATTTGTGTGTATTTCCAGCCCAGCACGGGGATGACCCATTAATAGATACCCTGTCCATGTGTGGGAATGAAATGACAGTGGAAATGACTCCTATTGGCTGCCTTTTGTTTCTGGAAGTATTGCATCTCTCTTCGGCTCTCCCTGCCTTGGTTCTTCTGTGTGAGGGTGAAAGAGCCAGCGTGCTCAGTAGCCAGAATGGTCACTAGCCAGCTTTGGAAGCTAAAGTCAGGCAAGAGCTGTCCAACCAACAAGTTCCTGAAATTCCCACACCACTGCTCCTCTGTGGTCCCACAGAATGTCACGAGACAGGACCTAATTGTCATTGAGACAGTGATATTTCGTGATGCCCTGAGATTCTCCAGAGGAGATGCTACTAAAGGTGTTCGGAGCATGGGTATCAGTGGGGCTTCTGGTCCCCATGCCCATTTCATACCCACTCTCATTCGTTATGCATATTCTATTTCTATATAAAGCTGTGTTTGAAGATATGATTCTGTTCTGAAAACACAGTGTGAAAACTGCTAAATTACATATCAGGTCCACACTCCTCACTTCATAAGTGCAGAAGCAGGGACACAGCCAGGGGAGACAAATGACCAAATGTTCCTAGTAAATTAGTGGCAGCATTAGAAGTTAAACTGGAGGCCCCTGGGCTCCTCTCCCTGGCACTGAAAACCCCACTCTAAGCCCACAAACTCACGCAGAGGAGGGGGTTCAGCGATAGAACGCCCTTTGGGAAGCTCCAACTCACTGCTGACTAGCCTCTCCCAGGTTCTGTACACTTCCCACGGGCTTTTTGCTGTCCTTGCCACATTAAATTGAATTATCCCACCGTGCACGTGTCATTTTTGTTTCATTTTTCACCTGATAAAACTGAGTTTCAGCAGGGCTAAGTGACTTGCCAATAGTCAAGCCGCTAGAAGTGGCAGGATGGGGGATACAAACTCCTCACCATCTGGCGCTTTAGCTTGCATTCTTCCTGAACCTGATGGTCGCAATCACAGAATGGAAGTGGCTTTGTGGGTGTGGACCATTCAGGCACCCATGTTCAGTTCGCAACAGTTAATGAATAGCGGTGTGCTGCTTTGTAACATATGACATGAAATGGAGATGCTAAATATTATCTCTTCAACTGTGAGGAGAGGTGATATTTGACCAAGTTTCCATCCAGCCAGGCATTAGAAAATAGCTATGGCTATCGCTGCGAACTTGGGTCCACACTTCAACTTGAGTCAAACAGCTCGTATATTCTTATTTCCCTAAATGAAGGATGCACTCAAGCAATTGAAAACAACTTCTGGAACAATTTCGTTCCATTACGTCTAATGGAATTGAGTGTACGTGGCACACAGTGTGTGCTGATATTTTGCAGAAGCAAGGCGGGATTTTCCCATTACTCTGAGGATGGATAAGATGTGAAATGAACTCCTCGGAGACTGTCTCACTTTGTCACAATACAGCTAGTGAGTCACATTAGAAGATTTGGGGAACAAAATGCAGTTTTGGTTTCTGCTTTGTATTCTCATATACACTCTATGCCTTCTTTTCCATGCATTTCTCTCTCTGCTAATAAATTGGGTGGCGAGAGCCCTGTATGAAAAGGGCCCATATAAAAGGATTCATCTTGCTGTTTAAGGAAATGTCACTGCTGTTTGGAATACAAAGACCCTGCTCTGAATGTGGCATTGTTTTTTTCCTGATCATTTTCTACTTGACTTTTTTTTCTTCTTTCCTTTCCTTCCTTTTTGTTTTCGTAACCTCCTGCTTGCGAAGAACAGGAAAATTTCTGCCTCTAGCTTGGAGGCTGTGTCTGCCTCTGTCTCTTACCATCTGTCTGTGTATCTCCGTGTCTTGTGTGTAAAAACGTTTTGGCAGATCATTCCCATCTCAGTGAATAAAGTGCCCATGACAGAGCGAAACACAGCGACCAGAGAAGAAACTATTTGATTCATGAACATCTCCTCTCTCTGGGGTCCATTTCTACTTGGACTATTTCCTTTTTGCTTTCTGTCCTCGCTTTTATTAAGTTGTTTTCTCCTCAGAGCTTGACATGAGATTTCCTTGCTCAAGGACTTTAAGAGATACAAAATGTCACGTCTCACAAAATGTGAGTGCTACAGTAGTTCTGAAAGATCATCCCATCTTCTGTATCTCTCCACTCTGACCTTAATCAAGGAGGATCTTGGGTCTCTAGAGAGGCTAGCACCATAATGTCTGGCCTCCTCCTAAAATCTCCTCTGGGTTGTCATAGGCACAAGTCTGTGCAAAGGCCCCGTAGGGTTATCTAGCGGTGGTCCAGCCTGGCTATGTTGCTGGTGGGCAAGTTGAGGCCCAGAGGGGTGAAGTCCACACGTAATAGCTGCCCAAGGTCACACATACTAGCTGACGGAGCTGGGACTGCTGTCCTGGGCTCCTTGCTTTCACTTTCCACCTCATCATCTAGACATAAAGGGATGGCGATGTCTTGTAAAAACAGCAACATCATGCCTTTTATGGCACTTTACAGTTTATATTAAGAGCTTCCCTGCCCATGACTTCATTTGACCATGGCGGCAGTGATTCTGTGAGACAGGCTAGGATGACCATTAGCATCTCTGTAACAGGCAGGAAGTGAGGGGAGCTGTCCAAGGTAAGATACCAAGGAAGCGCCAGAGCAAGACTCTTGTGCTCTATGGGCTGGGACCACATGCTTCTTCGGCTGCTGTTTTGGCTTCACCCCCCTGCCGGGGCTTATCATGGTAGACGCTGGTGACTATGGGGTGATTGACTGATTCTTTGAAGGGGGAGGAAAAATTTAGCAGGGTACCAAGGCATTTTTTTTCTACAACCACTGTTCCTGCCAGCCTAATATCTCCCCCCACACAGCCACACCTCCCTTCCTCTCCATGTCACTTTCTCTTGGCATGGAGGGTTGTGAGTGGGGGAGAGGGTTTGATGTCTCCAGAGAGTCATCATTTGTACTTCCCCTCCAGGGAACAAAGGTTTCTTTCTGAGCCTTGCTTTTTTCTCAGCAAGCTTCAGTTCCCATCTCAGTAAAATGCTACAGCATAGGTGTGTCTTCTCTCTCTCTCTCTTTTTTTTTTTTTCAATTTTTTTGGTAATAGAGAATATTTCCAGACTTAACAGATCAGTGCATTAAAATCCATAAATATTTGATCAGCTTGTGGTCCTGGGAGAGGCTCTTGCCAGAATAGCTGAGTAGGTATGTGTACCTTTCTCTCTCTTTCTCCTTTTTCCTTCACCTTCCTCCTCCCCTCACCCCAAACATTTGGGTAATCTATTTACTAATGAACTCAGTATTAATGTATCCATTTTTCTCTGTTAGTGTCAGATTTCATTAGGAAACACGGAAGGCTTGACATTAATTGTATGAAAAATGGGTCTCAGGGTAGCTGTTGGGTTCTTGCTCCTTAACAGAGAAAAAGTTTCTCCAGGAAGAAGCATGGTTTTTCTCTGCTGGTCTGATGACATTGGAGATGTGGCAGCAACAGATTGTGTGTGTGTGTGATCTCCGTGGACCTTTTAGGGTGGTAGAGGGTTACCTTGCCTCCTCCTGCCTCTGCAATAACCAGATCCTATGTACCTTTCAAGTCTCGGCCCCACTGTGGTGTAACATGGTGGAAAGAGTGCTCATTGTGGCATTAGACTCATTTCAGTTCCTTTCCTGATCCTGCCCCTTAAAAGTTCTATGACCTGGAACAAAATCAGTTGCCCTTTCTGAACCTCAGTTTCCTTATCACCAAAATGGTAAATATTAATACCAATTGTTAAGAGGAAATTGGAGGGTTTGACAGTATTATAGCTAGGAACCTAGGGGTGCCTGGACCCTGCCATGTCCATGCCTTCTTCTCCTGAAGGACCCCATCACCTTGAGGGATACTTTGCAGAGCTTGGGAGAAGACTAGGATGAAGCTAGTAGCTTAAATAGCAACCCAAGTGGGGTCTACAAGTCCCCCATCATCACTTCCAAGCCAGTCTAGATCCTGGGGTCTAACTCTCCCTGGATAGCTGCATGAACTCACAAGCTAGCTATTGAATTTACCCACCTATCTGTGAGGTCAGAAGAACTGACCTCTTTTCTACAGAGGTAGAAAAGAAAGTTCCCATGGATGGATTGGCTGTTTCATATCAGTGACCCCCCAGCTTGAAAGTGAAGCTGATCCAATCATTTTTGTCGCTCTCACCAAACCATTTAAGAGCTGAAGCTTGGTAGATTAGTGGTAGTGATGGAGGGAGAGTGGAAACTGCTTCTTCTATTTATATTATCATTAAAAGTAAGTAAAATAATAAACAAAAAATGTCTAGTATGATGCCTGGCACATGGGGGGTGTATAGTAAATGAGAGCACCCCTCTGCCATGAGGTCTACTCTGATCTCTCCTCTCCTTTTTTCTGAACTTGCACAGGGACAGGTCTTTGTCTTTCTTACCCTACTGCATTTAGCACCTACTTCTGTGTCTCAGAGTATGTTGTGTATATCATCTGATTTTCCAATTAGTTGCTAAGCCCCTTAGGGCAAGGACCTTGTCTTACGTGTGCCCAGCACAGGATAGGCCATCGGAAAAAGTTTTCAGAAAGATTTGCAGATAGGTAGTTGGATGAATGAATGGATGGATAAACAGATAAATGGTTAGGAGCTGTGGGGTTGCTTATATGCTTAAAGAAGTGAGTTCTTAGGTGTAGATCTAAGAAGAAATAGAAACTAAATAGGCATATTTTGTTTGGGTAATTAAAAGACTGGGGAGACACATCCATTGAGATCATGTTGATCATGGGACTGGGTCAGGGTATCAGATGTCCTAAAAGGTAATTTGAGTAGAAAATAATAATTTAAAAAAATAGTCAAATATTGCAGAGAAGACTGGTAGCTTCACTTTACTGATTGCAAAATAGGAATCTTTCCTAATCCTCCTATTCTCTTCAGGTAGTTGGTGAAGATGAGAGGATGATTAGGAAGTATTCAACATTATGAAATGATAAAATCAATAAGTGATAGATAGATCTTCGTTGGTTCTCTATTTGTTTTATATTTTTATATGAATAAGAACAGAATTAGATTCAGATAAACCTGTGGAATATGGATTTTTGGTAATACTTCAGTTGTGTGAGGGAAGATGAGCCAATTTTTTATACCCATTAGATTGGCTGCCCAAGGTCATGAGCACCCACTCTGCCCACTGCCCCTGACCCCCATGTCTTGGATATTAAGTTAATTATGTGTGCTCCCGCTGCTCCCCTTGACTGTGAGCTCACACAGTGTGCCCTACACAGTGTTTTCACTTAAAACAGAGCCTCTACTTGTTGGTTATTTGCAGAGAAATTCCCTTCCTTCTCTCCCATGATGCCTCGTTACCTGATACCTGCATCATTAAGAGGGAATCTCAACAGTGCGAATTACACGTGCTGGAGTTAGACAAGTGTACAGACTGCATTTAAAAACTTTTTCACCTCCAGAAAGTCACTCTCTCTCTCTCTAATCCTCAATATCCTCATCTGAAAAATGGCCGTACTACTTTTACTTCATGGGTTTGTTACAGAAACAGTGAAATGATGCTTGCAAACCACCCAGTCCAGTGCCAGGCATGGTCACGCACATGGTCTTGTGCAACATATGGTACGTAATAAAAAAAAGAAAATTACCTCTCTTTTCCAGATTGTTAGGATGGGCCTAATGTGCAAGAATTTTGATCTTGGAACCCAGAAGTCACAGTCATTGTCCTGCAACTAAATAATTTTAATTCCTTGGACAATCCATTTAACTTATGGCCGCCTCCCCCCATTGGCCTCTGTGGACCCATCTGTAGAATGGGAACTCCCCATTTCCTGGTAATTTGTTGCATTGAGCAGAGGTGCAGTAGGGATATGTGTGATTCCTTAGATCCTTCACATTAAATGTGATTTGCATATATGTATTTTAAAACCCATCTTCATTAATTCAATCTTAGCATTATTTATTCTTATTTATGTATTTGTTTATTTATATTGCTCCTCTTTCCAAAAATAATGTTAGATAGCTTATTTATTCATACAAACTGTGACAGCAAACAGATACACAGCTAAGGGGAGTAACGCAAGGTCCATACTTTTGAGTTGTATCTATGGTGTTTTGCATATATTCAGTTGTGGGAGAGTGACATGACATGTCGCGGACCTGGAACTTCTGAGTGGAGAACAAATAGGTGGGGGACCATCTGGGAAGTGGGAGGAGTAATGGGGGTGGTGCTTTACTGCCAAAAGCCATTTGGCTGGAGGGTAAAGAATCAAACATCCTAGGTGAGGTCAAGAACACTGTAGAAGACATAGTGTGACCAGAACCTTGATGGCAGTGAGTGGGTGGGAGTTAGTATGGTGCTTGCAAAGCACTGAACATAGACCAGGTGCAGAATAAATATGAGGTATTATTATTATTACTTACCAGGATCTGGAGGCTGGGATGGGCTTTCTCCAACAGACAGCAGGAGCTGAGGACTAAGACAAGCTTCTTCTTTGTCCCTATGGGAAGCAGTGTGGCACGTGCCAATTGCCCAGGCTTCCAGGCTCCCGAAGCCCTGACTTCCCCTTTTCACCTCGTGAAGAACTTTCTTTAATTCTTCTGAGATCTCCCCAGCTGAATGTCAAGGAAACAGAGAGCAAATTAATCCTGGAATGAGGGGGGGTGGAGGTTAATTTGTATAAAAGATGAGTGACATCTTACAAATGAATTATTCCCCATGCAGTCTCTTGGGAATTGTGCATGCACGTGCATACACACATGCGCGCGCGCGCTGCATGTATGCACCTCCTCCGAACTCTTACCATACCTCAGCATCTCCTGTCTGAGCCCTTGTTTCATAGACAGACTTAGAAAAGAGCAGAATGAGAAGATTTCTGTGTGCCTAGTGGTCTTTTTTTTTTTCTTTCCAGACCTCCTGCCTCCTTAAGCTGCCTACATTGGCTGCCAATTTGTTCAACGAAGCTGTCGTGTGTTGTTAATATTGTCAGGATTTATGAGTATTGCTAAATGTGTGCCTGGAATAATTTATTTTCCTTTGCTTTCTTTTCTCTTTCTCTCCAAGAGCAGCGTGGAGCGGGAGGGGTGAGATTCTGTCTCTTTGTACAGATAGACATGGGTTCTAGTCTTAATTCTGCCACTGACGTTCTGTGTGATTTTGGGCAAGTCCCTTTTTCTCTCTTGCTCCTCATTCACTGAAGAACAAGACTATGGAAAGTCCATTCTCCTTCTTGAGCCTCAGTTTCTCCCTCAGCAAAATATTAAGTAGGGATGGAGTGAAAGGACGCTTGCAGGTCTAATTTAATATGGAGATTAATGAAATGGCTTTTCTACAATCTGGGTGCAATGCCAGCTCTTGGCAATCAATGTCATTAGAGACTCAGAGCATCCAAACACAAGGTTTCTCTGCTCCAAGTAAATCTGTTCCTAAATGAGGGATATATCATTAGATTGTTCCTAACATTGACCTTCCTGACCTTTAAGCCCAGGAGTTCCCAAACACAAGAACTTAAGGCTGAGAAGGTAATTCAGAAGATTATAGCAATTTGGGGATCATCATTCCTTTAGTTTTCTTTCAACAAATATTTATTGAGTGTCTAATGTGCTCCAGCCACCATTCTTGATTCTAGGAAACCAGAAAGATCCAGTAAGACCCTTATGGAGCATAGAGAGAAACAGACAATATACAAGTAAATAAATAAATAAGTGGTGAAATTTAAGATGGCGGGAAGGGCTATCAAGAAAATAAAGCAGAGTAATGTAATAGAGTGCCTGGGGATGCAGGGTGGGGTTGCTATTTTAGAGAGTGTCATCAGGAAAGCTCTGCCAGGAAGTGGAAATGGAGCTGAGACTAGGAAGATGAGAAGAACGAGCCATAGGAAGGTGTGGGGAAAAGCATTTTCCAAGGAGGGACAGTGGTGGGTGCGTGCAAAGCTGCAGAGGCTGGGACAGCCTCGGCGTGTGCAGGGAATTTAGCAAGGAGGCCACTGTGGCTGGAGTTGAGTGAGTAAAGGGAGCCAGGTGGGTAAGAGCAGAATGATGGGAGATGAAGGGGGAGAGAGGGGCTGTCTTTACTTATCATCATGATTCTCCCCACTGTTAAAGGAAGCCCTGACAGACCACTTCTCATGTAATCCTTGCAATGACCCCCAGGGTGGACATTGTTGTCTCCAGGTTACAAATAAAGAAAAGTCTCAAAGAGGTGGCTGACTTATCCTCGTCTCAGGTAAACGGATGGAAACCTGAACCTGAAAGCAGATCATCTTACTCCAGGAGCAGTGCTTTCCATCCAGCAAAGGCAATGAGGAGTGACCACTTTCTTCAGCACATCCTGTGCCTTTCATCTCTGGCGAGAGGAGTAACTGACAGTAAGGGATCTGTTTGGGCAGGAGTCAGCAAACTATGGCCCCCCACCTGTTTTATTGGGACACAGCCACACCTCTTTTTTGTGGATCGTCTATGGCTGCATTCTCACTCCAATGGCCAAGTTAATTGCCAAAGAGACCATATGGCCTGCAAAGCCAAAAATATTGACCATCTGGCTCTTTCCGGAAGAGTTTGATGACCTCTGGCTTGGAACGTGAGTTGGTGAACAGAATCAAGTTCTCCAGCCTCTCTTCTCGCATCAGGCCATTAATCTGGGCTAAGAGGAGTGTGTGATATGGAGGGAGAAGAAAACTGGCCCCCTGCCCAGCACTGATACTAACTCACCGTGTGACTCAAAGAGACCTTTTTCGTCTCCTAAGTCATCTTATGTTTACAATAGGCAAGTTGGACAAGATCGGTGGCTTCCAAACTATCTCTGCAGTATTTTCAATTAAAGTGTTATGAGGAAGCCCAGTATCTAAAACAGAATTTAAGAACTGCTCTAAGTAAACCTTGAAATCCCCCTGCAGTGACCTCTGAGCACCTTCCTGGGCATCTTTAAGGGATGGCACTTTGGGGGCAATATGAAAATCACTAGATTAGATCATTTTAGGGTCTGTTCCTGCTCTCACATTCTCTGTTTATAATGAGCACGAGTAGGTAAACTCATATATGGAGATGTTGAGAAAATCAGCTTTTTTTTTTCCTGTAAATTCAATTTTTCTTTGGAAAAAGAATACATTATTTTTCTTCTCTGGCCCTCAATTCCCTCATTTATGAAATGAGAACAGTCATCCACACCTCACAGAACCATCCTGAGAATTCAGTGAGGTGGCACACGCCAAGGGCCAGGTGATGAGATGGAATAAACAGGAGTTGGGAGCCTTCCAGACATGGGTTCAGGCATCAGCTTTTTTATTTTTGAAACAGCTTTATTGAGATATAATTCACATACTGTGTAATTCACCCACTTAGAGTGTACAATTCAACAGACTTTCATATATTCACAGATATGTGCAACCATCACCAGTCAATCTTAGAACATTTCATCACCATAAAGAAACCCTATACCCTTTAGCTATGGCTCCCTAGGCAACCACTAGTCTACTTTCTGGACATTTCATATAAATGAAACCATACAATATGTAGTATTTTATGGCTGGCTTCTTTCACTTAGCATGATATTTTCAAGGTTCCTTTATGTTGTAGCATGTGTCAGTAGTTAATTCCTTTTCAAGGCCATCGAGTATTCTGTTGTATGGTTATATACCACATTTAGTCAATCATTCAGCAGTGGGTGGACATTTGGGTAGCCTTTTGGCTATTGTGAATAATGCTGTTATAAGCATTCATGTACAAGCTTCTGTGTGGGCAGACATCAGCTCTTGCCCTGGGCAGGTAACTTAAGCCCCTGAACCTCCATTTCCCCGTCTGTTAAATAGACTGAGCCTGGACACTCGTGGGCTTATTGTGAAGGTTATAAGAGAAGGCGTGGTAAACATCTAGTGTAGAGCCTGACATAGAGTAGATATCTGAGAAATACTTGTTTACTATTATTAAGAGACAAGTACATTGTCAAAAAACAAAAAAGAATTCATTCTCTTCTTTTCATTTTGTGTTAAATCTAGAGGTTTCTTGGTAGGGGGAAGCTGACCCCCCCCACAATGGGCCTTACATTTGCTAGCTTTCAGGGTTCAATTCCTTTCAGACAGAAGCTGAGGAGCCTACCCAGTGAAGTCTGAAAGAAAAATTAGCATCTTAGAATATGTGTGAAAATTAAATGGAGCATAAATGGAAGGTTGTTGAGAAGAGAAGGACTAGGAAGGCTATAGAAAGAGGAAGGTAATTATCTTTCTGCTTTCCAACTTTAAAAGGGCAAAGAGACCCTTCCTAAATGTTTTTGTAGCAAAATGAAGAAATTTAACTCACAGACATACTATTGTTGTTGTTTTTTTTTCCCCTCAATCTTTGGTAGGCTTTTGTTTTAATCTTCAAAAGTTCCAGTGGGATATCAGGACTCTATTGGTAATTAATAATATTCCAGCAGCACTCACAATGGGTCATTTGGTAGGTTCACACTATCTGTTTAGTCATCAGTTCTTTATCTAGCATTTACTATGTGTCAATTGCTTTTTGCTAGCGTTGGTGCATAGATTTGTCAGTGAACAAGACAGACACAGCCCTTCCTCCATGAGGGCACAGCTTATTCTCATTTAATCCTCAGAGCCCCCTTTAACGGATGAGAACACTGAGGCTCAGGAAATTTAAGCTGTCTAGTAAGTGGTAGAAATCTATTGGAATTCTTGTCTGTCTCCAAATCCCTTGTTCTTTCTATTAAACCACCCTGTTTAGAGGTAAACACAAGACAGAGGAAATGTGACTCCTGCAATCAACACACTTACAGTCTGCACTATCTAATTCCTTCTCCCTGTGTTAGTATCGATTCAGCTATGAGTGACAGAAAATCCAACATTCCAGTGGCTTAGATACAAGATAGATGTTATGTTTCTCTGATAGGTGTTCCATACTGCAGGACACTGTGTCGGGGACCTAGGGTCCTTTTATCTTATTGCTCTGTTGTGCATGACCTGCATTCTCAAGGTCACCTCATAGACCAGCATGGCTGTCCCAGCTCTATTATATCTAAATTCTAGCCACGTGAAGAAGAAAAGTCCAGAGAAAGGGCATGTCCCCTTCCTTTCAGGAATTTTCTGCAAATTGAGCTAACTTCCATTTATATCCCTTTGGCCAGGACTCAGTTGCATAGTCAAAACTAGCTTCAAGGGAAGGTGGAAATTGCCCAGCTAAACTTAGGGGATTCTATTTCTGCTGAAAGGGGAAGGTTGTATTTTTGGTGGGATGGAGGAGGGTTGGGGGGATGAACTGCCCCTGCTATGTTTTCTCTCCCCATTATTCATGGAGGCTGACACAGAGGAGGGGGGTATGTTGTGAGGGAGGAACAAAGTAGTTTGGGCTGGTGGCAGGGTCTTGCACCAAAGGTCAAGCTGATGTGTTGAAGTCAGGATGGGGCAACGTGAGCTATTGGCTCCTTTCATGCCTGGAGTCCAAGACTTCATCCCTCTCTCTCTTCCCTTCTTTTCTCTTCATCGAAATCACTGACCAATCCTTGGAGCCTCCAGGAAGCTACCTAGAGGGGCTTGGAGAGGGGCTCAAGGTGAAAAGCTCTGGTCTGTGTTTCCATTCGTCCCTGACGTTTGGCTAAGCTCTCTTTCTCTGTGTCTCAGCTGGGCTCATTTCTTGCCCTATCGGTTGGGTTTCCTGAAGCCTTAGGCAGAGTGTATAAAGATGAGCAGGAGTTCCTTGCCAACTTTAGGCCTCAGATTCATTCCCTCTTGAGAACTGGCTGGAGTGACCTGGAAGGAGAATGTAATGGGAGAAGCCAGGCTCACTTGAGTAGTCTCTCTTTCAGGGACTCTGGCCACATCAGCTTGTTTCCTTGGTAATGGGGAAGCTGTAGGTACAGAGAAATGAGTCCTCAAATGGCTGCAGAGCATTAAGAGCAAAGGCTATGCAGTTGCAAAGACCTGGGCTTGAGTCCACGCTCTGCCAGTTACTGGTGACCTTGGCTGACCTACTTAACCCCTCTGAGCCCCAGTTTCTTCGCCTAGAAATAGAAACGATCACAGTTCACACTTCATAGGGCAGTTTGAGAATTAAAAGAGGTAGCGCATGAGAAGTGCCACGCGCAAGCTCCTAGGAGAGTGTGTGCTTAAAAATGGTCGTCATGTCCATTATTGTTTTAATGTTGAGCCCAATTTCTGGAACACAGTAAACAATAAACGGTGGCTATTATCATTACAATCCCCTGGCTTTTCTGGGCACTGCATTAATGACTCCAGCAGCAACTGAGCATGGTCACTTGATATGGAGCTCTGAGAGCTAGTGCCTCTTGCCAAGTGATCTTGGAGGAGGCAGTGCATATGGCCCCTCTTTTCACCTTCCCTCCGTGCTCCCCCTCCTTTGTCTTTTAGTTGATTAAAAACAGCAGGGTTTCTGCTCCCCTTTTCTTGGAGGTTCTCCTCTCTGCCTTCCTTCAAAACCCAATCCTAATTCATCCTCACCCACCAGTGGCAGAGACCCTGAATACATGTTAAAAAAATGAGGAACTTGAAAGCAGTGAGTTGGACAAATTAACTGCTTAGCCTGAAGAAGGCGGGGCGGCTGCCTCTTGCTCAGAGCTGTGACAGTAGCTTAACATGTCTGCTGTTTTTTTTGGACCTGCAGCTCTTTTTTTTTTTTTTTTTTAATTAATTTATTTATTTTTTTAAATTCTTTGTTTATTGCAGTAACATTGGTTTATAACATTGTAAAAATTTCAGGTGTACATCATTGTACTTCTATTTCTGCATGGACTACATCATGTTCACCACCAAAATACTAATTACAACCCATCACCACACACATGTACCGAATTATCCCTTTCACCCTCCTCCCTCCCCCCTTACCCTCTGGTAACCACCAATCCAATCTCTGTCCCTATGTATTTGTTTATTGTTGTTATTATCTACTACTTAATGAAGGAAATCATACGGTATTTGACCTTCTCCCTCTGACTTATTTCACTTTGGAGAGGATGTGGAGAGAAGGGAACTCTCATACACTGCTGGTGGGAGTGCAAACTGGTGCAGCCACTATGGAAAACAGTATGGAGATTCCTCAAAAAATCAACGATAGAACTACCATATGATCCAGCTATTCCACTGTTGGGTATTTATCCAAAGAACTTGAAAACACCAATTTGCAAAGGTACATGCACCCCTGTGTTCATTGCAGCCTTATTCACGATAGCCAAGACTTGGACCTGCAGCTCTCTAAGCACAGTCAGCTCGAATACTTCTCTTCCTGGAAGTCTTCCCTGCCCTTCTGTAGAAGGTCACCCACCCCTGGTACTCCAGCTGGAAGTCACCCTTCTCTGCTCCTCTAGCTGGAGGTCACCTTTCTCTGCCCATCTTGCCAGTGGTCACCCTTTCCTGATCCTCCAACTAGAGGTGAACCTTCCATGACCCTCTTACCAGAGGTCACCTTTCTCTGATCTCATAGCAGGAGGTCACGTTTCCCTTCTCTGAATCCCTGTAGAAGGTTAGACCTCCCTATATAGTCCAGACTCCTTGGAATGGTATCCAGGCTTTCAATTTACCTTCCTTTCTCTTTCAACCTCCAAGGGCATCCACCCTTCTTTTCCTCTCCACGAGACTGCTTTTCATCACCTTCTATGGAAAGGATTTGCCATCACCTTCTTCTAGCAGTGACTTGCTTAGCTCAATCACTGTGCCTCTCTGGGTGGGTCAACCCCGGGGCTGGTGATGAATGGCAGGAGAAAGGCCCCAAGTTCCAGTCCTGAATCAGCTTCAGCCTGGCTGAGTGACCCTTCAGCCCCTTTCTGTGCCCATTTTCCTGGGATGAAAAATGAGGCCGCTCGGCAGTCTCTGCCATGCACAGGGGTGGTGAGGATTAATTAACAGTCATCAGGAAAGTGCTTTTCCACACTGTATAGAATACCTAGAGAACACCAATGACCTCAGTAATTATAATAATGCAAGTGATGGGAAATAGCAATGGCCATTCAGCCTGAGGTCTTTCCAGGAGCAGGTCAAAGTAGAGAGGGGATTCTGAAAGTTGATAGATATCCAGCTCCATGGCTCTAAGTAGCCCCGAAGTTTCCCAAATCTGGCTTTTCTCCCCTTGCTCTTCTTGGCACTCTGTCTTTCCATCCTTAGAGATTCTGCAGATTCTATACTGTCTTCCTCCATTCCAATCTACCCCATCTGATTATGTTTTCAATTTCATATATGACCTTCAGGACATAGAACCTTGGAACTAGCCCAAGCTCCTCAAGTTTGCAGATGTGGAAACTGACCCTCAGGCTGGGAAAGTAAATTGTTCAGCGTTATATAATACTTACAAGGGCTCAAGACAAACCCAGAATCCTGATCTCAGAATCGGAGATCTTTCATCCCACCATACATCTTCTCTTTCATCCATGCCTCTGAGCTCTGCTGGAATGACCCATGCTCAGTCCTTCAACTTATCCTCTGAGCCTGTTCAATAAGATGGAGCAAACAGTTATTGAGTACTTACTGTATGTCAGGGTCTGTGCTTGGCTGTGAAATGAGTGAGGCTAAAATGCTGCTCTCAGAGGGTGCTTGGTACATACTAGGTATGTGGTAAGTAGGTTGAACAATTGCTTTATTCATCACTGGATCCCCAGCTCCTAGCATAGTGCCTGGAACATGACAGTTGCTCAACAACTATTTATTGAATGAGGATGAGTGACCTCTTAGCAACCTCCCAAGGGGCTTCTGCATCAGTACTGTATGCATACTGCCAGTTGAATCTTCCAGAAACACACCACCAATAGCGTCACCACATCTGTTCCTTGCTCACAAACTCTCAGCAGCTACCCATTTCCTACCTAACATGTACGTACTTCTTGACTTGGCATGCTTGGCCTTATTGGGTGTGGGCTTAACTTTCCTCTTCAACCCTGCTGCTCAAAGCTACCTTCTTGAACATATACTCCAGTTAAAAATGACCTCCATTTCCTAGCCATATACACTTCCATGCATTTCCATCTCAGCACCTTCGCTTATATGTTCCCACTGCCTGGAATCCATGCCCACCACTAGGTCTCAAATGTCCCAATCCTCTGTACCATAGAGGGTTTAACTGATGTCCACCGTCCCTATCCACTAATAAGACATTTACCCTTCAAATTCCATCCCAAGTGTCATCTTGTCTTTGAGGACCTTCTTGCCAGCATCACTTCCACATAGACTTGACACCCCTTTTCTTTGGCTCATTCCAATTTCTTTTCTTTCTTTCTTTTTTCTTGCTGAGGAAGATTCACCCTGAGCTAATATCTATTGCCAGTCTTCCTCTATTTTATATGTGAGCCGCCATCACAGCACAGCCACCAATAGATGTGTGGTGTAGGTCTGCGCTCTGGAACCAAACCTGGGCTGCAGAAGCAGAGCGCACCAAACTCAACCACTAGGACACCAGGGCTGGCCCTCATTCCAATTTCTTAAAGATATTCTGTCTCAGCACTTGCAATACTTTTTCACCCATATCACTTTATGGGTCTGCTCCCCAACCCCAGTCTACTAGCTGCCTAAAGGGTTAGGATTGTGCCCATATCCCCAATCTCAGTCTCCTAATGCGGAAGTCTTTGGTCCGTAATTCTTATATTGAAGCAGTACATGATTCAGTCCCTTCTACATGAAGCCTTTTGTCTACCCTTCCTCCTTCCCCCACAGCCACCACTGGAAGTGATTTCTTCATTTCCCACTGCAGAATTTTCTTTGTGCAATTTGATATCTCTACTTGCATTCACTGGTATTATTTACGTGCCTGTTTTATTCCTGTGATCTGTGATCAGCCTGCAGTTTTTAGTATTGTGAAAGGTGGGACAGTGGAGAGCAAAAGCTTGTTTGAGTCTTGGTTCCGCCATTAACTTGCTCTGTGACCTTGGGCAAGGCCCCCTTTAACTCTGAACACCCGTTCAGTTTCCACGCCTATAATGAAGGCGTTGGACTAAAATTAGCGATCTCACACTGGCTGCCCACAGGCCACATCTGGCATGCAGATATCATTTTGCTTGTCTCGTAAAATATTTTGTTTTAAGAAAAGCGGATAGGTTTCCAAAATGAAAAAAAATATGAGAAATTTCACACAACAGCTGGATTTCCAGCTTCTCTGGAAAACTTACAAGAGCTGCCCAAATCGGGCTTCTTTCCTGCGTGGTAATATGCTGATGGGGCTCAGCAGTGTTGTCTCTGCTGAAAGGGATGTGAACTCCCCATCCCTCCCTCCTGGTAACTCCTGAAGGCCGAGTGTCACTTGTCGTTTATCACTATGCATGTGCTTCTGTTTTTCCTCCATCCATTCTGCTCTGCACATTTAACTACCTGCCTGGTGTCTGATGGCTTTGGGGTTGCGACTCTTGAATTAGATGATGGTTGAGGATCCCTTCAGCTCTGCAATGTATAATTCTACCCTCTTCTTCCACTCCATTGACCTCACTCTCTTTCCAGCTTCTCCATCTCTAAAAAATCCCCAAATCCTGCACAGTCATTTGTCAGGGAAGGGGGTGGAGGGAAAGTGGCATTATCTCGACCATGGAACATTTTTCCCTTCCTGTAATCCCTGCCTGTCCATCCTAATTATATCCTTATCAGTCTTCATGAGGACATACAGCAGGTAATTAGTAGGGGAACTGATGAGGTGCTCTTTGTCATTCAGAGTCTGGTGGGAAAGGGAGAGGGGAAGAGGAGACTCCCCATCCAGCAAAGAGAATGGGGTTCCGGGCCCATGTGTCCAGCTCTTTGGTCACATGATCAGTCAAGGTCGGCCCAGTTCAGACTCAGGACTGGCTGGGATGGCTGCTCCCAGGAACATCAGAGAGGGTGCCTGGAGAGCCCATGGACAGAGAGATGGGAGGAGGGCTGTGCTGTCTGCGTCTGGTTGTGAGGCCAGAAGGTGAGAGGTGAGCCCCTGCACTCTGGCCCAGACATCTCCACGTGGATAATCCCCAACCATCTTGTGCTGTCTGGAAGGGGAGGCCAGACTCTGTGCTGGGCCGGCAGGAGTCTGGCCTGTCATCAGCCTCTCCCTCAGGGATCAGGGCCAAGAATCTATACTTCAGATGGCGTCTGTTGTCTGCCTGTTTTATTATTAAATAAGTTACATGGATGATGCCACAGTCTCTCGCCAAGCAACTGCTCCAGCAGCATCTAACTCCTGTCCTCTTAAGTCTAATGCTCCTGAAATACCACATGCAGTATCCTAGACCCATTATTTCTCGGAATGCCCAACCTATCCCTGCCTCTCCAGCTACAGGGTCACCCAGGAGAGGTCCTGTCTCCTGTAGTGAGTTTCACCACTTCCTCCCCGCTCCAACTGCCTTCAGCTCCGATCTCTTCCTTATGGAGGCAGAGTAGGCAAAGATCCAGCCTACGTGTCTTGTTTCTTTTTAAGCTGACTTAATCTCTGCAGTGGCTCCCCTTGGATATCAGGGAAAATTCCAAATCCTAAGTTTGGCCTGCAAGGCCTGGCGTGATTCAGCCCCCAGCCCACCTCTCCAGCCTCATCACTGACTCTGGCCTGTCCCTGCTTCCTCAAATCTATGTACCAGCTATGCTGAATCTTTTTCCAGTTTTTTGAAGGATCCATATTCACTGTTTCTTCCTGGATGTTCACATCTGCTCCTTCTGGATGGAACTCTTTTGTTCTTCTTCTACCCCTTGAAAACTCTACTCATTTTACAGCTTTCAGCACAGATGCCATGTCCTCCTGTGAGCCTGCACGACCAGGGCTAGGTTGGGTCTCCTCCTTGGGCTCCCGTAGCCATGCTGTGTTTACTCCATCAAGTGCTTTGAACATGGTGTTGGGCACCATATGGGCTGATTGGCACATGTTTCTCCCCAGTTAGGAGGGCACATGGCCACGTCTGTCTTGTTTCTCATTGTGTCCCCCGAGTCTACCATGGTATCCAGCTGATAGTTAGGCAATTAGCAAATATTTGTTGATTGGTTACATAGATTGAGTTAAATACAAGTAGATTCAACTTAGTTTTACTCTGAGTCTTTATTTCCTTATCTACAAAGTGTGTGCATCATGATATGTGCCTGCCTGCAACAAAATGTACATGAAGGAAGAAAAACAATTAGAACGTCTGCCACATGCTTCCATATGAGGGAAATAATTAATGTTGGGGTGAGAGGCAATCTTGGACATATTTCACACTGAAAGCATGTTGACTTCTAATAGTGAAGGTTTCTTTGTGGTCACAGAATCTTCCTCCATCCTCCCAACCTCTTTTCATGGACACAGTGCTGGTGATTCAGGAGGAAAGCAGGATGTGGGATGGTATTCTGCAGAGTGGGGCCCCTCACCCGGAGACATGGGGATGTCTGTAGGTTGGCAAAGCCATAAAGCATTTTGGAAGTGAAAGTCCACGTTCCCTGAAGATACTATCTGGGAAGAGCCAGAGCCAAGAGGTCGATTCCAGGCGTTGAGTGAAAAGAGGCAAGATCAAGTGGGGTGGTGGTGGTGGGCCAGAGGGAAGGTCTGAATCGATTGTTTGGAATGTCAGTTTACATTTGAGAATGTGGCTTCAGGAGTCTGAGGTGGGGCAGACAGACCATGCCCGGCTCAGTGTAATGCAGCTCTTTTTTTTTTTTGGTAAAAGAAATTGTGCTTTTCAAGCTGTGTGCGTATGTGTGTGTGTGCATAAAAATGGCTCACTGTGTGTCTGCACCAGACCCGTTATGGGAATGGAGAAACTTCAGCCCTCAGGACTGTCAATCTAACATCATGGCTAAAACTAAATTAAAAAAAAAAAAATCTGCAGAGAGAAGGAATTGGAATACCTTAGTATTTTTTTTTTTTTACCTTTATTAAATTCTGGTCTTGACTCTAGGAGAGGGGGAAATATCACTGTTTCTATTCCAGCCCCCAAAGGTCCCCATTACTGAGTAGGTTGAAGGAGTGTAATAACACCACCAGAGACACGAGAGCATGTTGAAAATGCCCACAGTCCTCTGCTTCGCTGCTGCGAGGAGAAACCCGGCTGCTCGGCTGGAGCCCCACCTGTGTCTGGCCAGGGCACAGACATCATCACCACCCACACCCACCTGTCTGCTGCTCCATGGCCCAGAGTCAACCGGATCGGGGGCCTGGTGAGAGGAGGCAGTGGGGTGTCCTTGGGGCCCAAGGGCCCAAGGCAGAGGGCTCTGCAGTTGGCTGCTATAGGAAGCAAGGCAGGTGAGCACATAAATGGAAAGACAGGGCAGACTGGCAGAGTGGGAGCCGTATAGATTGAAGTTCATATGCCCCGTGGTGTCATTTGTTGCCTGGGTGACACTGGATGTGTTCTCTCTCTCTGTGGGACTCAGTTACCCTCTAGAAACATGTGGTAATCATAGCCTATGATGCAACATGGACATCAGCGTGAGGACGTGCTGAGACAGGATGCATGACTGTTCTGACACATAGTAGACAATCATTAATTGTTAGTGTTCTGTTCATGCATTTATTTATTCAGTCCTAGGCCATGGTGTTAGGAGCCAGGAATTTAAATATGAATAAGGCAGGGACTGTGCCCTCAAAGAATGCAGGGTTTAGTTCAAGGGTACAGAGACATAACCACAGCATGATAGAGCAGAGCACAACTTGCTTTCAAACATGGGAAGTGTCTGCCATCCCAGGTTTAGGAGACCCTGGAAGGTTTCGCAGGGGAGGTGACCCGTGAGTTGAGGAGCAGTAGAGGCTTGCTAGTTGTCAGGTGGGAATGTGGCAGGGGGAGAGAAGATTCCAGACAGAGGGAACAGAATGTGCAGGGTTGTGTGGTAAGAGGTACCATGGTGTGTTCAAGAACCTGGGATCGATTAGTTCTGTATTATCAGGTTAGCAAATTTTTATTATTTTCACTCTAGAGCAGTGGTTCTCAGGAAGAGGCAATTTTGCCCTCTAGGGGACATTTGGCCATGTTTGGAGACATTTTTGGGTGTTACAACTGGTGGAGGGGAAGATGCTACTAGCATCTAGCAGGTCGAGGCCAGGAGTGCTGCCCAGTATCCTACAATGCACAAGAGAGTCCCCACAATAAAGAATTATCTGGCCCAAAATGTTAATAGTTCCAAGATTGAGACACCCTTCTCTGGAATGTCAGAACCTGGCCTGGCAGAGCAGGTGAAGACCTATTTGATTTGATTTTAGTCACTGACTTATCCCCCACCCTGTCCCAAATATCCACTAGTATTGTCACAGTGCTGACCACTCCCCTCTTAGAACTGAATATTCATGACAGTGAATGTAATGCAGATGGGGTCCAGGACTTGGTTCTATCCATCTGAATTAGCCACTAGCAGCCATTTACACCTTAGCTTGAATTGTTTCATCAGATTATCCAGCTGTTTAGCAAGGAACTGCAGGAGTGGGACACACAACCTTGGATGGGGGCCTGTAAAATTCTGGAATTGGGTTTTTTAGAGGGCCAGGAAAGCCAGCTAGTGCTCTGTGATCTGGACTGATCCCTGCAACCAGAGAGGTACAACCAAGGAAAACCAAGAGGAAAACCAAGAGGTTTTCCCATAGATACAAAGATTTCGTTGAGCATCTGCTCTTGACTTGGTATTGATCTAGGTGTGTCGCTGTATAGTATCCTACAGACCTCATCAATTCTTTCACTCAGTCTACAAATACTCACTGAGCACCCACTGTGTGCCAGACACTGTGTGAAGTGCTGGGCCTCATGGTTTGGCTGGTACCACCCCATTTCACAGGTGAGGAAACCGAGGCCCAGAGAGGGGATTTTTGTTGTTAGTGCTGTCAAGTTGATTCCTAGTCCTAGTGCCCCTGTGTTCAGCAAAGCAGAGCCCTGCCTTGTCTTTTTGCGCCATCCTCTCACCTTCTGCTGCTGTATCAGACAATGTTCAACTACTGTTCATATGGTTTTCATGGCCAATTTTTTAGCAAGTGGGTGGCCAGGTCCTTCCTCCTAGGCTGTCTGATTCTGGAAGCTCCCCTGAAACCTGTCCACCATGAGTGACCCTGCTGGTATTTGAAATCCAGGTGGCATAGCTTCCAGCATCACAGCAACACGCAGCCACCACAGTACGACAACCGACAGATGGCTGGTGTGGTTCTGTGACCAGGAAACAAACCCGAGCTGTGGTGGAGAGAGCACCAAATCTTAACCACTAGACCATCAGGGCTGGCTAGAGAGGGGATGCCACTGCCCAAAGCCACAGAACCTGGACGAGCATCCAGGATGTCTATTACCAAGCAGGTTGTCTTCTCATGTATTGAAGTGGCTATGTCCCTCTCACCAGCTGGGCTAGAGCTTTGGTTTTGGTCTGGATTGGATAGCAGTAAGTGAAGGAAGCTGATGGAGTGCAATGCATGTCCTTGCTTGACAGAGTGGCGGAGGAAGTGTGCATTTTTATGCATCTAGAATGTGCATGAGCAAACAACGAGCTGGACCATCAGGCTGCCCATCAACCTGAGCTGCTTCTGCACACTTCACGTTTTAATTTCCAAAGGCTGTCTTTGATTCCCGCTGTTGTGTTTGTCCCAGGCAGGGATGCACAGAGGAGACGGGATGCCGTTCTTCGGATTGGCTATGCTGCATGATGAGGTGTGGGTGGGCGGCAGTTATGGGGCGCTTGGGGTGCGTGAGGAACTGTCTGACCCCTCGGTTGGGCTGTTGGTAAGGAAAGCAAAGAGCTCTGAGGGGGCACTTAGTACATCTGACAGAGCTGTCTAGAGCCTGGGAACACAGCGGAGGTTCTGCTCCTCAGCGGGCCTCGAAAGGAGGCAGAAAGTGCTGGTTCTAGTCACTGAGGAGGGGCAGAGTGACAATATGGAGTCAGCGTGGACTTCAAAGTTAGACCTTCAAGGAGCGTGAAGCCCAGAGCTACCACTTCCTGGTGTGATCTTGTGCAAGTCACTTAACCCTCTGAGCCTGTTTCTAATTGGTTGATTCTGAGAAGTAAATATGATCTTATACTGAAAGGGTCTTTTTGTCTTCTGTGAGTCATGCAAAACAGTCTTGTCTGATGATTCTCAAACTTGGCAATGTCATCCCAGGCAGAAAATGCTGATGCCTCAGCTCCTGCCAGATTCCTGCTTGAGTCCAGTGAATGTGGGCCCTGGGAACATGCATTCCAATGAGCATCTCATTCGACCTTATTGTGACTAAGCCTCAGGTTCCTCAGCCATGAAACAGGGGAAATAACCCTTGATGATCTCTTAAATCAATGTCTCTCTTCAGTCCCGACAAAGCGAGCTCACCTGGTTGTTTAATTTGACACTCCCTGCTGCCTTGTGAGTAGATATTTTCATTGTCTCCATTTTGTGGTTGAGGCAAGAGAACCAACAGGCTTATTTAAAACAACTCCTACATATGAAGTGGCTTTCAATGCATCAATTCCAATGTTATTAACTCCAACTCATGGGGTAGTAGAGAAATGAGGGGGCTGGCAACTGGGCAGCCTGTGTCTCCTGCTACCTCTCTCGTGGGTCTCTATCTCCATGTCCAGATCTCTTGGCCTCAGTTTCCTGATGTGTGAAATGGGGGCCACTGACGGGGAGTGGACACAGACTCCTTGTTCACTCTTGAGGTAGCCTGGGATGAACTTGTTATTCCCGTTTCACAGGACAGTAAAGTAAAGTAAGTTGTCTGAGGATTCAGGTTTTATTTTTTTCCTACTGTGCTAAATGCCTCACCGTGCTGCCGAGAGAAAGCACTGGGCTAAAATGTAGGTGAACCCTCATTGAGTTTAGACTGTCACATGGAAGGTGCGACTACAGATCTGCATAAAGCAGCCCATTGTGGGGCATCCCTACATATTTAATAAAAAGGCACACCCAGAGAGGAATGTGGCCCTTAATGATTACTTCAATCTTATCAGAATAAATGGTCCTCTTTGAGCAACAGGCTCACCCCTTGGAAAAAAAGGAATTTTTCCCAGGAGCCTTTGGAAGAAGCAATTTTCTAAGTGGTGCCCTGTGTAACACAAATGTGCCTTAATTTGCCTCCCACAGTGACTAGTCAAGTCCCCTCCCCTCAGAGAGCAGCAGAACCAACACCAGGCTTGCTTCTTTGAAGTACCTTATTTTCACAAAGTGTTTTATAATAATAAGGTCTTGGAACCTCTGCAATCCCAGGCCTTCTGCAGGGCAGCACTGTGTGGGAGAAGCAGCAGGGGATGGTTGATACAGGACTTGGGTTATCGCCCAGCATGGGCACCTGCCAGGGTGACTGTGGGCATGCCCTCCACAGCACTGGGGGCCTCAGTTTTCCATCACAAAATGAGGACAGTGAGTATGTTCATTCTGAAGCCCCTCCAGCATCATCTTCGAGGGCTGTGTTAGCTCATTTATACCTGGAGCCTGATGGAGAGAGCCCTGAGCTGGGCAGGCAGAGAAGGGGTGACTCATTCCACAGAGAGCACAGCGTGATTGAATTAGCCCTGACAGTGGAATCCTGGCCTTCCTTGTCCCAGAGTCTCTTCAGCGTCTGGTGACCCTCCCAAGTGTCTCCCTCCTCCAGCCAGGAAGAAGGAAAGTCTGAGATGGACCAAGCCTTGAGTGGGGACCTGGGGAGTTTGGAGTAACCTAAACTGTCAGATTGCTGCAGCCGTGTTGGGTTCAGATGCAGAATGATAATAATAATAGCTAACATTTAGAGAATGTAGATTTTTCTGCCAGGCAAAATTGTAAGTATGTTGCACCTAGTAACATATCTAACCGTCACAAAAATCAAGGATAGAGGCATTATTGGCATGCTCATTTTACAGATGAGGAAACTGAGGCAATGAGAACATGAGCAACCTTTGAAAAGCACACAAATTAGTGAGTGGCAGAGGTGGGATTTGCACCTGACCCCGGAGACTGCACCCCTTCATTTGTGCCACATTGCCTCACCAAGGAGCATTACTGAGAAACTTGGCAGTACAGTTCCACTGCCTGCATTCCATGTGGCTCCAACAGGATCCCAAAGGAAAGGGGGGGGGTATTCTTGGACCCCCTTGGATCCGATACCTCGCTGAGCTCCCAACACCTCTGACCAGACTTTCAACCACCCCACCCACACCCAGTTCTGCTGGCTCTCTGCCCTGGGTCACAGTCCCTCTCTGGAGTGGATAGATAAGGGCTGGCACTTGGCCTGCCTTCACAGCATGTCTGGGGCCCTGCCTGTGCCGTGGCCTGCAAGGGCTGCCCCTGTATCCAGGACCCAGCTCTCTGGGGAATCATCACATGAGGTCTCCCAAGGCTGAGGCTCGGTCTCTGCTGCGGTGTTAATGGCTGGCAGTGGATGGAAGTGCTGCTCCCTCCCGGAAAATCTGCAGGCTCACAGGGCTGCTTTCACTGCCTTCAAGAAAAGGCCGGGGATTGACAGTCCTGATAGTGCGGCGGGGAAGAAACGAGCTGGGCGTCAGGAGATGTGAGTTAAAATCTGGGTTCTGCTATTAACTTACTGTGTGATCCTGGGCAGGAGACTTAGCTGTCTTGGAGCCTCAGTTTCCCCACCTGTAACTTGTGGTCAAGAACTTACATGCATTAATTTATTCATTCAACAAATCTATGGTGAGTGCCTGCTTATTTCCCAGGCATTGTTTTAGGCTCTCCTGAGTCAGCAGTGAATAATAGCTGAGTAGAGCCAGCCCTCAGTTCGTTGTCAGTCCTGGCATTCGATGGGCTCCTGGCGACCAAGGAGCTTATGGTGGCAGGGGGTCAGGGGAGGATGTATGTGGAGGCAGAGATATAGGGCAGCTTCCTAAGGCTCTGAAATCCCATCTAGGAGTGCAAGGCTATTGCAACAACATAAAAGTCCCCAAATTTGTTTCCTTTCAGCATCCTGAGGAAGATGGGATTCTGTGTGTGTGTGTGAGTGTGTGTGCATTTGTGTGTGAGAGAGAGGGAAGAGAGAGAGGGTGGTGACAGACAGAGGAGGAACAATAGAGGGAGAAGGTGAAGGAACAGGGGAAAAAGGAGGAAGAGGTAACCAAGTGGGAGGTGAGTAGAGGGGAGAATAAATAGAGCCAGAGGGCTCTCCATTGATGCTCCTGGGGCCTGGATATACCCAGAGTGTACCCTTCTGACCTCCACTCAGCTCTACTCCATCTTTCATGGACTCTGGGACAGCTTCTGATCTCCCTTTGCCCCCAGGAGGGATCCCCAGTCCCGAGTCTATATGACACGAGGTTCCCACCAGCTGTCTGTCTGTCAGGAAGCTGCCTGCCCCTCCCTGCGCAGGTCTATGGTTCATCGTCCTCCCCACAGGGAAACCTGAAGATGGGAGGCCCAGCAATGTTTGGATTTTAGGGAGTCAGAGTCTAGCCATTCTTGGGGGCTGGGACACATCTCAGAGGATGAGTCCTCAGCCAGAGGACACCCCAGCAGGGAGAGCATCATCCCATATCCCTCCTGAGAAGTGCTCTGGGCTCCTTTTTGACCATTTAGAATACCATAGCCAAGCAACCATGGTCCATGAACATGGTGTGACCCTTTCCAGTACCTCTCCTCCCTCCCGCCCCTGAAGAGGCTCTTGTGAGGGAGAAAGTAAAGATCTTGCCATTTAGAGCGAGCCCACCATGCCTTCATTTCTTTCTCTCTTTGTCTCTCTCTCTCTTTCTTTGAATTCCCAATACTGTCCTGCAAGCTAGGTTTAATTTTTAATTACCCCTAGGTTATGGATGAGATACCCAAGCACAAAGAGAGGAGCTGGCTTACTTGGAGGTTCTCAGGTAATCCACATTGGAGCTGACACGCATCACAATGGTGCCCGATTCCAAAGCCCACAGTCCGGGAAGCCATGACAGAGGAGTGGTGAAATGCATGGGCTGAGAGCCAGAGAGTACAGAGTTTGGGTCTGAGCTGTGCCATTTGTGATCAGTTATCACATCTTCAAGCACTTCAGTTTTTTTCACTTGTACAATGGGATTGATATAAGTATCTACCTCCTCGTATTGTTGTGAAGGTGACATGAGATAGTTCATTTCGATGACTTAGCAGTGCTGGGCGCACAGCAAGCACTCAGTGGACATTCCCTATTAGGATTCCCATCGGCTCACAATTTTGTGGGGAGTCAGGGCAGCCTTTACCTGCATGCCTGGAGGTTTACTCTCTGAAGTTCTTCTGTGGCCAAATACTTAATATTGGATTTGTTTTTCAGTTCCTATTGGAGAGTGGGGGATTCATTTGCCTCCAGGCAAAGATGAATCTCAAATGTTCAGAGTTGGGGAGAGCTGGCCGACTCCATGCTGGGCTGAATTTAAGGAACTGAAAGTTAACATAATGAAAAGTTCTGCCCCTGTGTTCAAAGAAACGATAGTGCCAAATTTTGAAGAAAGAGACAAGGAAACGGATGTTTACTGAGAACTGCTCTATGCCAGATTCTGTATGAACCACAGCAGCCCTGGCTAAGTGAGGAAGGTGCTGTGTACGATCCCTGTGTGATTGATGAGGAATCTGAGCCTTAGACAGTTAGAGGGATTTGTCCAAGTTCATGTGCCTGGTAAGGAGTTCAGCTGCGATCATAATCCCAGGAGCCATGTACTTGCCATTTCCCAGTCATGGACTTAGGCTGGGATTTGGGGCAAAGCTGGCAAGGCAGTGCACCTTCACTGTCTTAGCAACTCAGCTGAGTACAGAAGTGCCTCTGGGTTGTTATTCTTAAAGAGAACTGGAAAATAGGCCTGACAGTTTCATTGCTGAGCATCCTATAAGGACTTAAACATTACTGTGCTTATTCCTTGAAATATGGAAAAAGGGAGAAAACTACCTTGTATAATTTTTAAAGTTCATAAAATATTTTTAAACATCTTAGGTCATTAGGAAGGTATAATCACTTATGGTTCTAGCAAAGCTACAGGTTCTAAATTCAAAGGATTTTGGTGGAAAACATCAGGTTATATTGGAGTAATTATTTGGTAATAGCGTCATGGATGTATTTTGAAGAGGCCAGCTGAAAGGTAGCCTGCTGAGAAATTCTCTCATGGTCCTGCTACAATATCTCAATTTAAAACCATTCTTAGTTCCTACTACTGGGGAACACTTCCCAAGAGTTTTCTTTACTGGTTCAGATGACTTCAGGGAATAATCTTGGGTGAAATGTTAATCAGCAAGAATCTGAGCCATCACCTATAAAATATCAAAGGAGAAAACAGTAAGGGTACGTTTTGGTGACCAGTAGAGAAAAGATCGAAGAGAATTGTCATTCAATAACCCTACTCAGGTTAGAGATGAGTAGAGGATGCTTCGAGAAAACTCAGGCAGTTAAGAAGGCAGATGCAGGGACACAGGGCCTTGGCTTGGAGTTTGTAAAGGGGGGCGTTATATTTAGATCTTGGCAAAAGAGATCTGAACTAGGTTTTGGGAGATGGAAGTGATCCTTCAGGTTCAGCCACTGACACCCATTCTCTGACTCCAGTATCTTCATCGTTAATGCAGACCCTGGTGCTCCTGGGATGATGCATGTTCAGAATGAATTAGACTTCCATCTATATGTCACTTCTCTTAAACATTCAAGGTGGAGGTGGGTAGACTTGCTCTGTGTGTCTCTACCTGTGAGTGAAACAGACACGTTCTTAGCAGTGTTTTATGAAAACAATAAAATCCAAAGCCCCAGTAACTGTGGATTCTCTATCCTTTTCAGCGAGGTGTCCTTGGGGATTCAAGCCTTAAGGCGTCGTCTGGCAATGCATTAGAAATCTGTTAAAAGCCTCTGTCTGTTAGCGAGGGAAGTGATACAGAGTGTTTTTGTTTTGTTCCTGAAAAGGAGGTGCTTTGTGGGAAGAGAGGGGTGAGAAGGAGAGCTTAGGAGCAGGGACATATGCGTCAAAGCACAAAGGAAAAAAAAGAGATGCAGAGAAAATGTAGAAGGTTCAGACATGTCCCATAGGCTCTGGTTTTCAAGGCTCTTATACCCTTTTCCAAGTTGCCTTGCAACACTGAGGTCCTGCTCCTCAATGCGCATCCATGACTGTATCCTGAGCCTTCTGTTCACAGATGGACCATGTGGACCACATGTGAGTCCTCCCCGAGTGTCTAGTACCTTTGGGGACTGGGCAGTGCTGGAGGCTCATGTCTCACAGAGGTTTGGTGACTTTACAAGGTCATCCAGAAGGCAGTGGCTCCAACTTTGTGAGCCAGTGGCACCCAATGACTTACAGATCTTCAATATGGGGTTTTGCCCTTTTGTGCCCAGAAAGCTTTTCCCACCTTCACTATCGTCTGTTCCCCTTTTGATGACTGTACTCAGATGTTATCTGTCCAGGACACTTTCCATGGTTGCCCTTAAGGCAATGTCAGTCATCACCTCCTCAGTGCTGCCTCTCTTCATGTGCATGCTTCCAGGGCTGCACTTCTCACACTGCATTCTGGTGCATTTGGTGAGCTGAATATCCACCCCACCACCCTGAGACCTCACTGAGGCAGGACAAACCTAGTCTGATTCCTCCGTGTCTCCTGGGCCTCCCGAGCTCACAGGCTACCTTGGAGCTGGGGCTCAGTAAATATGAGATAATCCAAACAGAAGAGCCAGGTCAGAACCAAAGCCCACGGAAATTTCCTGAGAATCTGCCATAACCACACATGTGTCCTCCCCAAGGCTCTTTCCATTGAACACCGTACGGGGGACTTGTGTGCAGACAGTGAGGGGTGAAGGAGGTTGCACGTGGCCCCCCAGTGCTATGTGTGAACACTCTGGGTGCTATAATGGGAGAGGTTTGTAAATGTGGGTTCTTAAGTGCTGCTTTCTTCCCTTTGTCAGGAGTTAGGCAGGGATAGCGGAAGTGACATTAAAAGTGAAACCGTGTTAATCAACAAATGGGTGCCGACAAGTCTCCGAGTTTGTAAACTTTCATCTGGGTGTGAGACATCATGGAGACAGGCCGGGTAGCCACATGGCCTTGGTTCATTCTCCATGGGTTTGTTACAGTTTTTATTGGAATCCTGAAAGGATTCAACGCATTTCAAAAATTTTCAGAAGCCTTGGCCTTCTGATCCCTTCATTTTAGAGGTAGGAGGACTGAAGCCCAGAGAGGGACATGGGCTTATTCAAAGTCACAGAACATAATGAATGACCGGGCTGGGTCTGAAGCCCTGGACCCCATGCACTTGTCCTAGAAGGACTTAGGAGCCAAGACTAGACCAGAATTCCCAGACCTTGAGTCATTTCAGGGCCATCGTCACCATTTTGGCCATATGCATTCTCCTTCTTACTTCATATTTTTCTTGTAAAGTAATGTATGTATTGTAAATGGAAACTTTAATATCATATGATAAATGGAAAACTAGCATCAATTACTAAAATTAGTAGGCCACTATAAAAATAAGTACAATGAATGCAAACCAATGCTATCTTACATTCTAGCTGGCTGGGGTTAGCAGCCAGGAGCTGTGAGCCTGAAGCCTGCTCTCTCTGGCCTGTTAAAGACATTGTAGCCCCCTCACTGACACTTTCTCCTTGAGGTTGAGACAGGGTTGAAAGACACTGGAGAGGATATAACTTTCTCATGTTGTTACTCTCTGTTCATTAATGTGATGAAAATGGACTGAGTGCGATCATCCTCTGCACCAGCATTAGTGCATTTTCGCACACTTTGGAAAATTTCCCCTAATATATTAGCAGCAAAAGAGAAGCCTCAGGGGCAGGAGGTTTTTTTTTTTTTTTATCTTAATAATAGCTGATCTGTACTGAGTGCTTGCCCTGGGGTTGGTGTTGTACAGACTATACTTCTTTTGATAAATACCATCTGCTGCCCTATTTAAAGATGGGGAGACTGAGGGTTAGTAAGTTTCCCCAGGCCTTGTAGGGACTAACTAGTGGAGCTGAGGTTCGCCCAGGTGGTCTGGGTCCAGAGCCCCCATCTTAACCGTGCTATTCTGGTTATAATGGGGGGTGGGCTCTGAGGCCCTTTGGAATTGCTATTCCCCCCGGGGCAGGCCAGAAAGAGCTTTGGCAGGGATATCCTGTGAGTATCAGGAGAAGAGCGTTTGTTCACTTAATAAATATTAATGAGCACTTAATAGGAGCCAGATACTGCACAAGGCTCCTGGGGGACACGGCAGTGAACGAAACAGACAAAAATCCTTGCCTGTGGGCCTTACTTTTTAGTATGTATGTGTGTGTGCGTAGGACAATGAAAAAGCATTAATAAATCAGTAAATTATGAGGTTTAATAGGAGAATAGGTGGCAGGCCACCTCATTTTTTTCTTCTGAACTTGCCTTTCATACACTAGTGTCTTTGGGTAGATTTCTGTCCCCCAGTTTCTGCATCTGCACAACAAAGGGGTAGACAAGTTGTCCCATCTCCAGGCTCTGAGATTCTGAGTGGGTTTGTGCCGCTGAGGCCAGGCAGCCAGTGGATGGTGATTCCATGAGCTTACACTTTGGGTTGGGTCCTAGGAGCCAGAACGACGGGCATCTGCCTCTGGTGGGAAATAGGGCCCTGAAAATCATTCCTGACTGGTCATGAGCAGGGTCTGCCGGAGATGATTTCATTAGGAGGATAAATTTAGAAATCAAGTATAAATGTTCTGTCATCTTCCTCATGTCTTCTCATAAAGCAGCTTTTTTTCCCCCCTTTGGTAAGCCTACCACTTATGGAGGGTTTGTGTCTATACCTGGCACTGTATTAAGCACTTTACGTGCGTTATCTCAATTAAGCTCACAGCAGCTCTGTCTTAAATTGGATTCTCCAGAAGCAGATCCTGGGACAAGGAGATGAGTGGAAGTCGCTTATTTGGGAGGTGGTCCCAGGAAGCCCCAATAGGGCAGGTGAGGCAGGGAAGGGAAGAGGGCCAATGAAGGGTGTATAGCTGAGCAAGGGGCTTCTGTGGGCAATGGGGGCTCAGTCCCATTGAGGAACACTGGGGGACAGTATAGGACATGCCCAAGACTATCCCAAGCCGTGGCATTTGTCCTATACCGCCCATCTGTCATTGGCTAAGGGCTACTCCTGGTTGGGAGATGGAGGGAAATGGGTAGAGGACATTAAAACTCCCTGGTATTTCTGGCTTGCCCTGCAGAAGGCTCAGGAAAGCCCTGGGCAGAGTGCAGGTATCTGCAGGAGAAAGCTCTATTGGCCTATATCAGAAAGGTGAGTGCCAAGGAGGATGTGGGCAAGGCACAGACAGTGTTAGCTGCACACCTGTCAATTTAGCACCATTACTAACCTCATTCAAAGTTGAGAAAACTGAGGCCCAGAAAGGGGAAGATCAAAGACAGGACCAGCTGCATAATCGCAGGGCACAGTGCAAATGAGGTGGGGCCCCTTGTTGAATAATTATTAAGATTTTCAAGATGGTGACAGCAGAGCCTTAAACTAAGCATGGTGGCCTTCTAAAGCTAGGCCCTGTGTGACCTCACAAGTCATCCACCCATGAGCCTGCCCTGGTCAGAGATCTCAGAGCTCATAAGTGACACCTCTGGAGCCACTGGTTTGCCTGGCCCAAACCCTTGTCTTCTCGGTATCTGCACTGAGAAGTCTACTTCTGAGTCTCTACTCCAGTGCAGTTCGGAGTAGCTTCTATGGGAAAGGACCTTCGGTTGCGTTTGAGAAGTCTGCTCCATTTATTCTTAGGCAAATCCCTTCCTCTCTCTAGGCCTCCGTTGGCTCATCTGTAAAGTTGCTTATCCTGTCGCCCCAAGGATGGAAGGATTGCTTCTCCTCCAGCGTGGTCACCCTTGTCTAGGAAAGGACAGCTCAGAGGCATCTCCGTTCTCATATCTGCTTTCCTGCATCCAGGGTCAGTGACCTCAGGGAGAGGATTTCTCATTTTGAACATGCATAGCCTACCACAAAGCACGTTCGGAAAAGAGCTTCGATCTTGAGGTCAGTAGGCCAGGCCCTACTCTCAGTACAGACATTTATTGTCCAGTAACCTTGGCCAAGCCACTTCACCTCTTCCAACCTCAGTTTTTGCTATCTCTGGCTTATCTCTTAGGGTTCTTCCAGCTGTGCTGTCCTACGCTAAAGAGCCAATATTGTGAGATTTAGTCAGCCATGGCAGGGGGTAGATGCAGCTCCAGGAGGGGCAGTAGGAAGGATGCCTTAGGGCGAGGAGCACGGAGTTAGGCTGAGTGGGTCTGAATGCTGCCTCTGCTTCTGAAATCCTGTGTGCTCTTCGCTTAGTGCCTTCATTTCTCTGAGCCAAATATATATGTATATACGTGTGTGTATGTATGCATACACATGCATACATATATACATGCATACACTTATAGGCATGAATATATAACAGGATATAATAACTGTCTTGAAAGGTAGTGATGAGGATTGTGTGGAAGTCTTGATGGATAATTCAAGCTCATCCTTGTGAGCAGACTTATGGCAGGGGGCAGGGTATGCTGGAGGTCTATTTTACTTCTCTCTTTCCTCACTGATTTGGAAAGTAATTGTGCAAATATTTTTAAAACATCTTGTCAAGCTTTAACATCATCTGTAAAACAGACATCAGCCCTGCTAGTCTAGGAGTTCCCTGGATGAAAACCCTGCCCTGTCTCCTCAGCGCCGCTGGCATCTCTTACGAGGCCCGGCCCAGAGAAGGGACTTGGTGCATCTTATTAGAGGAAAGAAAGATGGACTCCACCACCTCTTAAAGCTGTTTCCTTACGTCTCCATCTTCTCTTCCTCCCCTTCATCCCAACACTGTCCCTTCTCCTTCTTTACTCCTTTCCCCCCTTTTCCCCCTAAACTTTCTCTCCTTCCTCGTCTGCTTATCCAGTTCCCTGTTCCCGGATCAGGCCGGGAAAATGTCTCTGGGTATCCTTGTATGGAATGAATCTCCTGAAAGAGCATTTGAAATGAAGAAGATTCCAGAGGCCAGGCAGTAACATATGGCTGGCCAACTTCCTTCCAGATTCCCCCGAGTTTAGAAAGTGCTTTGGGGTAAGCTGACATGAGTTCAAATCTCCACTCCTGCTCCTCATTAGCTGCAGTCAGCGCCTTGGGCAAATGCCTTCACTTCTAACAATCCCAGTTTCTTTGTCTGTAAAGTGGGCTTGCTTATAGCTCCCTTGAGAATGTTCTGAGGATCGAATGAATTGCAGTGTGTGACAGCGCTGAGCATGGTGTGTGGCTAAAAGAAGAGCGTGAGGAGTATTAATGCATTATTTCTGCTTTCGGATTCTCCTGCTTCTGCGTCCAGGGCCCTGGATTTGGCTTCCTGGCCAGGCTTCCTGCACAGTACTTGGAAGTCAGAGCCCCATGGGAATGTCACCAGGGCCGCCTGGGGCCCAGCATCAGCGGGTCTCTTTCTGCCTCGTGTCAGTCTGTCTCTTTCAAGGACGTCAGACTGAGGGGATGAAATAGCAAATCGGTGTAATTTTTTTCCCCATAACAAAATCAGAAAGGATTAAGTGGATGGACAGTCTGGGAACAGAGACTGTTCTGATCTCCTTTGCTCCACGATGGCCTGTCAGTCAGATTAGAAAAGAGGAAATAGCTTTCAGAAACTGTGTGGGAGAGGATTTGGTCTTTCTCCTTGAGCGCAAAACCAGGCCTCTTGGAGGACAGATCCAGAGATATTCCCGGGGCTCAGAGGGACATTTCCTGACGTCAGCTATGTGCTGTGTATGTGAGGACATAATTGAGGGCTTGAGTATGTCCTTAGGTTAAATGTACCTATATCTGTAGGCATGTATGTGCCTGAGCACATATGTGGACTTCTTCCCATGAGTGTGGCCATATGTGTCTATGTGTCAAGACACCAGTGTGCATACGTGTTTGAACACACACAATGCAGCTTGCACAGTAGTGTGCAAATGATGTGAACCAAGTGAACACACTGTGAGAGTGTGCATGTGTGGGGGCCCCACATATCCCTGTGGCTGCTGTGTTATCAAAATGTCGACCTATGTAGTGTATATGTACATGTAGATGCCTGTTTCTGTGTATCAGGGGATGCGTGGATGTGTGTGCACGAATACTCACGATGCCAGTGTAAGGAAAGGAGCAATTTTGCAGAGTGTAGATGTGAGTCTGCAGGCAACATTGCAAATTCTGTAGCATTGGTGTCTGTATTCATACATGAATGCATTGATCTGAGCACTCATGCATGTGCCTGAGAAAAAATGACTGCATGTGAACACATGTGTTTGTGAGTGCAAGGAGATGTGGGTGCTATCCTGGCAGTGCACAGATGCATAGATTCATGAAGAGGTGCATGTGTCTACGAGCACACTAGTGCTTTGGGAGCACAGACATGTAAATGTGTGAGCTCACCTGCCTGGGCATCTCTGCAGGTATTTTTAGGTTGTGCAAACTTGACTTGCTGTGTACTTGTGACTCTCCTGGCCTGATTCCCTTATATATTCTCTAGAGATGATTTATCTAACTTTGTCCTCACTTCTAACGCCAGCAAACTGCCTGGTTCCACCTGTGATAGGCACACGTGTCCATCATGGGGCATTCTAGCAAGATGGTTCCTTCTAGTGTGTTCCACATTGCACTGTGGACAGGAACCAGGGTGGTGGTGATGATGGTAGGAGTTAAACCACCACGTGGTCATTAAGGAGAAGCATTCAGAAAAGGTAAAAAGCCTGTAACGGAGGTGCATGGGCTGAGTGCATGGGACCCCACAGCAGGGCCTCTCTTCTCCAGTTTCCATTTGTAATTATCATGTGATAGAACAGACATGTGGATGAGATTCCCCATGCAAACTGTGGAGTGGAAGACATTGTTCCCTATGTTCTCTGAGAGCATGACGGTTTCCATGAAGACAGAGAATAAGGTCCCAGCACCTTTCCCCCTAACGACATTCTCTAGTAAATCCTCTGAACAGCCTCTGAGGAGGGCATGACTGCTCCCACTTTACAGGTGAGAAAAGTGAGGTTCAGAGAGGGAAGCACCTTTCCCCCGGTGACACGGCAAGTCAGTGGCAGAGCCAGGAGGCCACTCAGAATCTGGCAGGTAGAATACAAGTGTCTGTCCTTGAGGTCAGGAGGCTGGATTCTCGCCGACCCAGCCCCTGACTTAACTGTTTAATCTGGGACAACTCCCCGTCCTCGCTGAGTTTCAGTTTTCTTGACTCTAAATGAGAAGTGGAGACTCAGGGAAACGGTGCCTGAACGCTCCCAGCAAAGGGCCTGGTGCAGTGAAGTCCTTCCAGAAACATTTGGTGAGTTGACTCAGTCTAAGTTTGTCTGTGGTTCTGGAAGCGGAGACAGCAGGTGGGGTGGCAGTGGAGGAGGTGTGACAATTCAGAGGTCATGGTTTCTAATCCCACACTCTGACGATATTCCGGGTTGTAACCACAGTGCCCTGAAGAGGTCATTAGACAGACGTGATTCCCGTTCTTCAGAAATTTGCAATGAAGACAGGGCCTGGAGCTTCAGAGCAAGTAATGTCAACCATTCATATTAACTGGAGTAAAGGCCACATGTTTGTGTGGTGCAGAAGAGGTGGTGGTAGGAGGAGCATGCACTGTCGCAAACCTCATTGAGCGAAGACTGGTGTCAGGCCTAGTGCCGACACGTGATCTCGACACTGTGTGCGTGTGGATTTATCATTATCCATAAGTCCTGGGGATGTTGGGAGGATGAAATGAGATAACATGTGCAAACAGCTGGGAACAGAGCCTTGCACACAGTAAGCACTTAATAAGTGTCAGCCATTGTCTTATGTTAGATTAAGTGATTACCTTATACCAGGCACTGTTGTAGGCCCTGGGACACTGGGATGGATAAGACAGTCTAGTGTATGTCTCCCTGGCACTCACATTGCAGGGATCATTATGACGTTAGTATCCCCAGTTTATAGGAGGAAAGTGAGACCTTGAGAAGTTAGGTGACTTCTGCAAGGTTACTCAACTAATACATAGAGATGCAGAGAAGGGAACCTAGCTGACTGGTTTCAGAGACTGAGCCCTGACCCTGTGCTTTGTTAGGGAGCTGGGGTATTAAAAAATGGGAGGGAATTTTAGCCTTTCTCATTGAGCCACTTGGTTTCAGTTTTCCAGACATCTTCCATTGGGTTGGTTAGTATTAATTGTAATTCTGACCTTGGCCCAGAGAACATTTTATTCAAAGTACCTTCTCATGAATTTCTCCCTTTACTTCTTCTGATGACCTGGTGAAGGAGTCAGGGGAGGGCTCAGTCCTCCCATTTGACAGATGAGAAAACTGAGGTCCAGAGGTACAAATGCCTCACCTGGGGGGGTCGTCACAGAGCCAAGACCAGAGTGGAATTCGACTTTCTTGACTGCTAGCCTGGCAATATGGGAACAACATTCTGTCATCTCACTGTGGAGAGGAGTCTGGCATTTAAATCGAATAAAAAGGTGTCCCAGCCATGGTCCAGGCGTCCTTGTGCCTGACCCTGTCAGAGAAGGGCATGGTTTGCCATCATTCAGGCACTCACTGTCCTGGTCAGGAGGGATATTGGACAGCCTGAGCCTTTTTCTCATCCTCCTCTGACATAGTCAAAAAATCAGGAGGGTCCTTCCTTCCTCCCCACCCCCAGCCTGGCATCCTCTCACGTCCCTTCCCTGCCACAGGGCACCATCTGTGACTGGTCTAAATTGGACTGAATGGTGTGGCTTGCAAGTCAAAAGGGTCCTGTAATCATTCCACTGCTGGCCTGGGGCTCCGTGCTCTGGTGCCGTGTTATAAATAAGGGTAATGGATTAGAGGCTGAATTACAATCAAGGCCACTATGAACAGGCCGAACAGGCACAGCACTTATTTAAGGAATAGAGCGGCAGATTATGCTACCAAAGCTGTGCAGTTGGAGCCAATCAATACCACTCACTCCCTCAAATCAGGGCCATGGAGACTTTGATTAGGAGGAGGGGGCATTGATGGGAATATGGTGGGATCCACCTTGGGGAAATTTTCAGTATCCATTTGTTCTGTTCTACAGATGTCCATTGAGCACCTACTCTGAGCTAGATGTTAGCGAGGTAGCAGGCAGCAAGAGAGATTAGACCTTTAGTTTTAAGAATCTTTGAGACTTGGGGAGCAGACAGTAGGTGAGGTATGAAATAACTAATATAGTTATAACTGACAGTATAGTGTGATAAGCACAGCAGTGAAAGGAAGCACAGAGCCGGGGCCCCAACCAGCCTTGGAGGGAGGGAGACTTCACAACGGAGGAGACATCTGAGTTGCTCTTGCAGTCAGCTATTGCTGCATAACAAATATCCCCAAAACTTAGTGGCTTAGAACAATTTTTTAGCTCATCATTATGTGAGCTGGTAGTTTAGGCTGAGCTTCGTTGGGCACTTCTTCTACTGGTCTTGGTGATTGCCACAGGGCTTTCTCTTGTGTCTGTAGTCAGCTGGCAGTTTGGCTGGGAGCTGGATGATCCAAGATGTCTGCTGGTTAGCAGCAGGGTTTCTGTGGGGTGACATGGGCAAATGGGCCATGTTTCTCTCATAATCCCACAGAATAGCCAGGGCTTCTTCACATGGCAGGTGGAGGATTCTCAAGAGCAGCAAGAGACAGCAAGCCATGGTACCCAACACTTTTCAAGTCTCTGCTTGTATCATTTTTGGCATTGTCCGTTTGGCCAAAGAAAGTCATGTGACCAACTTGGATTGGAGGGGAGGGGAAATAGACTTACCTCTTGGTGGGGGATCTGTAAGATCGTATTACACTGGTGTAGATGTGAAGAGGAGAATTATTGACTCTTTAGATAGTCTACTTACAGCAGAGTTCTGAAGATTACGAGTTAGGCAGGCAAAAAAGAATGAGAAGAACAGCTTAGGTTAGAGGGAACAGTGTGAACAAGAGCATGGAGTTATGCTTCTAAAGGCAGGGGAACAGGAGGTAATGACACAACTGGAGTCATAGGCAAGGTACAGGATGCTTACTTGTCATGGTTTGACCATATCACATGCCGTTTCATCCAGGTGGCTGCCATTTTGACAGATGTTACAGGGAGCTATACAGTGGGATGGTGGTGAGGATGAGGGACAGGCAGACCCACATTTTCCTAGGCTGAGAGACCTTCACCACTTCTGGGGCTCCGTCTTTCTAAGTCTTTTTTTCCATCTTCTGTGCCTCAGTATTCCCATCTGTGAAATTGGAGTAGGGAGTCTCACCCTCTTGGGCTTCTGTTTTAATCTCGTCTCAGCCCATATTTATCAAGCACCTGCTATTGCAAAACACGCTGAGCTACCAAGAGGGAGAGAGGAGATAATAGCGATTTCTAGCCCAGAAGAATCTCATGATCCAGCAAGTGAAATGAAAATTATGGACGGGTGAGGTTACTGAACCACAGAACGGGGTAGAAACCTTCTATGAGAGGTTAGAACTCAGAAGAAGGAGAGGATATTTTAGGTAGGGCTCTTTGGAGGGGTCATGTCAGCTGGGTTTGAAGGGTGGGTAATGTCTGTGTGTGCAGAAGAGAGATCAGGGCATTCCAGGCAGGAGGCACAACATGAACAAAGACTTGGAGGCCAGGATGCTGCTTGGGGCCAGGGGACTGGGGCTTGGAGTACAGGAGCAGTGGGTTTAGTCCAGTGTGTGGCACCAGGATGACTTCATCATGTAAAGGTATTCCTCCAAGTCCAGCCTCTCCCACCTTGCTGCAGATAGCTGATTGAGTCAGTAGCAGCATGGTTTGACCAGATCATGTGCAGGTATATTCACTCTCTTAGTCTGTGTTTGGTTGCTGGTTTTTACACATTTAATTTTTCGTCCCTCACCCACAACACTACAAGGTGCCATGTTCTCCTGACTCATCACATTGTATTACCCGTCAGGTCTGAGTCCAGGTGTATGGCACTCCGATGTGGAACCCTCTGGGTTGAGGTGAGGGGGTTGGGGATTGACAAGACAGACTCAGCGATGGAGACATAAGGAGCCATTTTAGTAGCATCTTCTAGAGAGGCTGAGGGAGCCCTGGAGTTATGCGGGAATTCAACATCCTCCCCCGATGCTGCTAAATCACTTTTAATGAGTGGGGGAGGTTCTTTCTCTCACCTCTGTCCTGGCTGCCCTGGACATCCTTGTCTCTGCCCCCCTTGTAATCCTTGAAGAGCATTGGACTATGAGGCTGTGTGACTTAGGGCAAGTTGCTACCCCTCTCTGGTCTTTATTTTCCCAGTCAGTAAAATGGTGGATTAGATCACTGATCTCCATTCCTCTACACTCCCTTTCTATTGTGATGTTCCGTGATTCCAGGTCACAGCCAAGAGGGGTGACTTAAAAAGGGTGGGGGCACTGGGGACCAGACAGAAGGGTCTTGGAGACTGTTTCCAAGTGAAGCAGGAAGTTTTATCTCTGTGTCCTCTGCCTTCTTTTTCTCTAGTTTTCATAGTGTGTCATCTCCCATTGCTCTCACAACAACCTGATTCTTCTTGTCTTGACAGTGGTGAGAGAGAAAAAGAGTGAAGAGAAGACAGACAAGTGATAGGGAATATGCATGTGCTGATGCCATGCTGGGCTCTTTCAAATGCTTTATCTTCCTTAATTGTCACAACAATCTTAAGAGATTGTGTTTATGATTCCCATTTTCCACATTAGGCAAGTGATGCTTAGACAGATGAACTTAACTTGTTCAAGATCACCCCATGAAATATAGGAAGGAGCCAAATGGTCTAAAAACCCATTCACTGTAAGACAGAATGCTTCATGTACCCCTCTCCCGGGAGAGATTTGCATCTTGAAAACAGAGGGTGCAACTCTTAACCCTAGCAAATGACCTTAACGATGTTGAAGGATGAAGAGCATCTGACTGACCCAGGGGGATACCTGTTCTGGTACTTACATCATACCGCCCATTGTGGACTTGATCCCTCAATCTTTTAACTCAAGTGTGCAAATTCCTTTTCTCAGCCCAGTTAGGACAGTGGGGAGAGCACTGGATTTGGAGTCAGGAAACAAGACCTTGAATTCCTGCTCCATCACTTACTAGACAGATGATCTTAGGAAAGTCCAGTCATCTGTTGGGGCCTCAGATATTTCAGCTGAAAAATGGATATTCTGCTATCCATCTTATCTACAAGGTTTCCCATGAGGACTAACCAAGGCTATGAAGAAAATCTCCTAGTCTAGAGCCTGGCACATAAGTAGGTGTTGGTAAAAGTTAGTCCCAGTCTCCATTCTTTGGGCGCCCTCTCTGCATCAGTTTGCAATGTTGTGGAACGGGGAAGGGGGGAGGGGCAGAAAAACTGACTGTTTGTTTGGATGCATTATAAAAAAGCAAAAAAAAAAGAAAAGAAATAGCAAACACACAGAGAAACCAAGGGGTTGTAGCAAAGCTAAATGACAAAGAAAGACCAAATGAAAACATGCAGCAAGGAGGGGGGCAAATGTTTCAGGAGAGAATAACTAGAGGTAATGAGAATCAATTCCATCAACCCTCTGTCTATTTTCAAATCTAATCTGAAATAGTATGCTTTTCTCCCTTGCCACTATCTCTCAATTCTTCTCTGCCCCTCCCTTATTTAACCAGGTATAACTATTATTTATCTCCACCAAGTGGCTGGGGAAAACAGTTTTATGTAAAAGACACAGTTCCCAAAGGAAGTGGAGGTGGGCAGATTGGAGGCAAAAGCAGAGATGAACACTGACAGATCAGGGCAGGGAACAGGGGGTCAGACATACTCCTGGGATGTTCTTCTCCCACTGCTGCTGTAGGGCCTGGCTGTGTCACAGCCCCCACCATCTCTCTACCTCCTGTGCCCCCAGGCGACCTCCCAAACCCAGCACTACAGTGATGCCATCATGCAGGCATTTAACCTGGCCTGACATCAAGATCTCTTAGATTTATTAAATGCCAGATTCTAGACTCTGCCTACTTGCCTTGTCCAAACTCCTGATAAATGAGGAGCATTAACTCACCCCTCGTGCATGTCCCCATAATACCCCATGTGTCTTCTTTCGTGGCCAGTACCACATGATCATTGCCTCTGTTGATTTTCCTTTTTCTGCTCTGCTAGATGTGATTTACTTGAGGGCAGGGAACTCAGAAAATGTGCATTGAGTGATGCATTTGTTCAACAAATATTTATTGAGCACCTACTGCATGCTAAGCACTGAGGATAGGAATTACCTAGACAGATACAATCTTCTGCTATGAATGAATGAATGATTAAATGGATGATTGAATGAAGAAACTGAAGGAAGGAGAAATGCTACTGATGCTATTTAGTGGGAACTGAGGAAAATCCAGACCAGAATGGAAGGTCTGTGAGGGCAGCAATCAAATTTATCTTTTTGTCCAGTCTATCAACGAGACCTAACACTGTGCTTGGCACATTTTAGACAGTCAGTAAATATTTATGAGAAGTGTATTGTTGAACGATGGGGATAATGATTGCATTTGCTCTCAGGACTAACTGTGGGACTTTGCAGATTTCCAACCCCATTGCTAGGTATAACCTTATTTTCTCTCAATTCTATGTTAGATGCGATGTAAGTAGGACAGATCGTGACCCCTCCACCAACTCCCACCCCCTCACTTTACAAATAAAGAAAATCATAGAGGCTTTGTGATTTGTCCTGAGGTAAACCAGCCAGTTGGTGCAGAGGTATCACACAAACCTAAGCTTCTGACTCCAGATTCAGTGTTCTTTTCACTGAACTAGGCTGTGGATTATTGATTAGGTCAGAAAGATTAGGATATATCCATCCATCCATTCATCCACCCATCCAATCATCCATCCATCCATCCGTCCATCCACCCACCCATCTGTCCATTCATCCACCTATCCATCCATTCATCCACCCATCCAACCACCCATCCATCCGCCTGTCCACCCCATCTGTCTGTCCATCCATCCACCCATCCATCCATTCATCCACCCATCCAATCACCCATCCATTCATCCACCCATCCAATCATCCATCCATCCATCCGTCCATCCACCCATCCATCCATCCATCCATCTGTCTGTTCATCTGTCCATCTACCCATCCACCCACCCATCCATCCTTCCATTTGTCCATCCATTCGTCCATCCTGTCATTTTAATTTATGGCATTTGGAGAGCTTCATTAGCCTCTGAACTAGGGCTTGGTCTGGTTGCTCTGGTTCTAAGTATAGCCTGGCACTTATTTATTATTCTACTAGAAGATAGCTCATAAGTAAGAAGTGATAGCTTCTTTTTACTTTCCTCTCTCCATACTCACTATACCAGTCTTTCTGCTTCCTCTGTAATGTTGAGCCTCTGTGTTTTTTACTGGCATCCTCCCACTGCACCCCTTTGCACGTTTAGAACCCTCCTGCCTTCTTGCCTTCGTGCCACTCCTCCATCTGGAACACCCTCTGCCACGTGGCCACTTGTTGAAATCTTGCTCATCCTTTAAGATTCCTCCATGAAGATTTTCTAGATCCAGCAGTCGTAGTCTCCTCTCCTTTAAGCTTCCTACTTTGATTCATAGCTATTTATAACATGCTTTTTCTCCACTCCTTGGACTAAGCTCTTGAAGATAGAGTCCCTCATTGCCAGATTTTGGAAAAGGTTGGTTGACTAAATGGATCTTTAAAATGAGTATGTATTTGCATCTGCTGCCAAGGTAATATATATTCAATGTAAAAAATGTAGAAAAAAGTGAATCAGAACATGATTAAAATCACCTATGATCCCACCATTTAAAGAGTACCATTCTTGATGTTCCAGTGTATTTCTTTCCAGCTGTATATATACATACTTATATCTAAACAGAATCATAAGATTGTCTATTTTCTATATAAACTTCCTCTCTCTCTCCATGAGAATCCGTGATCCTTGAAATTTAAAGTTATGTCTTTCACTTCATTTGTATTCGCCTGAGTGCCTAAACTTGAGCCAGATGTTAAGTAAATTTCTGTAGAGTTGTTATATGAGGATCAGGCCATCATTGACATCCTGAGTTGCCATCTCTTCTCTCTGTCTTCTGGGGATGCCCCTCTGAATTCAGATATGGGGTCAGCTCAGTTCAACTCACCAAACATTTATGGAGCCTTCTGCTCTGTATTTGGTCACTGTGTCAGGCACTAGACTACACGAATGTCTCTGATGTGTTCCTGCACTAGAGTTTAATGAGAGAGGTCAGCTGTATAAACAGGTCATTTTAACATAGATAAATACCAAAGACCAAGACAGTGGTAAAATAGGATGCTATAACAGTGTGTATGAAGTAATATGTAATAAATGTAACTGTGGAATGTTTATTGAGGATCTAGATTAATGCTAAAAGCTAATTTTTTGTATTATTTCATTTAATTCTCACAACAACCCTATGAGGCAGGTGCTACTATTATGATTTTTATGTGATAGGTGGAGAAACTGAGGCACAAAGAAGCTAAAAAGCTTGTCCAGAGAAACACAGCTTGAACACAAGAGAGCTGGGATTCAAATTCAGGCAGTTGGTCTCCAGAGTCTGTGATCTTATGCAGCATGCAATATTTCCTGTTTATGGAAGCACAAAGGAATACCTTGCTCATCTAGGGGTCAGAGAAGTCTCCCAGAGCAGGGGATGGAGTTGGATAGGGAAGGCTATTCCAGACTCTGAAAAAGCATCTTCAAAGACATTAAATTGGGAAACAGCATAGTATGTCTTGGGGATTACATAGATGTTTGATCAGATTTAGTATATAAGCATAAGGAAAGAAGTGAAAGGAGGTAAGGCAGGGGAGAAGTGCAGGTGCCAGTCTCGTGAAATTTAGTTTATCCTCAGGGGAATCAGGAACCATTGGAAGGTTTTGAGCAAAGGAGTGACATGGTCAGATTTCCAAGTTAGAAATTTAATCCTGGTAGCCGTTTGAAGGATAGTTGGAAGGAAGGAAGCCTGGAGGTAGGGATACCAATTGGGGCCTTCTGGATAGTCTCCATTTGCCCTTGAGATCCACTTTCCACCCTTCTCCCTGCTGTGTACTCTGGAAGGCTGACCTATACGATTTGCTCCACCCTTGGGTGTTTGGTTGGAGTTGGCCCATGCAAGTCACCTGCAAGAGATTGGCAGGTATGACAGTGAGGTTGGAGCATTTATTACCCCACCATCTCCATGGTGGCCATGTCTTGTCAGTAGTTGGGTTGTTCTGCTGAAGGCCACAGCTCTTGTCTGGCAGCCCTTTCCTACGACTGTGGCTTTTTCAGGGTTTTAGAACCCTCCTTCCCCTTGGCCCTTTAGGCCTGCAGTGGTAGCAGCTCCTTGCTGTTGCCAACCTTGAGGTGCTTCATCATTGGTTTGCCTTAACTCTGCCTGTGATGATTAATTTTGTATGTCAACTTGACTGGGCTAATGGATGTCCAGAGAGCTAGTAAAGCATTTTTCTGGATGTGTCTGTAAGGGTGTTTCTAGAAGAGATTAGCATTGGAATTGGTAGACCAAGTAAAGGACAAGGGCCTTCATCAATGTAGGTAGGCAACATCCAATCCATTGAGGGCCTGAATAGAACCAAAAAGTAGAATAGTGGCAAATTTGGCTCTGCTTGAGCCAGGACATCCATCTTTTCCTGCCCTGGGACATCAGCACTCCTGGTTCTTGGGTGTTCGGACTCAGCCCAGGACTTACACCATTGGCTCCCCTGGTTCTCAGGCCTTCGGGTTTGGACTGAAACTACACTACCAGCTTTCCTGGGCCTCCAGCTTGAAGATGGCAGATTGTGGGACTTTTTGGCCTCCATAATCATGTGAGCCAGTCCCTCATAATAAATCTCTTTCTATATACCTATCTATGTCCTATTGGTTCTGTTTGTCTGGAGAACCCTGACTAATACACTTCCAAAGCCTTTGCAAATGATCCCATCATTAAACACATCTCGATGACCTTACTGAGTGTGTCTTCTCTTTTCTGATGAGACCCTGATGGCCACAGAGCCATTTGAAGTAGTCCACGAGAGAGATGATGAAGGTTTGCATTAAGGCAACCATTGCAGAGATGAAAATGAGGGCGTGTGTTCAAGATATGTTTCCCAAGCCTGCTCAGCAGGACTTGGTGCATAGAGGTGACCGCCCATGGATACTGGAACAGCTAATGGCAAGAATGGTTGAAGTCAACATCATCACGTTTCCCAGCTCTTTCTGCCTAGGCAGTGAGTTCATCTCACGTAATATCTGCTTTCCCTGCTGCGAAGCAAAGACCATTTGCAAACTCATCAGAAGCGCTCTTTGGCCTTCTGCGAATAATCTGCTGGAGGGTCAGCTGGTGCTGTGGAATCAGAAGGCTGGTTAGTTAGCCACTTGGGAGATGTTACCAAGATGGCTGGTGATCAGAAGTGCTGCTTATCTTCATAATGACCTTCAGAAATTAAATAAAAATACAATGAGTGCCATAGATTAGGAAGAACAAGCCAATTAAAAGCACAACACGCCTTCGGGATTTTTTATTTCTTTTCCAGGAGGCTGAAAGGCATCTGTGGCTGCTGGGGCAGGATGGCGGTCTACCCAGAATCACTGATGAAGGTTGATCCTTTGCTTGGCTTTAGCGGGGCGATTGAGGGGATTAGAGCCTATTGAATATTTTACGAGTTGCAGCCCAGGAGGGGAGAGCAGCGAAAGGTGAAAAGGCAACTCCTGTGTTTCTTTATGATTTCAAATAAAACCAAGCTCTTCTGTTTGGGAAGGAGGCAGGCGCTGGAGTCAGCCTACCGCCGGAAGGCATGGTGCACCAATTCTCCACTTTAATATCTGCTGTTTCATTTTATATTCATCATGTCAGCATAATCTGTCTTTATGGGAATCATCTTGGTTCCCGACCAAATGCGTTTAGTCCCCCTTTTGCTTTAAGTTTGATTGTAATATGACTTGAAGACTTCAATGAAATGTTTATATAGAAGGACTGGGGGAAAAAGAATGTGATTGGAAAATCAATCAGCGGGGAATTTCAAGAGCTGCCCTTGGATATGCTAGTATTTCTTTGACCTATTTTTAATGGACCCAGGACCGGCTCTCTGAACAAGTGTACTCCACTGATTCCCTACTGCATGCCAAATAAAATAGACTCTGTCACCAAGCATTCAAAGCCCTTAACTCTGTGTCTAAACTGCATTTCCAACCTGATATCCCCCCATACTCTTATTTGCACATGCATGCAGCTTTTCTGCTCTGAGATACACAGCCACTCAGCCATCTCTATGCCTCCTTCTCTCTGAGGGCCCACTAAATGCCCATCCTCTTCAACACTCATGTTAGCACATTTTTGGAGTGGTGCTTGGTCTCCAAGGTGGGAAAGTCCTGTCCCACCTTTGAGATCCCAATGGACCTTTGTGTATTCTTTCCTAGTTCTCTAATGAGACTTACACTACCTTCATCGTTTTATTATGGACACGAGTAAGTACGTGTGTGTGTATGTGTGTATTGATAATTAGCAATTCAGTAATTATTCGTTGAACACTTACTATATGCCAATCACTTTTCAAAGTACTTGAGATATGGCAGGAAGTAGGACACACGAGGTCCTTGCTGTCCCGGAGAAACAGACATTAAACACACGTTCAAGAAAATACATAAGGTAAATTTCTAATAATGATAAGTGCTCTAGAAAGTTTTTCTGAAGGGGATACGGCTGAGAGTGGACGTGTGTGGAGAGGGGTACTTTAGCTAAGACTGGTATGGCCTCTTTGGGCAGGTGTCATTTGGACTGAGAGACAAACACTGAGAAGAAGCCAGCTTCCAAGCTCTGGGTGGAAACTTCCAGACAGACTGGACAGAAATTACTTATGCCCTAAGACAAGAGGAAAGCTGGGCTGTTTGAGGAACAGCTGTAGAGCTGGAGCACACGATGAGAGGACAATGGTAGGAGGTGGGTCAGGGTAATGCACAGTCTCTTGGACCACATTAAAATGGAGAGTATAGGCATGTGTGGGCAGAGACATGGGGGAGGGAGAGAGAGTAGAATTTCTGCTACTAAGCGACTATGAGCTTCCTAAAGGCAAGGCTATGTCTCATTTCACTCCATATTCTGAGCTCCTAAACTGCCTGCAATGGGGTAGATCCTCGATAAAGAGTGTTGAATGAATAAACAAACACATGAATAAATGAATGAATGAGCAAATGAATGACCAAGGTCTTCTGCTTCTGCTAAAGCAGTTTTCTCTTGGAGGTGTCATGCCCCTCCTCACACCCCGACCACAGTTTCTTTTCTTTGTAATAGCATAAGTCCAGAGCTGTTCTCTGTGATTCAATATTTACTGTGTTTCACACACTGTTATTATCATTTAACGTTTACTGTCTGCTGACTGTGCACTCAGCGCCGTAGCAAACAAAGAGCTCAATCTAGTCTTGGTTCGTGGGCTAATTTAGTCAAGGAGAAGGAGACGTTGTGAGAGAAACTGACATAGTAGAAATTGCATGGACTGGAAATCCACTGGGTCCAGGCGGGGACAAATTTACCAGTAACCTTAAGCAAGAGACTAACCCTCTGTGAACCTCTGTTTTCTAATCTGAACATGGGGAGGACAAGCCTCGTGAGTGGTGGGATTTCAGGCACAGGCTGGGGAGAGCTCCAGGAGTAAGGAACACAGATTTCAGCAAGCATTCCTCCACTTACTCTGCCTCCATCTATACCAGGCTGTCAGCCAGATGTGACCTGCCTTGGGGCTTTCTGCCGGTGCCATTCCAGGGACTCTTAGCACAATAAGTGCCTGCCCAGCCCGTGGCACACAGATCCTCCTTCTTGAGCTGCCGAATGAGAGACGACTATTTCCAGAGACAACTCTCAGCCCTGGGTACCCTGGGCATCTGGTTCTGGCTTTGCTGCACTGAGAGGAAAGTGAGTGAGCTACTGAGCAAGTGCCATTTACCATAATGTCTTCACCTTGCCTCGGCCCAGATGGCTGGCTGCCAGAGAAGCTGCTGCCAAGGCCTCGGGTGCTGAGGCAGGGAGGTGGGATGGTGGGAGGAGAGAAGATGCTGGGGAGAGACCTGCTTCACAAACTGAGCACCTAGCCAGTCTCCTCCCCTGGGGCCAAAGAGTAAGCTGGGGCTTCCATGTCCAAGGAGCTGATGAACTCTTGTGATTAACTCCAGCCTTGCTCAAGTTGTGGTGTAGCAAGGGAAACCCAAGCAGGTTTTCACTTGTTCTGATAACTTACTATGTTCTTTCCGCTTTGTCTTTTACTTGGAATGAGGTGGGAGGCCGTTGAGGGTTTAGAGCAGAGGAGAGACATGAGCTGATCAATGCTGTGGCAGGATTCCTCTGGCTTCCGATGGAGAATAGACAGAAGAGGCAAGAGGGGAAGAAGAGAATCAAGTTAAGAAGCCCTTGCAGGGCTGGCCCCGTGGCTTAGCGGTTAAGTGCATGCGCTCCGCTACTGGCGGCCCGGGTTCAGATCCCGGGTGCGCACCGAGGCACCGCTTCTCCGGCCATGCTGTGGCCGCGTCCCACATACAGCAACTAGAAGGATGTGCAACTACGACATACAACTATCTACTGGGGCTTTGGGGGACAAAAAGGAGGAGATTGGCAATAGATGTTAGCTCAGAGCCGGTCTTCCTCAGCAAAAAGAGGAGGATTAGCACGGATGTTAGCTCAGGGCTGATCTTCCTCACACACAAAAAAATAAAAATAAAAAAGAAGAAAAAAAGAAAAGAAGCCCTTGCAGTAAGCCAGGCAAGAGGGGATGGTGCTTCGGCCCAGGTGGTTCCAATGCAGGAGCTGAAAAGGATTGAATTTAGACTGGCTTTTGAACGATTTCTTGAGTGAGCGGATGAGTAGTGGGACAGAAAGCAAGCGGCCAAGGATGTCTCAAGGTCTTTTTCAGAGCAGCTGAAGGTGATTTAGATTCTGTCCCTATTAATAACAATAATGATAATAAATATTAATAGCTAACTTTTTATAGCACTTCTTAAGTGCCAGATGCTCTTCCCCTAAGGACTTCTGATTGTGAACTTTAAGGAGTTAGAGTCTATTGGGAATGGATGATATAAGAATGATTCAGTAGAATTTGGTGAGCTAACATCATCTCCTCATCTCTTCAAGGCAACTCTTTCATTCAGTGTCGCCAGATATGATGGGGACTGCAGTAGGGCATGGGGAGAGTTGATTGCATAAGAAGGTGTAACTCAGTTTCCTCCATTAGTCCTCAAGAGCACCTGTGTGTGTATGTACATGAGGCCTTTGGGAACCTAGGAATACTGCCTCTAGGTCAGTTCTGTGTCTTGAAATGAGGGACCAGAGTTCCAAGCCTCAGACGCTATAAAGGCTACTTGTCTACTGATGGATTACCTCTGTCTCCTGTAGTAGCTCTCACTTGAGTGAAGACCTGATAATTCTCCAGGAATCCCCCAACCCTTTTCTTTTCTTCACAAGACACACTGATAGGCCTTGTCCTTCTAGGACGTTTCCAGGGACACATCTGTTTGGTAGACAGCACTAAGAAAAGATTGTGTGATCCCAGTGCAAGGACACTTTTGTTACCTTATGCTGTCGCCTTTCTTACTTAATAAAAGGCTATGTTGGTATGATTGTATTGAATGGAAGTACTATTAAAATGATATATATTTAAAGAATCTACAGAGGGAAAAACAGCATAGAGGCAAGTTAGGAACTTCAAGTCAGGGGACTTTACAATTTACTAGAAAATTCTAACTTCCCATTGGTTATAAGAGAACAGTAGGGTAGGACAGTGGCTTTTCAAGTATTTTTAAGCCATGGAAACCTTTGTGTCAACAATCCCTTGCTTGGGAGTGCAGTATATACACTACAAAAAAATGGAGCTGCTCTGATTGGAGCAGGAGAAATGGCTCAGAACAACTCACTTGCTCAGCTCCTTTCCCATAAAGAATGATCCTGAGGCACCTCACTGGCCTGGATGTTCTCTTGGGCCTTTCCAGCTCTGAGGTTCTGCAGTTCTGCCATAAGCACTTCCAGATCAGCTTCTAGAGAATTCATGCTCTGAACTCCCACTCTTCTCATAGATGTTGTCCCTTCACCTTCTTCTAGTTCCATGGCCTCAGAAGAATGTAAGCACTTTAACCTCTTGCTTAATTTGCTTCAGTAGAATGAATTACTTTATCATGCTATAAATAGGAGCCCCAGACAGACCTGGGTTCAAATCCTGCCTCTGACACTGTGTTGTTGGGGAGAACCTTGGCTACAGTTGACCCATTTATAAATGGAAGTGATGATCTCTGGTTCATAGATTGGATGTGGGGAAAGATATCCTGGTACAAAGTAGGTGCCTTTGGAGCTCCTGAATATGTGTGGCTCCTTCCCTCCCTGGAGCACCGAGGCCGGGCATGCAGCTCACCCAGCACCTTGGGTCTTGTCTTGCAGAGATGTCGGGCACGGCAGCAGACATCTCCCTGGTGCACTGGAGACAGCAGTGGCTGGAGAATGGCACCTTATACTTCCACGTCTCCATGAGCAGCTCTGGGCAGCTGGCCCGGGCCACCGCCCCCACCCTCCAGGAGCCCTCGGAAATTGTAGAGGAGCAGATGCACATTCTCCACATTTCTGTGATGGTGAGTGAGTGGGAACGAGGTGGGGGGCCTGGAGGGGACAGGGGAGGGCGAGGTGGAGAGAGGACAGAGGAGGGCAGGGGATTGCCAGCCAATGGAGGGAAAGAGCTGGCACGGTGTGAGAGGTTAGAATGATAAACAGAAGGTCAGATGGATTCGTGGTGTCACTTGGACTGATGCATACCCATCCATCATCTGTCAGCTGTGACAAACTAATTGTGCTTCAGAGAAGAAAATCAAGGGTCTGCAACTCCTTGGCCTTTTGGCCGACATCTCTGGGAATAGCTGTTTAACATCTGTCACGTGCTTGGCCTGTTTTGCCCAGGGCTGAGGTTCAGTGCTGCAGAATACAACTGGCCTTTCCAAGAATGACTGAACAACAAAATTGGAACAAAATTGGCATGGAGCTGCCCTTTCACAAGCGCCCTTAATGTGCAAGGTGCTCTAACCCTCGCAACACCTCCTGCAGTGTAGACACTACATGGTGGCCCCTGGAGCAGGGCTGAGCATAGCTGGTGTGATCCCACATGGAAGCCCCTCCATTACCCTCACTTTATAGTTGTGAACAGTTCTTCAGAAGGGCAAAGAAACTTGCCCAAGGTCACCTAGCTAGTAAAAGACGGAGCTGCTCTTGGATGTTCGAACCCAAGCATGTCTGGCTACAAAGCCTGGACTAGGTCCTCTACACTCTGTTTCTCTCAATGCAAGAATTTACTGAGTATCTACCGTGGGTCAAGCACTGCGCTGGGCACAGTTGTGGACATTATCTCATTGTGTTCTCACCAAGAATGCGTGAAGTCAGGCATGTCACCTCATGTTAGAGATGAAGTTACTGGCACAGAGAGGTGAAGTGACCAGCCACCTCTGTTGGCCCCATGATCTAGAACCTTCTGAGTCTGCTGCCTCCTCCGAGAAGGCTACTAGAGCTGAAATCACTTGAATGATAGTCTGAATGTGTGCAGGCTATATTAATGGTTTCTTTAAAAAGCTGTAATTAATGGCTTTGTGCAGTAGATAGAAAAAAGCAGATTCAGTGTGTGGGATGTATGGGGTCTAATTGGCTCAAGAAGAGATCAGATAACAGCTACAGCTGACGTCCCCTAGTTCTGTTCACTCCTCAAGTCACTCTTACATTATTTTCTCCTTTAGCATAGCTCTGCCAGATGCATGAGGGTCGGAAATGTTATTCCCCACCTATGTGTGAGGAAGGTATGGCTCAGAGAGAGGAAGTGATTAGCATAAGGATACTCAACAAAGTAGGACTACCACCCACCCCTTCATTTCTTCCTTCCATTCCAGTCAACAGTATTTATTGAAAGTCTACAGTGGAGCCGATCTTTGCTTTTGGTCTCTGGTCTCCTGGTTCCTCTTCAACTAACTCTGTGCATTAGACATTCTGATTAGGGCTGAGTAAGAGCTTGGAAGTTTTCTCTTTTTGGAAAAACACACACATACCCCAGCTAGACAGCAACGTTAATTTTGGACCTAACGCATGCTTATCACGTGGAGGAACAAATCAAGGCTTTTGTGTTATTCACGGAATGAGTGTGATAGACTTTTCCCATGTATATATTTAGCCAATGATGCAGCCACACGCCAAGCCAAGTGGGGGCCTGCATGCTAACTTTGGGGGGCAAGTTTGTAAGCACCATCTCAGGGTACTTGCTGAGTTCCTCATGGGGTCTGGGCACCATCTCACGTAAGAAGGGTTGAAGGGGCGTGACTGCTCTTCTTTTAATTTTTGAGAGTGAGACTTGGTTTTGACTAATGTTATTAAGCATTTTCTGTGTTCTGGCACAACGTTTACTTACATACATCCTTCCCGTAAGCCAGTAACGTAGATAGTACTATCTCAATTATAAATGATCTTAAATGAACTTTCTCTGCCTCCAGGCCCAATGTTAGTTCCACTAAATCAGACTGTCACCCCAAGGACTATAGGTATTTCTTACCTTTCCCTTCTGCTCACTGAGTTCAGCTTGGAAAGAAGAACTCACTAAGACCCAGATATCTCTGAGATTCCCTGTAATTCAGGATGTGGCTGGCAGAGTAGGCCATGTGGAAGTTGGCACACTTCAGAGCTGCCCTGTCCACGTGCTGAAGTGGCCCAAGGCTACCACCTTGTGGTTCCACCAGTTCTTTTCCTCCTTCAGGGCTCCAAAAGCTACATCTTTCCTGTCCTCACCTTACCCTCAGGAGACAGAGTCATGTCCAGGAAATGTTGAACCCCAAGGCATCCATTGATGGCAGCCCAGTCTCTCAGAGGTGGGGGACGCCTCAGAGAACGCTGCCATCTCTCTAGACGTAGGGTGACATGGAGATTACAGCATAGATTTCAGAGCCCAAGTGCCTGGATGTAAAGTCCCATGCTGCCACGTCACACTCTGGGTGATCTTGGGCAAAGTATTTAACCACTCCATGCCTTTTTTTTTGTCATCTATAAATGAGGGTTATGGTAATACTTGTTGTGTAGGTACACTAAGCACTTGGTTCAGAGTTGCTTGGCACATAAGAGCATTAGCTTTTGTTATTACTGGCACTTTTATTATTGAGATGTGCTGATGTATTATACCCTTTCATTTCATAGATGGATAAACTGGGGTCCAAATACAGGCTAGGACTGCTCCAGGATCCCCTAGCTGGTCAGCGGGGCTTGGCCTGGAGGACAGGCCTCTCTGTGGCTCAGACTCTGTCCTTGACATTCTGGCTGCAGATGGTTCAGCTAGAACAAAAAGAGTTTGTGCCCTCTCCTAGCCCCACCAAAGCAACCATTCAAAATGGCATTCGTAGTGGCTGGAATCTGTCTTTATGTTTCACAGATGAGAAATCTGAGACTCAGTGAGTTTAGTTGACTTGCCTAAAGCTACATGGCTAACAGGAAGGCAGTTCTGCGACCTGGCTTTTCCCAAGATTCCAAATTCATGTCACATGGCTACTCATGACATCACAGCTTTCACTGTGTTGAATTTCGCATTGTTTTGATGTTTGTTGAAGATCTGAGATGGTTTGTGGGAAGACCTAAATCATCCAGTCAAATCTCAAAGAAATCTGGAGGTCAGGAACAATGGTCTCCATCCTCTTCTTAGCACAAACATCCTGTCCACCCATGCAGGGTGACCAGCTCCTGCTCAGCCACTGGAACCTGCCACAATCCATGCTTACTGGAGTGGAACCAGCATGCTCTATTGGGCTTGTTAAGTCCTAAGTTGAGCATCTGCTTTGTCCCTGAAGGTCACATCATCTGACAATTAATATCCCAAGGGTCATGCAACAAGGAGGTATTCAGTGAACCCCAGGACAGAAGAAGGGAATGGAGGGTCATCTCATCTAATCCTCTGCTCCAGGTTCAGCTTCTCTGAGCAGTCACGTGCCTGCCTCAGCCATGCAGGCAGCATGATGCAGAGAAGAGAGCAGAGGTTTCAAATCCACAGTCTCTCTTACTTCCTGTTTCCTGATGGTTTTACTCTGGGGGAGTTCCTTCACCTCTTTGAGCCTCGGTTTCTTTTTCTATGAAACATAACTGATCATACCAATTTCACAGGGCTATTGAAAGAATGGAAGAAATATATAAATAGTACTTAATATTGTGACACATCGTGAGCACACAAAAACGGGCTGTTAAGATTACCATTGCAGCAGTGTTTAAGGGACTCTAATCTAGGAGTAAGAAGACATTGGGTTTAGTCTTATTTTTGCTGCTCTTTTGCTATCTGATCTAGAGAAATAATTTTAATACCTGAAATTATTATTTACTATGCTAGGTAGTGTTCCAAATTTTGTTTTTGTGCATTATTAAATTTAATCCCCATGACAAATCTTAAGGTGGATACTATTATTATGTTTATTTCATAGATGAGGAACCTGAAATGTTAATAAAATTAATAGCTGTTGTGTGATTTGGTCACACAAAGGTTAAGTGGTAAAACCAGTGTTTCACTCTATATAGGCTGACTCCAGGACTTCCACCCTTAATCTGTATGGTGCCACCATTTCTCTTCTCTGTGCATTCGTTGCTGGCTTAAATTATAAGATATTATGGGTAAATTCTTACAAAGACTTCCTCCTTACATGGAATCCATGGTTATATTAACAGAGTTTGTGACTTGCAAGTCAACTCCAAGGTTGAATCATGCCTCTGTTAGTAGCTTTATGACCTTGGCCAAGTCAACCTCAGCATCTGAAAAATTGATGTAATATTCCCCAATTTTTAAAGTTTTTCTAAGTACCAAATGAAGTTACACGTTCAAGTTTCCTGCATAGTGAAAATAATGGCTACCATCTTTGAGGACTTTGTGTATGCCAGGCACAGTCTAGGTAGAATATATGCATTATTCCACTAAATTGTTCTAATGCTGTATAAGATAGGTACTGTTATTGTCCCTCATTTACAGATGAGGATCCTGGGAGTTAGTGAGGTTTTATAACTTGCTCCAGTTCACATCATCAATGAGCGCCGAAGCTGAGATTCCATCTGCTATCTGTCCACATTGAAAGTCTTTGCTCTTGGGCATAATTCTGCATGGTGCAGTGCCTGACTTTCAACAAATGCTCAGAAAGTGGGAGTTGTTATTAAAATGTTAGCTGCAGTAGAACATTGGTGACAAAATATTGTGAGACAGGAGATGAAAGGAAATGTTTGGTTTGGTGAGGAAGAAGAGAAGACCTTTGAGGATACGTTTCTTTCAAAAGGACCATCCCGTAGAAAATGCTGCAGATTTATACTGGTGGGCCTCAATGAGGGGGAACTACAAGGGACCAGAATTCCTGTTCATGCCTGGATAAACCTTTTAAAGTATTTGAGCTATCCAGCAGTGGAGTGGAGTGAATCAGGGGATAGAGTTTCTTGTCTCTGGGGGTATGCAAGCAAAAGCTAGACGCCCTATTCGTCAGGATTTTTAGAGGAAAAATAGTTAAATTAGATGACTGTTATAGTTCCTTCCAGCTTACAAGATCTATGATTCTATGGCATGGTAATATATAGAAAAATACTTTGAGGATTATAAAGTGCCACATAAATCTAAGGAATTATTATTACCATTCTCAATCATTAGCTTCATTTAAAGGGTCTGTGTGATATGGGGATAATACTTTTTAAAGCTTTCTGTGAAAAATGACTTTAGATCATTTCCCCAACCGTTGCATTTAGTCATTCACGGTATATCATGCATTCCTTAGTTCATTGATTTAATCACTCAATCATGCAACGGTTTACTTGCCTACTAAACCTAACAATGAAAATCATATCTGCTAGAAAGAAAGAAAAAAGAAAGCTTTTAAAAAATCAACCACAAGCTTAGAACAAGCCAACTATATGGGATCTGATTTCTAAAAGTGCTCCTAGATTTTAAGTTGGATTAATGAATGACTAGTTCTGTGAACATCTAGTTTTAGAGGTTCTAAATGTTAGTTGAAATATCGTGCTTACTTTTGGAGATCACATGTCAAGAGAAACGATAAAGAACTAGAAAAGTTATGAGAAAATAATCAAGACAGTGAAGAATCTTAAAATAATAATGCTAACAAGCTAATAAGCATTATGTTATAATGCTTAGTTAGTATTATAGTAATTGACACCTATTTAAATCATTTAATTCTTACAATAATCCTAATTCAACAGATATCATTATTACTCCTATTCTACTTAGGAGAAAGTGTAGACACAGAGAATGTAAGTAACATGCAAGAGCCCGGTGTCCCAAGGTTCATATTCTGGCTCCATAACTGACCCACTGGCTATGTGACCTGGCCATGTTTTTTCCCTCTGCTTCTATTTCCTCTTCTGTAACGGAATGAAGATGGAGGTACCTGCCTATGGGAGCTATTGTGAGGATGACCAAAGATGATACACATAAAGCACATATGCTAGAGCCTGACACATAGTGAGGTCTTCGTAAGTGTTAGGAGTCTGCTCTTTATAAGTGTATTAGTTTCCTAGGGCTGCCATAACAGAGTACCACAAACTGAGTGACTTCAACAACAGGAATGTATTATCTGACAGTTCTGGAGGCCAGAAGTCTGAGTTCAAGTTGTCGGCAGGCCATGCTCTTTCTGAAGTCTCCAGAGCACTCCCCTAGCTTCTGGTAGTTCCTTGGCTTGTGGCAGCATAAATCCAGTCTTCACATGGTGTTCTCCTTGTGTGCATGTCTGCCTCTGTGTCCAAGTTTTCCCGTTTTTATAAGAACACCAGTTATATTGGATTGGGACCACCCTAATGACCTCATTATAAATTGGTTACCTCTGTAAAGACCCAATCTCCATATAAGGTCACATTCCGAGGTACTGGGGATTAGGAGTCCAACATGTCTTTTTAGGGGGACACAGTTCAACCAATATTGCTATTGCCATTGCAACCAATAGTGCTATTGCTGTGTTATTCATAAGTGATATTATTGAAGGGTGCCAGGTGGGAGAAGCCAAGCCATTACAGACTGCAGGTCCCAAAAGCCTTTCAGAGAGAAGGCAGAGTAGTGGGGGACACATCCTGACTAACAGGAATAATTTTAAAAGGGAAAACTGCAAAAATCCAGTGGCAGAAAAACCATGTGGTTCACATAGCACAAAAAGCTATGGCCCAGGACTCAGGTGTCCCAGCCCTGCCACTCACGTGCTCCATGACCTTATGTAAGTCACATTTGCTTCTTAGCCTTAGGATCGCCATCTGTAAATTGAGATCATTAAGCTTCGATCAGTTGCCAAGACATGATGAAGTTTGGCATTACAGTGATCCCAAGTACATTTTTATGTAAGTGGGCCATAACTCATGAATCTCATTTACTTTTTTTTTTCCAGAAATGGTATTTTTAAAATCACAAATAAATTGTTTAATTAAAAAAAATTTAAATCACATGAAATTTTTAGCTTGGCCTTGACTTACCTCAACAACAAAGGTTTGGTAAATGCCTGCAGGATCTCTAGGTCGCCTTATGAGAAAATTAGGAGAATAATCCATGCCTTCTGTCTGTAGGAAATGTGGCTTATCTTCCATAACACTTAGGGATGCAGCATAAGGAAGTGCAATGAACATGGAGTTTGGTGTAGGAGGCCTGGTTTCAAGCTTAGACTGTATCTCATACCAGCTGTAGAGATTTGGACAAATCTTCACCTCTCTGAGCTACTCGTTTGGTCATTTGCAAAATGGAAATAAAATTAAAATCATGAGATTGAACTGAGATAGTGCACATGAAAGCATTTGGCTAGATTTTCCCAAAAGCAATGGAACTAAAAAATATGGTTGGAATGTTGGAGCTGAAATCACCTTAGACTTTGCAGAATCCAACTCTTCTAATGAATCAGCTTCCTCTTGTTTATTCTACAAACAAATCTCTCTGAATCTCAGTGAGTGACCAAACAGCACTTTATTTCTCATGCACGTTACATGTCGGCAGCTGCAGTGGCTCAGCTCTGCATGTCTTCTCATTCTGGAACTTTGGCTGAAAAGGAGCCCCAATCTGAGACGTTTGGTTTTCATGGCAGAGGGAATGAGCAAAAGAGCTGGCAGAAATCTAGGATGCCTCTTAAAGCGGATGCTCAGATGTGTCTTCTCTCACATTCTGTGGGCCTAAGCATACCAGGCCCAAAGCGAATGGCAGGGGTATGCAGTTCTTTACAGAAAATGGGCATGTGCCCGATGGCAAACAACAATAGACTATACCCCACTTTCGTTTTACAGATGGAGAAAATGAGGCCAGAAAATGGATGTTCTCCATCCCTACCCCATTCATCTGGGCTGATGATCAAGCCCAGATGGAAAAGGTTGACAAAGGCATCCTGGAGGTGGCAAGAGGCAACTCAGAAGGGAGCCTGAAGGCAGTTCCTTTGAACCTTCTGGCCAGAACAGAATGCAGGATGGGAGTGAGCATAAGAAAAAAGAAATGTGCATGATGTGAGACAGAGGGAGGCAGAGAGAAACACAGACAGGAAAAACAGACATCCACCGATATTTATTGAGAAACTATTCTATACTAGGTGTCAACTTAAAAAGCAAATTTGCCTGTTATTTTATCTCAAAATGGATTTATTCAGGAATAGCCAAAAAAATTGCAATTCTGGATGTGCGTGCTATGGCAAACCATAGGCAAATCCAGCAAACAAAGAAGAGAAATTGCTTTTTTTGAGAAAAACGGGGAGTAGGGAGGGGCTGTTCTAAAGGAAAGTCTGTTGGAGGAAAGTAACAGTTCAGGGCAGCAATGGGCTTCTCAGTGGCTGAGCTGCAGCATTTCTCATTGGCTGGGCTGTTGCCAGATGGGGAGAGAAAGCTTCCTTCGCAGTAAAGTAGTTTTTCCTCTGGTCTAAGATGCAAACCTTCAGCTCTTCCTGGTTGGTGTAGTTGATGATGTGTGATAGGACATGAGAGTTCCCCCTATAGGCCTTCCCAACTCCAGTTTAGTTAAGGTTTCTTTTATTAATTTCCACATAGGTATATAGAAACTACCAGTGACAGAGAGAAATAAAGGGAAACTGAGAAAAAGGGAGCCAAGGACAATGAGAGAGACGTAGAAAAATAAAGGCAAATTGACAGGAATAAGCAGAAAAAGAGTTAGCAATAGAAGCAGAATCAGGGGAAGAGGAAACAGAATAAAAGAGAAGGAGGAAGCCACACAGAGAGAAGTAAACAGGAAAGAAAACAGAGAGCCTAGTGACAGGGGCAGGTAGAGCCCAGTGCCCAGGCAGAGCGTGGAGGGTGGGCTGCAGGGCTGAAGGGCCGGGCACTAGGAGAGATGAGGAGGCTGAGGAGGAAGTCAGGCAGACAGAGGCAGCATCCAGCAGAGACAGGGCAGGTCTGAAGTGGGGCACCGGGCACAGTGGATCTCAGAAGAGGCAGCAGAGGGGAAGGTGGATGAGGCTGCACTGTCAAGTCCTGGAGAAGGGGGAGGGAGGGGAGATCCAGAGACCCGCAGAGAAGCAAAGTGGGGAGGGGCCAGACAGGTTGGCTGAAGAGTCAAGGCCAGTGACCCTTTGGTGGCCACTCCCCACCTCCTTTGCTTCAGCCTCTTGTTCCACGTTTTATTTTCCTTCAAAAACTTGGGGCCTTTGTATGGTATTCTAATGACACGGAATTAATGAATGGGTGTGTGCGCATGTGCGGTGCACTGTTCTCGCTGTTTGCTCCCTTTCCGCATGCCCTGAGTTGCCCACCGTAAAAATGGGATGTGAGCTGAGCTTTGGACACATTGAAGCTTCCACCTCCCCCTTAAATTAATCCCCCTATCTCCTCTCTCCCAGATCCTCAGAAGGCAGCTTAGTCTGGTGGAAATGTGGGTTTGGAGACACTACAGATGTATGTTCAAATTGTGACTCTTTCTCTTATTGCTGTTTGACCTTGGGCACGTTCTTGAACTTCCCTGATTCTTACTTTCTCCTGCATTTTCAGTGAGGCTGTGGATGCCTTAGTCGTGGGGCTGAGGGGAGAAATAGATGATAAAAGACGCATAAAGTGTCTCAGAACAGCACTCAGAGAAGGTCCCTTTCTTTTCCTTTTGCCTTTTAAAATATTTCCTCCTAATTGACCATCGTGCATGGCCTTTGCAATATCCTTTGAGCCAAGTTGGGCAGGAGTTATTAAGAATATCGACTCTAAAATACTGATATAAATAATTGCGTAAATAAATAAATGGGATAGAAGAGATAGCTCTTTACAGTAGAATCCCAGTTAATAACTGTAAAAGGAAAGTGGGAAACAGAAAGCCACCATTAGACAGTCACTGCGGTAATAATTACTACTGACGAGATCCACCGATGTATACTAAAATTAATGGTTGAAACTTCAAGAAGAAGCAAGATATTTGCAGAGTCTCAAAGTATCACATACCCCCGGATATTTATTAATTACGAAAGGAAAATAGTGACTTTACAGTGGAGAAATCTGGCAGATACCACTTGCATTAGCTTCCTAGGGCTGCTGTAACAAATTACCACAAACGGGGGGGCTTAAAATAACAGAAATTTATCCTTTCACAGTTTTGGAGACCAGAAATCCAAAATCAAGCCTCAGCAGGGCTGCGTGCTCTCTGGGGGATATTCCATTCCTTGCCTCTTCCAGGTTATGGTGGCTCTGGGGCTTCCTTGGCTTGTGGTTATGTAACTCCAATTTCTGCCTTTGTCTTCACATCACCTTCTCCTCTGTGTCCTCTCTTCTGTGTCTCTCATACGGACATGTGTCATTGGATTTAGGACCCACCTGGATAATTCAGGATGATCTCCTCCTTGTAAGATCCTCAACTTAATTACGTCTGCAAAGATCCTTTTTTCCAAAAAAGGTCACAGTCACAGCTTCAAAGGATTAGGATGTGGACATATCTTTTTGGGGTCCACCATTCAACCAAATGATCAAGGTTAACACCACCAAGAATAAAACGTATCAACATCATGAGTCCCCTGATCGGAGGAACAGAGAAGGGCACAATGCCATTGCTGTAGAATTCTTGCTAAAAATGTGTAACCTCGTTCTAATCATGAGAAAATATCAGACAAACCCAAAGTGTGGGACATTCTACAAAATAACTGACCAGCACTCTTCAAAAGTGACAAGATGATGAGAGACAGGAAAGACTGAGGGCTTGTCACAGATAAGAGAAGACGAGCGAGGATGAAAACTAAATGCTGTGTGGGATCCTGGATTAGGTCCTGGACCAAAAAGAAGAACATTAGTGGAAACCCTGGTGAAATTCCAATAAGGTCTGTGGTTTAGTTAATGGTATTGTATCATTGTTAATTTCCTGGTTTTGGTTATTCTATTTTGATTATGTGATGTGTCAACTTTAGGGGAAGCTGAGTTAAGAGTATAGAGGAGCTCTCTGTACTAACTTTGCAACTTCTTGTGAGTCTATAATTATTTCAAAATAAAAGAGTTCAAGACTTTTAAAAAAAAGAATATCAACTCTGGAACAGGACTCCCTGGGTTAGAATCGTGGCGTCACCACTTAACTCGAGGTGCGACAGTGGTTAACTTACTGCTCTGTGCCTCAGTTTCCTCCACTGTAAAATGGTGATAATAATAGTCTCTACATCATGGAATTAGAATAAGGTAACATATGTAAATGCTATACAAATGTTGTATCATCAGTTTCATTCTATTGCTGCTGTTATTGTTCCTATTTCTCAAATGATAAAACCAACACCTAGAAAGTTACAATGACTCTCTCCTAAGATCACACAGCCAGTGCCCGAGGCCAGAATTAAACTTAAGTTTCTGATTCCCAGTCATCTCTCTACTCTGTGGTGTCTCTTCTCTTACAGGGGCAAGGATGGGTAAGGACCTTTTAGGGGCCCATTTCCATAATCATCTCATTTCCATACTCTACGTGTTGTTAAGGTGCTCCTCACCCTGGACTGCGGAAGAAGGCAGCTAGCTCTCCCTGGCCATGAATACATAAAAGTGATGAAAGCAGAAAATTCTGACTTAATTCTCAAAAAAAAAAAAATAAAGCTTTTTTAAAACTCATTTAGTACAACTCCCTCATTTTAGAGTGAAACAGATACAGAAACAAAACCTATAGGTCTCAAAGAGTGACTCAGTCAGTGTCACAAGGCAGGTCAATGACAGAGCTGGCTTTCCCATCTAGATCGTAGGACGGGTTTTGTGTGTGTGTGTGTGCGTGTGTGTGTGTGTGTGTCTGTGTGTGTGGTCGCCACTGTACCACACTTTCTAAACCTTCTCCAGCTGTGATCTGCACTCACCAGAAAGCCTCTGGCTCCATGCGTTGGGAGCCATACACATATAGCTTCAGCACAACGATATTTCATTTCATTGTGGTAATCATCCTGTCTGCAAATCTACCAATACGGCAAACAATTACCCAATTCAAACTTCTGCTGCTAATGTTCCCCAGCTCAAGGGCGTCTTTAATAGCCAAATAATACTTGTTTTTTCTTCCTTCCCTCTCTGTTTTTTCCTAATCTCTCCCCGATGAGACATAACATTAATTACAGCAGTTAACAGAAATTCTGTCTCCATTACTGCCTGCCACCTTCTCCATCTTGGCTTCCGCCTCCAAAATTTCTCTCCTGAATGAAGGGAGGGGGGATTTCTGCAGACGTGTGATTGTATTTATTTACCTTTTCTCTGCCTGCCTCCTTTGTGCTGAATTTTAAGTCAAGTAGAATCAATATTTTCACTGGGGGTGTGCGTGAGTGTGAATGTGTGTGTGTTGTTTGCGTGTGCCTGCTTCATAATCTTGCTGTCATTCTGAGCTAATTGTGTTGTTTCCTCTTGTGTGGAAGGAAATCTTATCTGTTTTGGATTAAAATTCAATGAAGGTCACAGCGGCTGGAAAACTTACCAGACTGCTGCAATTAATGTTCATTTGGCTTTGATAAATTGGAACGTTCCCCTCAATAGGACTGGAGTGGATTTCAGAAGCAATAATTCTTCCATTAACTCAATGATTCCGCCTGTGATGGAGGACCTTGTCCTGCTTTTGTTTGTCATCTGTCACTTGGAGGAGCTGGGCATATGTCGGAGATGATTTATCATGATGGCAGCGCCTGCTCGTATCAAAGCATTTAAAACCACTAATTATTTTTGCTCCCTGTAAATTGCTTGATTAAACAAAATATGAGCTTGGAATTAAGGTAGAAAAATCTTTTTGTGCCTCTGTTTCCACTTCTGGGTTCCCACAGTTGGGAGGTTATTACAAGTTCCTTTCAAGGGTTAGGTGAAAATGAGTCCGTCCTAGGAATAATACTGAGCACTTAGGACATGCCAGAGAATATGCTGGAGCTTCATGTGTATTATTTTACTTAATTCTTAAAACAATTCTTTAGCGTGGTTTGTCCATATCACCTGGGAGGGGACTGAAGTCCATAGATGATAAGCATTTCATCCAACCTCCAAGATTGGAAACCAAGGGTCTTGATTCTTAAGCCCTTGTATTACCGATCACTATGCATGAAGATTTTTGGAAACTACCTAATATCATTAAGTTCTGCTGTTTACTGTGGGGATTTCACTCGCTGCGGAACAAGATCTCCTTCCTACACAAGAATGACCAGGGGTGTTTGTTTAAAAGCCCATTTCCTGGGCCCTGCCCCAGGTATGCCAGATCTGAACATCTGATGAGGGGTTCTGCTGAGTCTGCATATGACAAGCTCTGATAGCAAAGGTGGGGAATCACTGACCCTCAGCTCACTGTGACCAGCAGTGGGAAAGTCACAGCCTCGGCCTGCTAATTTTTTAAATTATTCTTCACTTGTCACAGAACTCTGCCAGGTGGGCATTGTTGTGTCCATCCTACAGATTGAAATGATGAGGTACAACAAGTTAAGTGGCCTTGCCCAAGGTTGCACAGCTAGGGAGAGGTGGAGTTGGGATCTAGACCCTGCATTGGCCTCGTCAGCCTACAGCTCTATATAGCATCCCCATCTCACTGCTCCTGCCCTTGTTCCTCCGTATCCCCAGCCCTCCTTTCCTTCTCTAAAATTCTGCAGGGGTGCAAGTTGGAGCAGCTCTGGGCTTTCCCCACGGACACCCTCTTTAGTTCCTTTTTTATTACAGTTCTTATGTGTCCTGATGTTCCCCTAATGAAGCATCTAGAGGCCTGCCCTGTCTCGGCCTTCCTTAATAGGGAGTGAAATATGTTGGTGCCTGTGCCAGGGGCTTTGTTTAAATGGTTCGTAGGGCCACCAGAGGCCTTCCTGAGGAAGATGTGGGGCAGACCCCCCACCCCTCCTTACAGATCATCTCACGTGCGTGCAGGACACGTCTGCGCCATTACAATAATTACAGCAGTGTGGCTGAGTGGGGAGGAGAATCAGCTGGACCTGGAGCTGTCAGCCTTTTGCTAACTGTGATCTTGTGCTAGCGACTTGCCCTCTCCCAGCCTTGGTTTCCTTTAATGTAAAATAGGCATCACAATAGTACCTCCTCTGATAAAATCATTGCCAGGAATGGAAGCATCCTTGTTGGGTGCAAGCTTGGCATCTGATAAATAGAAATTTCTCAGTGAATTGTAGCTATTCTTAAAGCTCAAACACTGCTGACCCACTAATGTTAATGGAACCTGCTCCCATTTAACATCTTATTAAAACCTCCTGACAATATATCAAGTTGGTGTTCTATTTAATGTCCTTTTATAGCAGAGCAGGCTGAGCCTCAGAGAAGGGGCTTGCTTAGGGTCACACGGTGGGTCAGTGCCAGACAAGAAGTTCCTGAATCCCTGCCAGAACTGGGTAGAGAGGGCCATTGGTGGACGTTTGCCTGAAGTCCTGTAGACAGGTCATTTAAGGTCCAGGGTGGAATTTGGGCTGGACACTCTGCCTGCCCTTTGTTTTGAGATTCAGCATGGTGAGGTTTATAGACTGAATCGTGTCCCCCTCCAAATTCATATGCTGAAGTCCTAACCACCAATGTGACTGTATTTGCAGATAGGGCCTTAAAGAAGGCAATTAAGGTTAAATAAAGTCACAAGAGTGAGGCCCTAATCCAATAGGACTGGTGTCCTGATAAGGAGAGGAAGAGACACCTGTGATGCACATACAGCAAAATGGCCACATGAGGACACAGTGAGAAGGAGCCGTATACAAGCCGGGAGGAGGGCCTTTACCAGGAACCATCCCTATCGGCATCTTGATCTTGGATGTCCAGCCTCCAGAACTGTGAGAAGATACATTTCCGTTGTTTAAGCCACGCGGTCTGTGGAATTCTGCTATGGCAGCCTGAGCAGACGGATACAGCAGAGAACTGTGGTTGGTGCCTCCCCAGCCACCCATGGGCAGAAACCAGGGGCGCTGGAATGAATCTTTTCCTTTTCCCCTGCTCTTGTTCCTGGGACAGAAGGGAAAAGCAGAACAAGGGGAGGGGGTGATCACAAAGCAGAAAGGGAACAGGTTGGAATGGGAAGAAAGGAGAGGAGAGAGGGTTTTAGAAGGCAGGGGATGTGTCTGGCATTTAACAGCAGCTCAGTAAACTATTAGACAAATTGATTGGGAGCAGACGATTAGATCTTGTCATATGTGACATTTATGAACTTTTCACAACATGGTAGCACTGGGTGCAGGTTCAGAGGTTCCAGGGAGAGGAGCTGATGATAACAGCTTCCACTTAGGTATGGCAACAGTTTTTTTTTTTGTTTTTTTTTTTTTTCAGTCCCTTTTATATACCAGCATGGTCTTTGTCACACATGACTTCATTAAATTTTAAAAAACTCTGTTAGTGATTATTCACAGATGAGATGTGTGAGAATGTGCCCATTTGATGGATGAGAAAACTGAGATAGCCAAAGGTCACATGGCCACTTAAGACCTGGAAGCTGAGTCTGGAGCCCATTCTCTCATTAGCACATTAAGACCAGTGAGATTGGAAGAACAGCTAACTCGGAGGAGAGGCCCACACCTTGTTAGGTTTCTGCTTCTCCACTTACTACCTGTATGACCTGGAGAAGTTGTCTGACCTGTCACAGAGTTTCATAAGGGTGGAGCGAGGCATCAAGGAGGTAACGCAAGTGAACTGCTTGGTGCCTCGCCGGTAGGAAGTGCTCCGTAAATGGCAACCTCTCTTCACATCTACAGTATCCTGTTTCGTGGACTTTAAGCTGAGGACAGTAACTCATATCTTAAAAGATTGTGCTGAATGAAATGAGATAATCCAGGCAGAATGACCAGGATAGTGCCTGGCACATAATATATGTTTAGTTCATGAGGAATATGATTATTATTACCGGTAGCTGCCCAAATACCATACAGTTTAGAGATTCCTCAACTTGGGAATCTCTTAGATAAAGCACAGACCAAAAATGATGGTTTTCTGGCCTGTTTCACCCCACGCTGCTCTCGGGAGGCCCCTGAGTGGAGGAAGGCCAGCAGCCATGGGAGGTGACAGCCGGGGTCTCAGAGCCACCCTGGGGACCGTCTCCTGCTCCTAGGAAGGTGAAGACATGGCTGGCCTGACCAAGTGGTGCAAAGTGAAAAATGAGGTTGTGAAGCAGCAACAACATCTGTGTCATCATTTCTGCACCAGGAGGTCAACTGGCTTTATAAACTGTGCTGCTGCCAGAGCGGTCTTTGTTTAGGAATTAATTAGGAGGAGCAAAGAACTGCTTCCCCTACAGATTTCGGTCTCTGGAAGTTATAAGAAGCAGATGGATTTTAAGCAAATGCGTTTTTCACCCTTTAACACTATGTGAAAGGGTATGCATCAGAGCAGGGGCATCCGGGAAACGGGCATCAAGAAGGAACACCTGAGCCCTCTGCTTGTCCTACTTCTGTGTGCTCAGGCGCGTGGCCCCATCCTTTTGGCTGCTATAGTTTGTGCATCAGTAACATTCTGCTATTAATAATAGCATAGTCTGCTGAGTCTTTTTATGTGCCAGGAACGGTGCTAAATGCTTTCCACACTATTACCTTGTCTAATCTCCACAACAGCTGGGTGAGCAGGCCATTGGTAACTGCCTTTTACATGTGAGAAAACAAAGGCTCTGAGAGGCAGACTCTTGTTAGAGATGATGGAGCTCAGGCTTGAACCCAGGGTTGTGGGAGTCCAAAGTCTATGCCTTTAGTTGCTGTGCTGTAGTAGAACCTCCTCACTTTCCTGATAAAATATTCTGAGTATCCATCTGTAATAGATATCCAAGGATCTGTTAGAAGCTGAGCGAGGAATTTTGAAGAGCAGGTCTTATAAAACACGAAGATTCTCATGTGAGGGCCGATGAGGACCAGTCATGCTTTCATGAATCAACTCTATGTTGATATAGTAGTTGATCAGCCTCAAAGAATGCATTTCACCTTAGCAATGATAATAATATTAATGCCAGCTAATATTTGTACGGTGGTTTGGTTTATACAAATTAATATTGTACAGTGCATTGTCTTGAAACTTCAAGACAATGTTCGCACACCTACTGTTGCATTTTATCTTCAAAAGCATCCTTGAGTATTTAGGCGTTGATATTGTAGCTATTATTGTTATTAGGCTGGGTTGAAGCTTAGAAAGGTTCATCGTGTCCAAGATCACATAGTGACTCAATGGTAAAGCCAAACCTCCTTTCATCAACTATCTCAGCATCCCCTGGGAAAATTGAAAGGTTAGGGATGCCCTGAGGTGGAAAATAGGGAAGAGCTCATGACAGAGGAGCACTTAAAATCAGGGCATGTTAGAGGCACAAGGAACCCTTAAGAACTATTCTTATAAGACCTTCATTTTTAAAATGAGGGAAACCAGTGCTCATGGAAGGGAACTCACTTCTGCAAACTCACACAGCAAATTACTGTGACATTGAGGATAAAAGAGGGACAAATTTGGGTTTAAATCCCAAATTTTGGTTTAATCCCTACTTGTGACTTTGGCCAGGTTAGTTAATTTATTTGAGCCTTGGGTTTCTTTTCTGGAAAATAGGAAAAAACATTTCCAAATGGGCATAAGGATTCAGTGAAATGATGTGTATGAAGCTGGTGGCACAAGGCATGTCATGGGACATGTGCCCACTAAGTGAAGGTCACTGGGACAGTGGATGAGGAGGAAAAATCATGGGCCTTGGGACCAGACGGGCCTGAGTTCAACTCAAAGTTTGTCAGTCATCAGCTATGTGACCTTGGAAAAGTCAACCACGTCCTCTTGTTCTCAGTTTCCTGCTATAAAAATTGGAATGATGGCTATACCTACGCCATTTTGTTTGCTATATGAATTAAAAATAACCTATGCTCAAGACTAGCCCAGGGCGTTGCCCATAGTAAACCTCAGCTCTTGTGGGTCCCAGTGTGTTCTGCTCTTCGCACACCATGGTTTTCCCTCTCAACTTGATGTTCTTCAAGCAAACAAAGAAAGCTCATGGCGCCTTCCCTGAAGCACCACTGTTGATATATTTCCTTTGGACACTGGAGCTAAGAAGTAGTTCTGGATTCTAGTCATTTCTATTAAAATCTTCCCAGCTTTGTGGAGTGATGTGTCCCCTCCAAGCACAGAGCTAGAGGAAAACGATTTCATTAAGTGTAATTAAATATGTACTCCTGCATTAGGGAATGCCTTGGGGGGATTTGTCTTTAAAAAGTGTCATTCTTGTAGCAAAGACACCTGTTATGCTAATGGTGCCATGTTAGTCTCTCCACTGGGGGCCTGGATGTTTTCTTAGAAGAGCTACTGTGAATACATTACACCCCATGCCACACTCCATGATCTTGCATCTTTTGCTTTTTCTCAAATGTAAGCACCTTGGATTCTTAATTTGGCCTCCATAACGAAGCAAATGACTGGAAGTACTTAAGTTAGTCCCCTCATTGGAGAGAATACCTGGTGGGAAAAGACTAGAAGAGAAACAAACATTTATTGAGCAATTGCCATGTTCCGGGCGTTTTGCTGAATGCATGGCTATGCTCTGCTATTTAATCTCACCACGGAAATGCAGGGTAACTATTTGTATTGTCATTTACAGATAAAGACACTGAAGCTCAGAAAGGCTACAATTTAGTTATGATACGACTAATATTTCTTGAACACCTGCCCACTGTGTGTCAAGTACCGTGTTAGACTCCTGGAATTGTGTGATCTGGTCTATGGGGTTTGTCAACAACACTAACCAGAGGCCCAGTTGAGATTGAGGCCTCAGGGACATGAAGCAGCTTGTCTAAGATAATGCTGTAGGAATGGGCAGAGCTGGGATTCAAACCTAGATCTCTTGGAGTCTTGTTTTGATCCCTTTGAAACAAGGAGGACTGGAGGTTGTTCATTCACTTCTTTAGCTTCCATAGGGGCATCTCATATGCACAAGGCACTATGTTAAGCACTGCAGGGGGTTCCAAGATGAAGCTTTCCATATCTTCGGGTGGGGACATTGAGTCAACTGTTCAGGGAAGACAAGGTAACACTGAGTCAGAGGCACGGATCAAAGCCAGAGGGAACACAGACGAGGAAGAGGTCACTTCCAGCTGGAGGGATCAAGGAAAGCTTCCTGGAGGAAGGGAAAATTGATCCAGCTCTTAAATTGTGGCATGGATTTGGACATTAGTCAATAATTTACAACTTCTGCCTCTTCGTCAAGATCTCTTTACAGTAGATGATATTAGCAAGACCCTGGAGTCAAGGATGTGTTCTACACTGACTCACTTTCCAAGAGTTATTAGATTCCTAGCATCCTAGTCAATATCAGTTCACCTGGTATTGACTACTGTGTCCCACGACAAGGGCTGGGGACTGATTAACACAGGTAAACAAGTTCCCACCTGAAAATTCACAGACTAGAAAGGGAAAGGACTAAGTTATTCTTAGTTAATTCAGGGAACACCTGGCTGGGGACAGTGAATGTAAGTTTAGAAAGAAACCTTAAAGATGGTCTATTCCGGTATTTTTCAACATTTTACACCAGAAACCTTTCATCAAAGGAAATGTACATGGATGCTTAATATATAACAGACCAAAGTGGATCTGCTCTGGCTGGAAGTTTAGAGGAGTTGGCGGTGGGGGGACAGGATCTGTTTTTATTTTTAGTTCTCCTCACATCCCATCAAAGCTGTACCCTGGTGAACATGGCTCAAAAACTACTAAACCATCCTCCACTCCCCATCATGTAACAGATAGAGGAGCTGTGTCCCGAGAAGGGAACTTACTCAAGGCCAGAGTTACTGAGCAAGTGAAGCCACGAGCCAGCTCTCTGGTATCCTATCCCAAGGATTCTGGCAACACCATTGAGAGAAGAGACTGTTTTTGGTTTTTGTTTATTTGATTTTTAACTTTTTACTTTGAAATAATTTTAGATTTACAGGAGAGTTGCAAAGAAACTACAGAGAATTCCCATATACTCTTTAACCAGCTTCCCCCAATGTTAACATCTTTCTTAACCATGGTACATTTGTCAAAACTGAGAAATTAACATTGATGTAACACTGTTAACTAAAGACTTTATTCCTCTTTCTCCAGTTTTTTTCACTGGTGTCCTTTCTCTGTTCCAGAATCCAGTCCTGGATACCATGTTGCATTTAGTTGTCCTGTCTCCTTAGTCTCTTCCTCTTCATTCCTTCTTTGCTTATTATCACTTTAACACCCATGGAGAGTACTGGTCAGATACTTTGCAGGATGTCCCTCGATTTGGGTTTGTCTGATGCTTTCTCATAATTAGACTGGGATTATAGATTTAGAGGAAGAACACCACAAAGGTGAAGTGATCCTGTCATCGCATCATATCAGGAGTTATGTGTCATCAACAGGACTTATTACTGATCACGTTAACCTTAACCACTTATTTAAGGTGGTGTCTGCCAGCTTTCTCCACTTTAAAGCTCTTATTTTTCTCTTTCCATCCTCTATTATTAGAAGCAAGTTACTAAGTTCAGTATATATGAGGAGAGAGGGGATTAAGGTCTACTTCCTGGAGGGAAGAGTGTCAAAGAATGTGTGGATATTTGTTAAAACCACCACCATGATTAATAAATATTTCGGAGAGACACTTTGAGATTCTGCAAATGTCTTGTTTATCCATAAGGTTTTTACCACTAATTTTGCATTCATCAATGGATCTTGCCTGCAGTGATTTATTACTGCAGTGGAGAAAAGGGATCTTAAAGGAAAACAAAACAAAAATACAAAGGAAAAAAAAAAAGGAGACAAGAAAAGAAGAAGAAGAAAGGTGCACACTTATTAAAGCTAGCTTCTTTTCCAGGTGGCAGACCTGAGTCAGGGTAGGTGTCGGGGAGAGAGGCGCTGCGCTGTCCTCACCAGCTTTGCTGACCTCATTCCAACATGAGGGCACTCTAATTGGCATCACCATGGCACTGTCAGTAACCGTCACACTCTGAGGCCGAAGGAGGCTCTTTTAACTCTGTTAGGAAAAGGTCAGTATGGAACAATACCATAACACCTAGCTTGCCCATTTTTTCCCCAGATTTCATCTTAAAATGCACCTAGTTGTGGAAGCGGATAAGGATATGTCTCTTAACCTAATAGTTTCTATGCTTCTATATGTATGTGTGTGTTATATGTTATGTGCATGCTTCCTTCTTGCTTTGTACACATGTTTACTACTGGGTCCCATGGCATTTAGAGAGGAAGGGAATCACAGATCCTTCCTTCACCTTTGTCCTTGGCTTTGAGCAGTCATTTAGAGCATCTTGAATCCTTGGTAAGATTCTATAAGGTCTTGATGATAAAACATGACCAACTCAAAGCTCAAGGATGAGGAAGTGCAGGTATGTGTATGAACTGCCTATGCCTGGCACTTCTTCAGGGTCTCAGGAACGGTCACAGAGAGTTAATCATGTTGGATCAGTTCATTTAGCTCTTGAAGCAAACCTCATGGAAGAGGTGGTACCTGAAGGATAGAGGTTGCCAGGAAGTATTCCAGACAGGAATTAGCATGCAGGAACCTAAGGATATTAGGAAATTCCTTACCCATTAAAATATTAGTGGACTTCCTACGCATTTTGCCTAGAAGTATTTCTGATTCTGAGGAACTGTTGTGTAGGGATGTGATCAAGCTCTTAAATGTTCTCTCTGTGTCTTTAACATCTTGGAATACCAACCCAATAAGCATCAATAATTATTTCTTAATTGGTTGGTGGGTTGGTTGGTAGATTTAGGCCCATTCAGAGACTCTGTCTCATCACCATTTGAGCTTTGTAGCAGACACTCTGGGTGTCCAGCTCAGATCCCCTCAGTGCTAAGCCTGTCCACAGATGCCAGCCCGACGTCCAGTTGCCAGCACATGTGACTCTGGCTAGGGGCTCTCTCTGGCAGCACGGCATCCCTCTGCTCATGCTTGAGGCAGGCCGGAGTGCCAGGGAATCAAGGGCAGCCCTTAATTGATGATTGTTGGGAGATGGTTAATACATATCCCACTGTCCTTGCCACTCCAGCAGGATAACTCCGAGGCTGGTTTGTTGTTTCTAAGAGTACCCCAGCAGGATCACCCTCCTGTTGCCTGCTATAGTATCTGGCTTAATAAACATCCTTTACTGGCTTCCTTCCCTTCCCTGTCTCATTTTCCCACTACCCTACCAGTGTTTCCCAAAATCTACTTCCCAAATGATCACATACTCTTAAATCCTTGTTTTCTGAATTTCTTCTGGAGAAAGACAAACTCAAATGGGGTTCTTTTGTGGCCTCTTTGACCATCAAGTTTGGGCCTAGAAGAGAAAAAAAGAATGACCATGACTTCCAGTTGGCTCTGAAACAGGTTTGCTGGTTGAAACAGAGCAAACGTCTGTCCCTCTCTGAGGCTACATCCCTGAGTAGTAAGGGGAGAGGTTGGCTCAGATGTTGCCAAAGCCATTCCCGAAGTTTTCATTCTGAGGTTTCTGCTCCCAAATACCTTTATTTCTCCATTATGTGTATAGTTGCCAGGAATTTATTTAATTTGTTTTAAGGAAATATTTACACTTCCCGCCTTCCAGGTCCCATTTTCAAAACAAACTCTTAAGTTGAACACTTTCAGGCTTAGGGAAGTTTGGATATCCTGTTTCTAGGAGCACTCGTCCTTGACTTTGAATATAAACGCAGGATAGGGGGACAGTGAATGATGTTTCCTCTTCCCCCTCCTCGTCTTTCTTCGTCCCTCTCGCTGCACTAACTTTTCCATGTGCACACATGGAAGAGGACAATCCTGAGCCTGGAAGCTCTGACCTATTTTTTTCTGACTGAATATAATAATAGGTACCGTCTTTTGAGAGCTTAGTACCTGCCAGGCACTATGCCAAACGTTTTCCATACATCACCTTGTTTATTTCTACAACAATCCTATAAGGAAGGAACTATTATTATTTTATCAAGAAGAAGCTAAGATTGGGAGAGATTACACAGCTGTCCACGATCATAGGGCTGTTACTGGTGAAGGCAGGGTTGGAATCCAGGCTTGTCTGAATTGAAGTCCTGTATTTTACTCATTATGTGCTTCTCTACATGATGAAATTCAGTAGGTGTAACTCTAAAGACCTCTATGTACTTCAAAACCTTATTCCTAAGAACTGGGTAGCCGTAGAGAGAGGGGCAGAGGAATGACTGAGCAGCCCCTCGGGAAAACATACATGGATTTTATTGGACAATAACCTGCGTGAAATAACAGTGTTCAACAAAACAATTTTTTTTCAATTTAGATTTTACTGATATAAGTGTCTCACCTAGAACTGGGGATATTCTGATCTGGTTAGTCATTTCCTGGAATATTGTGCTCAGATGTGGTGTTATCTTTAAGAAAAACCTGATCGGAATCAAGTGTGTCCAGGGAAGATTAACCACAGGGTAGTGAAAGGGTTCAAAACCATATGACCACATTCTGAAAATAACTGGGAGGACTTAGTCTGGAGAAGAGAAGACTTGGGGATCTTGGTGGGGATTACTACTTCAAATCCCAGATATCTCTCAAGGGGAAGTGGGAGTTAAATTTGTGCTGTGTGGCCATAGGACATAAGAAGCAATGGGGAGAGGCCACGTGGCAGCTTATTCCAGCTTTATTTTAAAAAGATACAATAATGAAAGTATCCAAAATTGGAATAGGATATTTCAAGAGGTGGTGTTTACTCCACCACGCCTGTGTTAGGATATTTTTTTTTTCAGGTGATATAAATCCAACTCAAACTGACTAATGGACAAATAAGGTCTTGAATTCCTCAAGGAACTGGAGTATCTAAGGCTACCTTTAGTGCAGGAATGGTTAGATCAAAATGTCCACACAGAGTCATCAGGGGTATGTCTCTATTCCTTCACTCTGGTTTTCTCTGAATGGGTTTCATTCTCAGGCAAATGCTCCCCAGGTCATCATAAGAATACTTGATACTTGAGCATTGCCAGGAAGAAAAGATAGCGCTTCTTAATTTTAACCAAAGTGCCTGAGCAAACTGTCATTTGCTCCTCTACTCATCTCTGTTAGTTTTCTCTTGATGCTGTAACAAATTACCACAAACTTAGTGACTTAAAACAACACAAATGTATTATCATACAGTTCTATAGTTCATAAATTTCAAGTGGTTCTTACTAAGTTAAAATCATGGTCTTGGTGGTGGGACTATGTTCCTTCCAGAGACTTGAGGGGAGATCTGTTTCCTTACCCTTTCCAGGTGGTTGAGGCTGCCCACTTTCCTTGCCTTGTGGCCCTCTTCTTCCATCTACAAAGCCAACAAAGATGAGTTGAGTTTTTCTCACACCACATCACTCTGACCTCCTCTTCTGCCTCCCTCTTCCATTTATAAGGGCCTTTGTGATTATATTGGGCCCACCTGTATAATCAAGAACAATCTATCCATCAAAAACTCAGCTGATTAACACCTTAATTCCATCTGCAACTTTAATTCTCTATTGCCATGTAACCTAACATATCCACAGGTTCCAGGGATAAAGACGTGGGCATCTTTGGGACATTATTCTGCCTACCACAAGCACTAAGCAAGTCACTGTGATGCTCTAACTGGTCAACCCTGGGTCCGGTGGCCACCCCTGGACCTAGACTCAGGTAAGCCAGAGCCAGACCACATAGAGTGAGTGTGTTGAAGGGCATATCATTTAGTCGCTCAAAGGAAAACTAGATCCTTGTTACAAAAGAAGAGGGAGGAGATACTAAGGAGGTTAAAAAAAAAAAATCGACCACTGTGTGGGGTGGGATATTCAATATTAGATAGGGGATGAAATTAGTGATTATAAAGATTTTTTTTCATATTCTCATATTTGAAGACCATATCCTATGGTTATGCCTAACCACAGAGAAGGCAAATAGCTGATCCTGTCTAATGATATAAATTCTATTATCTATTCCTAGATGAGGCCTTGGGAATCCCTCGGCCTAGATTTACTATCTTGCTTATGTGGTTTCCTGGTTCCTGGATGATGGAATTAACTGGTGAGAGTCACGGGAGACATTTTAGGAAAAATTATGTGGTATTAATTTATTTTTTCAGACTTTAGAGTCCAAAGTTTTCAAGCAGGAGGCTTGACCACTAGGATAATGCTGATCAAAAAAAGTGTTGATATAATATTTTTTAAGAAATAAAAAAAGAATACTATCTTCCTCACCTGAGAAAAATATTTTTAAGGGCATAGCCTAAAAATTCCATGAAAGTCTTTAGCAAAATAATTCCAAAGGGGCAAAGTTTTCTAGAGGAACAACAACAACAAAAAACCTTTATTTCCAAAAATTGCTTTAAGAAAAGCAAAAAGTACAGATCTGCCCATAACTGAACATTTTCCCCTCCTTGCCTGCTGCTAGATGAAATTGGATGGGGCCATGAAATCCTAATCAATTTCACTACACCACAGGTGCCGTGAGTGATACATTTCTAGTCAAATGCACACTTTAGGGCTACAGATGTTGGAAGAGGTCTAAAGCAGAGGTAAGAATGAGGAGAGAGTCATGGGAGACATTTTAGGAGAAGTGATGTGGTGTTAATTTTTTTTCTGACTTTAGACTCAACAATGTTCAAGCAGGAGGCTTGGCTGGGCATTTGTTGAGGGAACCTTTGGCAATATAGACAACTCCTGAACAGTTCAGGCATAGCTATGAAAGTGGAATCAGGTCCCGTATACACACCCCACGTGCTTTGATGGGTGCATACATGTAATATCCTTTAAGCCCAAGTTAGGTTGAACAGATCAGCTGCGCCAGTAATGCCTAAAGCATGTCTCCTAGATGGAGCACTGTCCCAGGTGCTGAAAAGGCACGTGGCCAAACTACTTCTTGGCCTGATTTCTCCTGAAGTACACAGCCTCAACTTGTCTCGGTTCCTATTTGTGACCAAAGGCCCATGTCTAATTGTGCCTCCATTACTGGGGGAAAAGGCCAGGGTTCCTTCTTTTCTCCCTCAAATGTGACTTTCTTGTCACTAGAATGTAAGCTTTACAATAGCAGAGACTTGGTTATGTTCACTGCTCTGTCTGCAGTTCCTAGAATAATGTCTCATTCATCCTAGACACTTGCTAAATTTGGGTCAGAGGGATTTACTAATTATATTGTCCTCATTTTTCCACTCACTCAGTAGAATAATACATACCTGCATATGTACATACGTATATACACACAGATACACACATACATATATACACACACAATCAAAAGAGCTAAAGAGTATTTTTGTAGTACACTTTTGTAATGTATGGAATACTTTAAAATTTAATCTTCCCAGTCAATGTAAGCTTTATTTTATTTGTTTCTATATCTGTGTCCAGCTCCGTGTCTGGAAGGCACATGATGCCTACTCAGTATTTTTTGTTGAACTGAACTAGGTTAACTTAACAGACTAAAAAGCTAAATTTCAGAGAGAAATGAATGGCCCAAGGTCATACAGTTAATTAATGGTGGAGAACTGTGACATTTCCCCTACCTGCCCTTACGTAATGTCACTCTTCACACCTTTCAGTTCCCCCATTTTGGTGACTAAATTTAAAGATCACCTGAAGAAATTATAACTCCTGACATTTTGATTCTTCTAAACAACATTGATGTTTTCCTGACACCAGATAGGGTGTGGGTCCCTGTTATATATATGGTTTCTGCCAAGTTTGGGTGGAATTTATTTATGTGCTAAAGAATATGAAGTGTGTTACCAAGAAGTGAGGTTTGGAACTGAAACCACATTGCTTCAGATCTTCCCTCAATCTTGGAACTTGTTTACTGGGAGGTAGAATAGAATGATGAGACCTAATTATGGGTCCTCAGAAGAAGAGCAGGAATTCTCAATTCCCTTAATTAATAATACCCTCTCACCCTCTGTTCACATGGTAGCTTGCTCAAAGGAGCTCAAAGCCCAGTACATGTAACAGTTGGCAGGAGCAGAATCATTGCCATCTCACTGCTCTGCATTCATCTGTCCTGTTCAAAGTATAGATGGCTTCGAAGTTGTGTCATGGTCCTCCTCAGGGATAAAGTTGGACTGTGCCTAATCCCCTTCCACCAAGCCCATTGGAATTCCAAAATTGTACCTTGGGGAAAAAAGATGAGAGGAGATAGTAGGAGAAGAAAGGAAAGAAGGCAGGAAGAAGGGGAAGGGCAGGAAGTAGAAGAGGATATGAGACAAAAGACATAGAAAGCTGTTATTAAGCATCCGCTCTGTGCCTTATCCTATGAATGTCACTTTCACATTCATTGTTTCCACAGTTTACACCTGACATATATACTGAAAGCAAGGATGAATGAATGAATGCTGTTAATCTTCCTGACTCTCTAGGATTCAGTATGTACGTTCTACATATGAAAAAACTGAGCTGTAGAGAAGTGAAGCACAGGGCATCTAAGAGGAGGGTTTTGGAGAACAAGAGCCTACATTGATAATTTTACCCAAGGAGGGCTCTCAAAGGCACTCAGAAGGTGGAAGGACTGACAAGGAAAGCGTCTCTCATAAGTAGTCACACTAATATCTGTGTAGGAGCTAGTTTTATTATTTTTCTCATTTTATATCTGAGAAAACAGAGCATAGGAATCTTGACATCTTGTCCAAAATTACACATTCATTCATTGATTTATTCTACCTTTTTTGAGTGTCTCCTCTGGGCAAAAAGTGAAATAGACGTGCCCTGCCCCTCTGAGATCTGCTACTTTGGTGTGTGCCTTTTTCTGTGGCCCGTGTCCTCTGGATTAAAGGATGGTAGATAGAGGTGAGGTGGAGAACAGAGGGGAGCAAATAAAGGCGTACCAGGCAGAGGGCACAGCACACGCAGACACACAGAGACTTCAAGATGTGAGGGCACCGCACTTTTTCGGGAGTGGAAGTGGTTTGTTGTGACTGAGGCACAGGTTGCTTGGGGAAGCATGGTGGGTGGTAAGGCTAGAGAAGTCTGATGGTAAAAACTTGGATTTGATCCTGCAGGCTATGGAGAAGCAGCAGGGCTTTATAAGCAAGCAAAGAATGGGCTTTAGAGACAAGAGTCCAAAGTGGTGCAGCAGGATGCTGGCTCCGGGCTTTGCATGGCCCTGTGTGAATTCTTGCCACCAGAGTCCTGCCACCTCCCCTGCTGCAAGCTGTAGTGCAGACAATGACCAGGCAGGTGCTTCCAAATGAGCAGGAAAAGGGAACAAATGAGTAACCCAGTTTGAGTCTGAGTTGTGCATTGAGAGGCTGAGCTGCGTGGTAACAATTTGCAACATTAAATTGAAATTGTGTCTGATTGGCTGGAAAGCACTTGGCCTACATTAATGCCGGAGGAGACTCTCTGGGTCTGATTAAGCTGCAGAGTTTGCTGGGCCTTCTCCTGGTGATCCATCATTATTCACGTCAGCACCAGGCCTGTCAGCCTCTCTCCAACACCAAAATTAGTGAATTGAACTCCATGACCCATGCATTTGATGGGATAAGACTCTAAGTCAGCACAAGGCCGTGGGGATGGGCCATAACTGTTCCTTCCTTCTTCCATCCAAAGGAGAGGCTAAGCCACTCCCCACTCTTCCTTTTCCCTTCCTCAGCTGCTGAAAGGCCATCATGCGCTGTGACAAGGGAACCCAGGAATAAAGCAACAAGGCGTACCTAGAACCTGAGAACTGAAATAGTCCTGAGAGATGTCATTCAGCTGTGTGCCTACAGCATAGCTGGGAAAAATGAGTCTAGCCTTGTGTCCCACAATGAGAAAAGAACAGAACAGGGACTAAAGCAAATTTCTCCCTATCTCTAATTTCCAGTACTCTTTTATACCTTGATTCCTCCCCCAGACTGCTGTTTTACTCCTCATTTCCCCTATTTTCTGAGAACAGAGAGAGGTGTATCACATTCCCCAGTTTGCCAGTAGAACCAAAATTCTGCGTCTCTATTTTCCCTCTGTGTCCTCTGACTCTGACATCAAAGCCAAAATTTCCTGTGATGGCTGCTGTTGTAGGGAGAAAATTGAGAAAAAGACAGTAAATTGTTTTTCTGGCCTGCAAAGAAACTTAGGGGTCACCTTCAATTCCATATACAGTATCCCTGTCAAGTGATCTTCAAGCTTCAGTTGCATGGCTCTAGTGCCAGGGAGCTCACTACTTCTCAAGGTGATCTTTCTATTTCTGGACAGTTTTGCCTATTTAGAAAATCTTCATGTTGACCTAAAATTTGTGTTCATATAGTTTTCACTCTTTGGTCATAGTTCTGCCATCTCTAGCAGGGAAGCATGAATCTATTTTTTTCTTCCATGTGGGAGTCCTTTGGATCCTTTGAGTTAGTTTTCATGCTTTCAAGTCCTCAAAGTCAATGGTTTTTCCCCAAACTCCTATGTTTGACCCATTAGTAAGATATTAAACCCATTCAATAAGTCAGGACCAGAATTTTCTGCAACAAACTAGAATGGAATGGAATAGAATAGACGGGAGAATGTCCGAATGGATTGTAGAAAGTAAGGACAAGCCTCATTTCTGAAATTTTGGTGTTTATGTTTGTGTGTATATGTGAGTGTGTGGACTGGGTCCAGTTGAAAAGTGCTTTCTTCCGTGTCTTGGCTATTGTGAATAATGCTGCAAGGAACATGGGAGTGCAGATATCTCTTTGAGATAGTAATGACATTCCCTTTGGACATATAGCCAGAAGTGGGATTGCTGGATCATGTGGTAGTTATAATTGAATTTGTTGAGAAATCTCCATCCTGTTTTCCATAATGGCTGTACCAATGTGCATTTCCCACCAACAGTGTACAAGGGTTCCTAAATTTACGCACTATTATTTGTCAATTATATCTCAATAAAAGTGGAAAAAAATGTTTTCTTACCATGACTGGTGCTATAAAAACATGTCAAGGAATATTGTTCAAAGTCTTCCCTTTTTTTAGGCTAAACCTTTTTTTGAACTGAGTACCCTTCCAGGTTTGTAACTGACTACTTTCAACAATTACTTGACCTCTCTGAATCTCAGTCTCCTCAACTCTTAAATGCAGAGAACGTGACAAGTGTCCTTCACAGAATTTTTGTGAGGATCAAATATGATGTTGAATGTGAAACTGATTTAGAAAGTGAGAGGGTCTGGGTTACAATAGTAGTGGTGGAATGGTAGTAGTCATGGCAGAAAGAATAGTAATAATTTCTCTTCTTCCTTCTTTATGCCTTCTTCTACCCTTCCTCCTCCTTTTGTGCTTCTCCTTTCTTATGCTACTGTAGAACAGTCTGGATTTCCCATTATTGTATCTTAAATCAAGAGACATCATGATATGGTGAGTGAACTTGGACTTTGTGAACACACAGACCTAAGTTCAAATCTAACCTCTTCCACTCATTGGTGTATGATCTTGCCAAGTCTTCTAACATCTCTAAGCCTCAGTTACTTTACCTTTATGATGGGAATTCCAGTACCTAGCCAATGATAAGGGATCATGATTGAATGAGTTATCCAACAGGCATGACACATAGTAGAACTCAATATAATAGGTCCCTTTTATCTCTCCCTACCCACCTCCAACCACCCACCCTCAAAAAGGCTCATATTCTCGTAGGTTGAAGTCAATTTCTTCACTCAAGATTAGGCTGAGTCCAGACCCACTAATAGGGAAGAGAGATGTGTTTGAATCTCTCCAATAGGAATTCTTGGAGATGAAGTTTCTCTCCATTGCCTTTCTGGAAATGTCTTGGCTTGTGCCAGTAGCAGATGCCTCAGAATTCCAGGAATCAATGTTTGTGCTGCCTCGCTTCCTCATAGCAGCCTCTGCCCAAGGAAAGAGGAGCAGGTTTCCTGGAAGGCATGTGAAGGGGAAGCACAGGACTGTAACAGGAGTCCTGGATGAGGCTACACCAAGTCCTGAGTCCTGACACCTAAGTTTCCGTTTCCCCACCATTAAATGGAGAAAACAGTCCTCTCTGCCTGCCTACCTCACAGGCTGGGTGTGAACATCAAATGAAATTGACAACAAGGCAGTGGTTTGTTAGTGATCCAAATAGGAGGACTTTATTTGTGTGGACATCATTTTAATTTAGACCAAATATGCTTTTTTCTTGGAGAGATGGCCTTTCTAGATGTGTGCTGCCGAAGAAGTAATTTTTTCTTGCCATGAGCTGTGTCCTTCCCACATCAAGGCTGAAACTTAATCCCTGCCCTTCAGTGTGGGACTTGCCCTGGAGGCCCCTGACCAGCCATAGCTCTGGAAGGAGCTGAGCCATCTTCCTGCCCTCCCCTTGCTCTGCCTTCCTTCCAAGCACCATTGAAATTCTCTCTCTCGTATGTCTGTGCTCCAGCCAAATTTGGCTCCTCCATGTTCCCCCAGCATGCCTTGTAGCTCCAGCCTTCTTCCTGTGCTCTGCTCACACTATTCTGTGTTTTGAGGAGCAGGGGAAGAGCTTTCTTTCACCCCTACAAATAGATTCATCTCAGAAACCACCTCCTCTGAGACCCTTTCAGATTGTCCCGGCTAGAAGTAAAGAGTCTGGGGTTTAAACATCCTGGGTTTAAATCCCAGCTCTAATGTGTAGCACTGTGTGACTGTGGGCTGCTTGTGAGCCTGTTTCTCCATCTGTAAAATGAGTACAACACCAGTAGTCTCTCAAGGGAGCAGTGAGGGTTTAACATGATGCTGTGTGTAAAGTGCTTTAGTACCTGGGGGGCATTCGATATAATCTCAGTGAGGCTAAGAATCGTCTGTTTCTGTTATCCCCAGCCCTAACAATAGGCTTGGCACACAGTAGGCATCTGACAAATATACATAAATTAATTGAATGAATCCAAAGCTTAAATGATCTCCCCCACGTCTTTTCACTGAAACACTTTCTCTGGAAGCCTAGAGGGGGGATTTTTATAACCAATATCAGCTCTAACTAGCCTCACCAATTACTAGGTGTCTAGAAAGGTGGAGGTGGCCGAACAGTCAGTTCTGGGCCCCCACCCTCTTCAGCCAGAGTAACTCCAATTATTTGTTTCATAATTGTTAAGATACTAGGGTTAGCTAGGATTTAATTTCAAGAGAGTTTCTCAGCTACAGGTAACTGGAAAACAGCTTCTTTATGTCAATACTTTTTGAAAAATGCGTTGAAACCACCTAATGGATTATAAAATATTGAGTGGCTCAAAGCAAGTATTTTGAAGAGAAATAGAAGAGAATATAAAAATAGCATGGAATGGAATAGAAAATAATAGAACAGAATGCAGTGGAAGGGAACAGAATAGACCAGAATAGAGTGAAATAGAATGGAAAAGAATAGAAAATGGCAGACTAGAATACAAAAGATGGAATGGAATGGAACAGAATGTACTAGAACAGAATAGAATGGAATAGAACAGAATGTTTTGGCATGTATCCGTTGTAGTAAAGGCAAGTATTTTTTGTGTGTGAAACTTTTAGGTCAGTTTATACATATATATATATATATATGGGCACATATGAACAACTGTATTTATCATAGTGGGCTCCAATGGGAAGTAAATTAAATGCCACCACTTTATATTATGGTAGTCAGCCACGCCTTTGTTTTATTGCTGAAGTTGACGCTAAGCTCCCTGACCAGGACCCATAATTGATCCTGCTCTGGGTCTCCCCATCCCCTAAACCTTGGCCTGGCCCTTCATAGACGCTCAGGATATGCTGGTCAAATCAAATGTCTGAGGAAACACTGAGCTTTGATGCAGTAGTCCCTACAAAGACATGGCAGCTGGAATGTGTAGTGGCTTTAAGAAAATATACCAATAATAATAATAATAAGTGCTACTTAAGGATGTTAATAACTACTTAAATGTTTCGAACAGAGCCTGGTACATAGTAAGTGCTCAATGAATGGTAACCTTTGTGATTATTATCCCACCTCCTCAATTACTACCACTTATCTAATTCTTACTAGGTGCTTCAATGCTGATTGTCATGTATTCCTCACAGCATCCTTCAGAGAGGGCTGTTAATACCCCCATTTGACTGATGGGAAAATCCGAGGCTCAAAGAGACAGAGTTATTTGCCTAAGGAAGTAAATACCAGTGGATGCAGAGCTGGCATTGGAACCCTTGGATGCGGAGCTGGCACTGGAACCCTCATCCCACCCTCTCTGTCAGGTTCAAGAGTTCCGTTCTCTTTAAGCACTTTAGAGGCTGCTCAAGGCAGGTGAGGTAGGCAGGCCATGACTGTTATCAACACTCTCATTTGTCAAATAAGGAAGCTGGGGCTCAGAGAAGTTTAGGAATTTGCCAGAGACAAGGCAGCCTATGATGTCAGAGCACAGATTTAAATCCGTGTCAGGTTTGTGGCCAAAGTCCTTCCATGGTTCTGTGTAGCCTCATGCTTTTGCAGAAGTTGGGCTCTGAGGACAGCCCTGGAGTGAATCCTGGAATCACACAGTATGCCCTGAAGTACTTAGAGCAGTGCTTGGGTCTCAGTAAGTGCTGTATCAGGTTATCTGTTGTTGTTCTTCTTATTATTAATAGGCAGGTTACTTCATCTCTGAGTCACAGCATCCTCCTCTGTGAAATGGGAACACAAATGCATCACAGATTTTGATGAGAATTAGAAAGATTTAAAGAGATGGTGTGTACTGTGTCTGGTTTGCTGCCTGGCGCATTGAGCAGTCACCCACAGCAGAGTCAGAGCCCTTGACCATGGCCAAAGGGCACTCCTGCAGCCCCGGAGGGCAAACTTGGGCCTGGACACAGAAGGGGCCCCTTGATGATGCTGTTTTACTCCCCACACCTGGGTCTATTGGTCCAGAGGGACACAGCAATCTCCCAGATCTGTTCTTCCTTGCCCAGTTTGTCTCCAGCAAGGGAACAGGATGGGAAGGAAGGGTGGGAGCAGGTGCTGGGACATGAGGCCAGGATAACAATGCCCTCCAGAATGCCCTGTGGCAATCAGAGCTCCAGGCTTGGGACCCTTCTCAAAGACCTTTCCGTGGCCCCTGTCTAGGATGTCTCCCTCCTTTCTTTCCAGGCTTTCTTGGAATGAAAACCACCACCCTTTAGTTTTGCCTGTGCAGTCTTGGCCACAGATGGGCACGTATATGCAGAGAGTGGGGAGGCTAGAAGTGCTGTCCAGGGGGGCAGCCTGCTACTCCTCAGGTATCAGGCTCCAACCTCTCAGAGACATCTGCCTCTCTGCCTATGGAGTGAGCCTGGCCGTGACTTCCATATCATTTAAACATTCATCCCCATCATCATTAGGCAATGCAAAAATCTTTTCCCTTTTCCAAAGAGACCTTTCCTCCAACCTGCAGAGGATATAATTTTATGAGAGGCTGTTCTGGAAAAGTTTAATTTGAGAGACTACTCTAGCCACTTTCATGTAAAATATTCAGACATGGGAAGAGCTCTGCCTCGTTGGAGTTGTGTCCTTCTTTCTCTGATGTCTTCTCTTAGTGCACTCCCAACTCTTGGAGGATGGTCTGTCCAAGGCTTCAGGTCCTTTGGAGACCTTCCCTCTCCATCCCTCTTACTACTCCCTGGCCTAGACCATCATCTTCCCTGGAAAGGAATAGTGCAGATGCCTCTTCACTGTTCTCCTGGCCTCCAGATTTGTCTCTCTTGTTCATGCTCCACACGACAACTAGTGTGGGCTTCCTGAAACCAAATCCTGTCTTGTTTTTCTCCTGCCAGCAGTAACTCAAAGGTCAAAGGGTCCCCATCAGTCATAGGAGCATAATATAGCATTGAGTATCAGAGCAAGGGTTTTAGATAGATTGAAATTCATTCATTCATTCATCCATCTAACATTTATTGAGTTCCTTCCATTTGCCAGGTACTGTTATAAGCATCAGATATATAGCATGAATCGAACCAAATCTTATCCTCATGGAGCTTATGTTTTTGTTAGAGAGGAAGATAATGCACAAATACATACATTTATATTATATTATCAGACTGTAATAAGTGCCATGAGGAAAAATGAAGTAGGGTCATGGGCTAGAGAATGACAGGTTCTGTTTTAAATATGGTGACCAGGAAGCACTTCTCTGAGAAGGTTGCATTTGCTTGGAGTTGTGAATGAGGCAAGAGAGTGAGCAAGCCATGGAGATATCTGGGGGGAGTAGAGTGCCAGACAAAAGGACAGACCTGGTTGACATTCTACCTCCATTGCTTCCCATTTGTGACCTTGGGCAAGTCATTTCATCTCTATTGTTCTCCATTTCTTCTCTGTAAGGCAGGGATGCTGTGATAGTTCTGACATCTTAGATTTACTTATAGAGCCGTTTGTGCTGTGACCTCTTCCTATTCCTGACCCAGGCTCATCCCGGACCACATCCTGCCTGGTCCAGCCACATTGAACCACTATAGCCTCTTTCCACCTGCTCTTCTCTCCATCTGGATGGTCCTCTGCTTTCCTCTGTCTGATCTCCACTCTACTCCCTTCATCTGGATCACTCCAACTCAACCTTCAGATATTAGCTTAGATATCACTTCCTCCTAGAAGCCTTTGCTGACCCCCTCCCCCAAGGCTAGGGTAGGTGCTTCCATCCCTCTCTGTTTCCTCCATGACTAGTACTGCCCACAGGATCGATAGTGTCCATGCCTCTCATGAGACTGTGAGCTATGTGGGGCCAACAGAGCCAGTGTTTGGCACATAGTAGGTGTTCCCTGAGTGTCACCTACTGTGTGTCAAACACTGGCTCTGATGGCTTCACAAAGCTCACAATCTCATGGTTTTGTTAGAGGTCAGGATCAAATAATGATGAGAAAAGTCTTTTTCAAAAAGCATCCATTAATAAATTAATAGACAAAAGGAAATACTTGTTAAGTATTAACTGACATTGATGAAAATGTCCTGCCCAAGGGAAAATGATGAAAAATTTACTAAATAAGATCATTCCTTACATGTATGAAGTACTGTAGAAGTTATTAATCCTTTTGCCTTCATTATCTCGCTTGATCTTCGCAACAGACTTGTAAGGTCACTGTTACGGGGGTGGGAAGACCTCGAGGGGCAAATAAACTTGTGTCAGACAAGGTCAGCCAGGTTGAAAAGGATGGGACTAGTGCTGAAACCCAACGTTCTGACTCGTAGCTCATTGCAGGTTTTGCCAGCTCCTATGTCTGCAGCACTGAAGACTCTGAGTATGAGCGCGTGTGTCTGTGTGTGGTGGGGATAGGGGACATTTCAGAGAAAGGCTTCTGGTCCCACCTGGACTCAGAAGTCCCTGCAGTGGCAGCAGGCAATGGAAAAACCCAAAACTCTAAGAATATGTCTGCCAGGTCAAGGGAGGCTGATATATCTGTTTCTAAAAAGCAGAGGTGGCACTGGGTGTGGGCGGTTAGTGGGTTAGTTGATTCTCCAAGGAAAGGGAGAAAGGAGATGAGGAAGTTGTGACGTTCTCTGGATAGAATATCACCTTGAGGGACATTGAGGCTGAGGTCTCAACAGGATGGGACAAAGAAAGCAAATAGGACAGTGGCATACACATTGGCCTGGGAGCCCAGTGACCTGGATTCTGCTTCAAGTTCTGTACCTTCTGGCAATGCTTGAGCAAGTGCCTTCTTGAATCTGGGTTTCAATCTCTCCCTCTTAAAAAAAAGATTAAGTCAGGGGTTTTTAAATCACGTTTCTTGGGACTTTAGGGATTTGTGGCTGTGCTTCTGGGCCAAGGGGGAAGGTGGTGGAGGGGGAGGAAAGGAACAACGTGTACCCTCACTCTTATAGAAACTTTCCTTTTATAGGTTTCGTATATTGGATTTTGAGTATAAAATTTCATTTGAACAAAGGGTCCTACTACAAAATGAAGTCTGTAAACCTCTGGCCAAAATGATCTTTAAATGGCTTTCCAGTTTGGACAGTCTGTGAAAGGAGAATCAGAGGGAAAATAAAGCCTTCAATTTCAAGTACTCAATTGAGGACAGAAAGAGGACAGGCTGCAGGGAGGCAGATGTGGGATTAAATGGAAGGGACAGAAAGAAGCTACCATCATTCTCTGTGACTTTGAGATTTAAGAAAAGGGAGAACAGACTTCCCATGAACCCTTTCCTTCAGGGTTTTATTGCCTTTTTTCCTTCTTCTTCTCTCCAAATAGCTGCTTGAAGAACTCGATAGGACTTCAGCAGTTATGGGTTATCAAGTCATAACTTGATAAAGCTACATTCATTATCTTACAGCGTCTTATGGAAGTTGACCAAGAGAACAGATGTTGTAAATACTCAGGAAAAGCTTATTGGAAATCGAGACTCATCACATACCAGGGTACATGCAACCACAGAGAGCTTCTGTGTGCATTGTACAGATGGAGAAATTGAGTCCAGGCAGCTGTGATGTGGTCCCTGACGTGGGGGACACAACACCCAGTGGTTCAAAAAGGACGTGGGGGTTGCTGACCTTGAATTTAAATGCACGTTGTTGATATCATGTCTTATATGTCTTTTATTTTCTTTGCATGGCCTGTTTGTGGTCTGTACTACATGCCACCTTTCTGCTTTTTGACCAAATACCTGGTTGTGTAATCTATGCAGAAACTACGCATACGCTGCTACTGTCTCTAGAAAGACACAATCAGTGTAGACCTTATTTTGTTGATGTTCAAGATCATGGGACAAGCCTAAGGTGCCAGCCCAGTCACTGAACATACATCTGTTCATATCATCCCCCTGCTTGGAATGTTCTCCCGGCCCTCATTCCCTTAAGGATTAAGTCCTAGCTCTCTGGCTTCACATCTAAGGCTCTTTATGATTCAACCCAGGCAACTGCACCATTCTCTGCCACTCCCAACCTCACATTTTCTGTCTATCCTGGACATTGTGAATTTCTCATAGCATCTAAGCTGCCCCACGATGTTTTAACCAGAGGCCTTTTCTCATACGATTCTCTCTACCTGGAGCACTCACTCCTCTTTTCATTTGATTCTACTTAAGCCAGAGTAACTACTACTCATTGTTTACAACTCAGTTCAAGTCTCAGCTTCTCCAAGAAACCAGCCTGGCTTTCAGCCTCTCTCTGAATTATATAACCATCCTAAGTGTATATAGACCAATCTCCAGCTCATTTCCACCATAACACTTTACTCTGTATAGCCAAGGTGCCCATCCTCCTGTCTGCAACATCTTATTCTCCTGGGTGTATTCCAGTGCCTGGCACATTGCCTGGTGCCTGACAGTGTTAGGTAAATACACCTTTGCGTGTCTATTTACCTGAATATAACTGAGCCCCTTTGAGCATCGTTTTCCTTGTCTGTGGGATATAGAGACTAATAAGGGCATTGGGCAGAGGTCTCTGAGAGGAACAAATGATACTGTATATGTGTATGTATATATACATATAAAGGACTTCACAAGCCATGCCTCGTACAAATAAAGGAGTTGTCACTATTAACAGTCACACACATGTGTTGTGAGTGCATGCTCACTTCAGGGCCTTGTGTCAGGCGCCTGAGATGTCTAAGAAGAGGAGATGGCACAGCCTTCCACCTCTCCTCCACCTTCAGAAATGAGGCTTTATTTCCAGAAGGGCAGCTCAGCCAGATCTCAGGGCTGGTCCGTTAGAGGTGTGGGCAGCTGCTGGCCTATAACTGTAGTGCTACCTCAGCTGTGAGCAAGGAGCTGCCATCCTGGGCAAGAGCACTTACTCCCTCCTTCTACATATGTCTGAAACCCGGATGAACTTCACAACCGTGTCTGGGACAAATCCTCCCACACCAAGACCTTTGCACAGTGCTTTTCTTGCCTTTAAAATTGCCTGTCTTCTCATCCAAACATGTTTAAAAAAAAAGGAAATAAAAATTTAGGGAGATTAAGGGAGAAGAAACTAGCTCACCCTTTTGCCTACACTTGAAGCTTCCCAAGGAGGGAGAACAAGAAGTCATGACATAGTGGAAGAATTCTTTCATTAGAGACATCCTCTCCTTCTTTGGCCAGTAGACTCATAAGTGAGAAAACCGAAGGACCGGGTTTTTCCCAAAAACATGCATTAAAGTGGGCACAGAGGAAGGATCAGAACCTGGGACCCTCCTGCCCTGCTACCTTTCCCTAAACCACAGAATTTAACTGCTCGGTCACTCATTCACTGTTGCCCTTGGACCAGTCCCCTTCCCATCCCTTCACCTCAGTTCCCCTTCCTACAAACTGTAGAGTCTAATTACCTTGTGTCTGAGATCCTTTCCTGCTGCAAGGGGTGTGTGTGTGTGTGTGTGTGTGTGTGTGTGTGTGTCCATGCGTGTGTGTGTATACATATATTTTGTATGTATGTATACAAATATATATATATATATTTGTGTTAATTCATTTTATTTCAGAAAACATAAGTGTTTTGAAGTTCAGATATGCCACTTTTCATCCATCCATCCATCTGTACATCCATTCATCTGTCCATTCATTTATCCATTTATTCATATTTTATTGACCATCTACTAAATATTAGGCACCATCCTAGGTATAATGTTATTCAAGATAGAGTCTCTGCTCTCATGAGGCTTAAGCTCCCACAGACTCCAGCAGGCATTTTAGATCCAAACAAAATTAGGATGATCTTAAAAATCTTGACAGTCAAGAAAATAAAAATTATTTCTTGTGATTCTGGTTAAAAAGTAGTCTAACCAAAAGTATCATGTTTGCACCTTGGGGACACTTCCACATATAGTCTCATATGATCCTAATAATGGCCCCTTGGAGATTCAGCAGGATTAGAGAGAATTTTTCCGTTTTACTGATGAGGAAACCAACGTCTAAAAGGATGAAGTCATTTTCCTTAGGTTCCCACAGGCAGTGAATTCTTTGCAAAAGAGGCATAAACATAAATTGTAGGGTTTTTTTTGTCTAGGTTCAGATGATGGGACAGGGGGAGAAACATTTTACGAGGCCACCAAGCTTTGGGAACAAGACTATACAATAGGGCTCTGCCTGCATCTGTTGGCATTGGGAAGAGGCTCTTCTGAGTGATACAGCCAGCCTCTGATCACAGTGCAAGGACCTAGCTATAACTGGGGCAGAAGACTTTGGGTTAGCCCAAAGATCTAAGCTCTGGGCAGGGCACAGTCTCTTCCCCTCTCTTGGCCTCAGGTCCTATATCTGCGTGATGGATGATACTTCTCTACCTACTTCACAGCAGTGTTGAGTGCTCAGTGACACACGGCAAGCTCCTTGAGCATGACCCCATGCAAGGCATCATGCTCCTCCATGCCTGGTACATAGTGAGTGCTCAGTATTGTTTGCTGGGTATGGGGCTAGAATTAGGCAAAGGATGGGTGAAGAGGAGGGACACAAAAGCTCTCCTTCATCCTAGGAACTGTGTTAGGTGTCCTTCATGTATCATTTCCTTTGACCCTCCCATCACTCTGTCATGTGGTTTCACAGATGAAGGGACTGCAGACCAGAGAGGTTAAGTAACTTCCCCACCTCACTCAGTGGGGATAGACCAGAGCTCGGATCAGAATCCATATCTGTGCTTTCTCTCTGCTCCTCGCATCTTTGTCAATGAAAGAGAGTCTGTTTGGGCAGGTTTCTGTCCTGCAGCCAGGAGTGCAGCCTGAGTGATGAACGGCGTAGGTAGTGGATGGCCTTGCAGGGCCTCAAGATAAGGAGGCAAGCCTTTAATCCTTGCTTTTTCTGTCTTTGTCTTTACAAGTTTCTTGTTAGACATTCTCTCCTCACATTTTGCATTAACATTCCTTTCTGATTACCTCTTATTTTTCCCTTCTGTTACAATTTTTCTTTTTCCATTCTTCTCTCCAAAATGCTCAATAGACTCTGGTCATGGCCTCCCTTATCAGTGCTTTTACCCCTTTGCCTGTTTCTAGAATGTTCTTTTGACTGGTAAATCTGACCTGGTCATTTTCCTGTTCAAAATTCCTCACCAGATAGAATCCATGCCTTCACTATTCTGGAAGTTCCTTCAGAATCATGTCCAAATAATTGCTTCAGAGTCCGTGTCTACCATTCCTGTCCTCCAGTAGCTCATAGCTCTGCAGAGACACCCTGCCATGTAGTAATCATTTCTTCACCTGCTTGCTCACCTCACCACCCAACCCCCAGACTGGAAGGTCTTTGAGGGAAGGATGTGCTTTATTCATCTCTTATCCCCCAGTCTCCAGCACAGCACCTTACACATAGTAGATGCTCAGTAAATACTCAGTGAATTTAGTGAAGAAATGAATCATGTACCCAACACTCTTCTTTATCTCTGTCCTTTTCCTCAGGATTTAGAGATTAGAAATCTGAGTTCCAATATCCACTGTCTGTTTGGGAGACGCCAGAAGGAAGCTATTAAAGCGACACTTTCATAGCACTTTACAGATTACAAGCCATTTTACACACATTAACTCTGTTTGATTCTCACAACATCCTATGAGCTCGATGGTGGAGATTGTCATTCCACTGTACAGAGGAGGACACCAAGACTCAAAGGGGCTGCATGACTTGTCCAGGGCCACACAACTAGTGTGCCTTGGGGCCAAGACTCTGCATAATTTCTGCTGCTGTGGACCTTGGTTTCTCCCCTAACGAAGACACTATGTCTTAATTATGATGAATGAGGGAAGGAAAAGCCAGGGTAATTATTGGTGACACGTTGAGCAAGTGTGAAGCTCTTGGAAGAATTGAAATACTTTCTTTCTGTACCTTCAAGGACTTTTTCATTACTCCTAATTCCTTACATTTGTATATCAATTTAGAAGTTTGCAAAGTGATTTTTTTTGTTTTTCAATCCCAGATTCCCTTTGCCTCTTACCCCATTCAGTGGAATGGGCAGAATAAGGCTTTGCAAACACATTTTTATGTTGCCTCCTCTGTGCCATGCACTATGCCAGGTACCAAGGATATAGTTGTGAGCAATCAGATGTGGCCTCTGCCATCCCGGAGCTTGGAGTTGAATGGACTAGTAAATGCACAGTTATGAGAGGGAGCAATAATTATTAGGATGCCAGAAGCTCAGGATTCTGTGTGGTGTAGAAATCCCTAGGCAAGTGGTGGCTGGAGAAGGTTTTCTAGAAGGAAACAGTGATCTAAAGAATAGGAAGAAGTTAACTATGCAAAGAGTGATGGGAAAGAATGCACTAGGCAGGGGAAACTATGTGCAAATACCAGGAGGCAGAAGTAAGTCTGGTTCAAGATTATTGCAGCGCTGTTCATGATAGCCAAGATGTAGAAACAACCTAAATGCCCATTGATGGATGAATGGATAAAGAAAATGTGACATACAGTGGTACACACACATGCAATGGAATATTATTTAGCCTTAAAAAAGAAGGCAGTTCTACCATATGCAACACTGTAGATGAACCTTGAGGACATTATGCTAAGTGAAATAAGGTAGACATAGGAGAACAAACTGCATGATTCCACTTATATGTATTATCTAAAATTGTCAAACTCAAAGAAGCAGAGAGTAGAATGGTGGTTTCTGGTGGCTGGGGGGAAGGGGAAATGGGGAGTTACTATTCAATGGGTATAAATTATCAGTTATACAAGATGAATAAGTTCTAGAAATCTGCTCCACAAGATAGTACATATAGTTAAGAACACTGTATTGTGCGCTTAAAAATTTGTTAAGAGGGTAGATCTCACGTTAAGTGTTCTTTGTTGTTAGTGCTGTCAAGTTGATTCTGACTTGAGCGACCCTGGGTACAGCGGAGCAGAACCCTGCCGGTCTTTTTGTGTCATCCGCTCACCTTCTGGCACTGTATCAGACAGTGCTCTACTGCTGTTCATAGGGTTTTCATGGCCAATTGTTTTGGAAGTGAGTGGCCAGGTCCTTCTTTCTAATCTGTCTTAGTCTGGAAGCTCCACTGAAACTTGTCCATTGAAATACTGGTGGCGTAGCTTTCAGCATCACAGCAACATGCAGCCGCCACAGTGTGATGACTTACAGGTGGGTGTTGTGGTTCCCTGACTGGGAGATGACCTGGGCTACGGTGGTAAGAGCGCTGAATCTTAACTACTAGACCACCAGGGCTGGCTAACTGTTCTTACCTCAATTAAAAAAAAAAAATGATTGTAAGTTATACGAATGAGTAAACTGAAAGCCATGGTGGGGAAGGGACATGCTCAAGTCACCAGTGGATTCAGGATGGATCTGAAACCACTGCAGAGACCTTCTGCCTCCCAGCCTGTGTCCAGCCTCCTTGGGCACACTGCAGGTCTCCGCCTTTCTGGAAGCCTTTGAGCAATTAGAGACAGAGCCTGGGCCGCCTGGGCCTAAATGCAGAAGCCGAGGACTAGCTGGAGCAGGCTGCAGCTGCCGAGACCCCGGCGCCTCTGAGCCCCATCCCTCTGCCGCTCTGCAAACTGGACCTCCCGCCACTTGAAGATTAGTCACAGATGCTGCAAACACATCCGCAATATTGTGTCAAAAAAAGATGTGCAGCAGCATTCAGATAGTAGGCTTATTAGCCTGTTATTATCCATTCACCCAAATATTCCAACTAATCAGCCTTCAGATGGGCAGGATTAATTGGTTACAATCCTAGCACTGGGTACATCTAATTGAAATGGATGTATTCGCCTTTCAGAACGGACAGCTTATCCATTGCCGTTACACAGAGAGCACGCCCTGGCCCGTGGATTTTGCTGTCAGGGCCATTACGGTGGAGGCCACGGGAGGATGAATGGAGCCCTTTTCTCAACTTTGTTCAGGGCTGTAGCCCCCTTTTTGTATCATGTTTATCAGTTTGCTGCATATCCATCTCCCTACAGGACTGGGAACTACTTGAGGGCAGATCTGTATCAATTAGCATCAGATCTGACTCATATAACAAGAAAGCCAAAATAATAGTGCCTTAAACAGGTGAAATTTATTTTTCTCTCATATAAAACAAATCTGATGATAAGATAGCCAGGGCTGGCATAGCAGCTCCAGGATGTCTTCAAGGACTTAGCCCTTCCTTTCGTCCTTCCTTCTTTCCTTACTTCCCCCTCCCAGTCCCTCCCACCCCCCTCCGTCTTTCCTCGCTTCTTCCTTCCTTTCTTCCTTTTCTTTTTTTCCCCACCCTCCTAGGGTATAGCATCCATCCTCATGGTCCAAGATGACTGCAGGGAAGTCAACCATCATATTTGAGTCCCAAGCAGCAGGAGTGGGAAAATGAGGCAGATCTCCTAGCTGAAGCAGCTCCCTTTAAGGAGCTTTTTGGGAGTTTCTCACAATACTTATACTTAACATCTCATTGGCCAGGGCCTAGTCACCTGACTCAGGTGCAGTTGTTAGCTGGAAGTGTATCCATTTAAATAAAATCAGAGTCTGTTACCAACAAAGAGAGGGAGAATACATATTGGGCAGGCACCTTGAAGTCTTTGACAGAATGTCTGGGTCTAATTCAGCTTCAGTATCCCTCATAAGGCCTTCCGTGCACATTATGGGAAGGGTTAAGAATTTGGGTTAAGAATTCAGGTCAGATAAACCTTGGTATATATGGTGGCTCTGGTATTTACTAGCTGTGTAGCTTAGGCAAAATTTGTTTAATTTTTTGAGCTCAGTTTCTTTTTTTTTTTTATAATTTTATTTATTTATTTATTTTTTTCCCCCAAAGCTCCAGTAGATAGTTGTATGTCATAGCTGCACATCCTTCTAGTTGCTGTATATGGGACACGGCCTCAGCATGGCTGGAGAAGCAGTGCGTCGGTGCACGTCCAGGATCCAAACCTGGGCCACCAGCAGTGGAGCGCGCGCACTTAACTGCTAAGCCACGGGGCCGGCCCTGAGCTCAGTTTCTTTACGATGGTACTAGTCACACTGACTTTATAGGATGGTTATGAGGATTGAGTGAGTGTGTTCTGTTTAAGTGCTTAGTGGGGCTTCTGGTACGTAGTGAGACATTAATAATTGATAACTTGCAGAATTATTAATGATTGTCATTATCATTAAGGGAACAAAAAGGTAGGTATTATATCCTATTTAAAAGAATTCTGGGCTTGGAGTGAAAAGACCCATGCTTGAGACCCACATAATGACTGTGTGGCCTCTGGCAAGTCACTTACCTTGTCTGAGACTCAATCTCATTTCTGGAAAATAAGGATAATTAGATCTACTTTAACTTTTGAGAATCAAAGAATTATTCTCCAACACACAACAAAATGCTATGCTATTATTAAGGTAGTGTTTTGTAGTGAGAAAACCACAAACTGTGGGTCAGACCTGGGTTCACACCCCAGCTCTGTCATTTCTTAGATATGTGACTTTGGCCATATCACATGACCCTGCTGAATCTTCGTTTCCTTATTAGTAAAAGGGAACATCAATACTTTCCTTGCAGATTTCTTGTAAGAATCAAAGGGGATTATCTATGCAAATGCCAAGTGCCTGAAGAAGAGAAGACTAAATAAATGACAGTGATGATTATGGGGATGATGATGAGGATGATGGTGATAATGATGATGAATCACTCAATATTCATGGAATGAATGAATAACTGAAAGAATGAATGAATCAACAAGCAAACTAGAAGCCTGGAGTGAGTGTCCTCCCCTTGCAGAACCACACAGAGGGGAACACACAAGAACTAAGTTCCTTGTGGGGTTCCGACACCAGCTTTTGCTCTGGGAGCCTCAGCCTTGAGTGGCAGGTTCCACACACCAACAGGGACCCCACCATATGTGCTGAGGGGCTCCCTTAGGGAAGTCTTCTTATCCTGTCCTTGGGAGAGCAGGTTGCCCAATCAAACATCACCTCCAGTCATCCTTAGGCCCACTCACCTCCCACTGGGAATTGACCCTAACAGTGGCTGAGCCCTTATCTATGTCTCCAGGCCACCTGCATGTGTTTGGCTGGGTGGGGTACCATAAAGCATTTGTTACTCAGAGTGTGAGATGGTATTACTTGTGATTTTGTCTCCTAACAAGTGGTCATAAAACCTTTATTATACCTCCAGCCCACATATCCCTTTCCGTTTCGTGTGATTCTTGCTTTTCCAGATTCCTCCCGACTTTCCTGCATTACCTACATCAAGTACTAAGAACTCGTGCTCATTTAGTACAGAGAAAAACTCAATTATATCCACCAGCAGAGTGTAAAAGGAATGGAGGTTTGAGATATATTTATAGGTTACAGCCTCTACGTGGAAACTTGCCAACTTTCAGTCCAGCAATCTATAGGAATGCTCAGGAGGATGTTGGCTAAGTCTGGGGGAGCCATTCCAAATGGGAAGCACTCTCTAAGCGGATTTATAGTTTGGATTTAATGTGAATGTCCAAGTTAGCTCCAAGTTAAATGAAACTAATTGGACCTGTAAAACAGTGTTTGTGAACTGGGAGCGCAAGACCATATCTGGGCTACAGATGAATCTCGTTTTGTCCACAGTTGGGCAACCTAGTTTAGAAAAATTGCTTGCCCCAAATTTGAAATCAGATTTCAAATGAAAATATAGATTGTGTGTGTGTGTGTGTGTGTGTGCATGTGTGTGTGTGTGTGTGTGTGTGAAAACTGCATGCTCTATCTACAATGGATCCACCTTCCTGGATGGCAACAATTGGCTGGATTTCAGTAGCAGATTTTCCTTTAGAAAGATGACATATGCTCTCATTTGCCACAGTCCCTACCACTCCCCATTGTCCCTTTAATATATCCTTCTCTCTTCCCCGTTTATATTCTCTGTAGGTTTTTGTGTTTAGGCCCTTCTTCACAAGATACTCACTGCTTGAAGTGATACAAATGTCAAAATGACCTCCAGCTTGAATGAAACCAGATGGATCCTTTAGAAGGTACTCCTGGCTTGCAGGAGTGCATTTGTCAAACTTTCTTCTAGCTGAAAATGTACCCAAACTAATCCATTAGAAAGAACTCATGAGTCATGCAGACTCTGAGGAGCTACAGTGTCAACGCTGAAAAGCTTCAAAAGGACAAATTCACCTTAGTGGAGTTTTGTTTATTTAGCTCACTTGGTGTCAGAGCTGATGGTCCCACTGGCTTTGAATAGCCTTAAGCTCTGAAAGATCAGCTGGCATGGAGAGAATTGTCCTTTTCTCCCTCTCATCTTGAGTGGCTCTTTCACAGTGGACAAAAGGGGAAGGCCAGAAAGGCTCAGATAGAAAGGAGAGTTGTAAGCAGGACTCAGGCAGTCAGGGAATGAATGTGAGCCTTATGCTGAAGCCTTATAATGTAAAGAAAATGAGGGCTGAGCGAACATGGTGTGGAGTGCTGGGAAGTGTCTGCCTGGGAGGCAGACAGCCTGAGTTGGATCCTAAGTCAAGCCCCTGAAGTGCTGTGTGAATTTGGGCAAAACTCTTCCTTTCTCTGGGTTTTAGAGAAAGGACCCCATTTGCAGAATGGGGGTTGGCTCTAGATAAGTTCTAGAAACCCCTTCCAAACTCGTTACCCTAGAGGAAGAACTGGCCCACAGCTGAAGAAAGATGCAGACTGAAGGGCAAGTCTGTAGAGGGTTTACGTAAGAATTTACAACAACTGAATTTACTACAACTGCACTGAATTATTCTCACAGCCTGGTCTCTTGGCCCTCCGGCTCTGTGATACAGTCCCCAACCTCAACTCTTCCTCCTCTCCCCTCCCTCTCTCTGCTCCGACCATACCAGCCTCATGCTCTGGGATCACACCAAGCAAAGCTATGGAGGGTATCGCTTCAGCCTGCAATGCCCTTTTCTTTATCCTGGCAGAATCCTACTTTCCAAGGCTCAGTTCCTCCTCCTTGAAACCTTCCCCATGCCCTTCTACCATCACACACCCAGTCACACCCAAAGTCAACTGGCTTTGGGATTCAAATCCCTGCTCTGGCTCTGCCACTTTCCAAGAGTGTCACGCAATTTTTGAGGATGGCAGGGCCAGGAGCCCAGTGTCTCCCTTCTTCCCTCCGAGTCACTGGACCTCCCACTTCACTGGGGCGCATCTTAGTCACCAGTGTGACCACAGGCAGATTACTTGACCTCTCTGAGTCTCAACTTCTGCAACCAGAAAAGGAGGATGAAAATAATATTTATCTCGTAATGTTGAGAGAATTAACAAGGTCAGCATACTAATGATGTGACGCTGTGCCTGGTACCTTCTAAGCACATGCTAAATGTTTTTCTTAGGTACAGAGATAAGGCTGAATTTGTTTTTGCACTCACAGCCCATGTCTGAGCCTGGCACATCGAATGAGCCCTAGGCTGGGAGTCAGGTGACTTTATGTTGGGCTTCTGCTCCCTTCTTAGCTCTGTGATTTGGGGCAGGAAGTTAACTTCTGTGAGCCTTGGTTTTGCCTTCTAAGACTTGGAAATGATTCTACCTGGCTTTCAGACAGCTGCTGTTGGCATCACTCCCTGGGGCTAATGAATGGGAGTGCGATGGGGTGGGCATGTCTCCTGAAGCAGGAGAGAGCTCTATGCAAATGTGAACTGTTTATTGTCATTCTTAATACCAACAGTGCCTTTTCTCCAGAGGCAGCCCTAAGCCACTTGCTGCCCCCAACAACAGTGGCCCAGATGTTGCCAACATCTGTCTGCTTCTCTGGGCCTTTTACAGTGAGAGAGGGAACAAAGAAGCAAGGAAGGATCTTATTCTAGAAATGTGTGGACAGGTTTCACTAACTACTCCTGCTGCCCCTCCCCCACTGGGGAAGGGGCCACTTCTCATTCAGCTCTGTGCTTCAATTGCCCTGTCCAATGACTGGCTTTTTGGAGACGCTTGGGAAACACTGGCTGCCTTGGTTGGAGGGACTCAGGGCTGCCTTTTGCCTCTGGGGTGATGCTGTCAGCGAAGGGCGACAGGGCCTCTAGGTTACCCAAGTGGAGACATGATGAGCTTGGAATTCAGGAAACCTGAGTCTGCTGCTACTTTGCTGTGTGATGTTGGGCAAGGCAGATACACTCTCTGGGCTTTGGTTTTCACGTTGATAAAGTGATACATCTAAAGTTCTATGAAGAATTCCCTGCCTGATTGATCCTTGAGTATTGTGGAGAACCTTACAGCTGTGAAAGACTGGAGAAAGTTTAGTATCTGTATGTGAATAGAACATCATACTTTTTCTGTCCTTTTTGTTGGTTTCTACTTGGGAGAGTGCCAACTTGGAGAGTAAAAGCCAGTGTTTTTGAGTTGCTACTGGGTACCAGGAACTTCACTCTCATTGGCTCATTTCATTTTTGCAGTGATCCTCGGAGGTGAGCACCAGTATCCCTGTTTCTCTAATGATTAAACTGAGAATCAGAGAAGAGAATTTACTCTCTTAAGTTACATAGCTAGTCAGAGAAAGAGTCATCCCAAATTCATTCCAGGGTGCTGCGTCGCCAAGAGGTAATGAGTTTCTAGCCACTGAAGGGTGTTGTGGAAGAGATTCAGCCATGGGCTGGGTCAGAGCCAGAGGTGTTGGCTGTGGCTTTATCACTTCATAGACTCGTATGACGTTCAGCAGTGGGAGGACCCTTGCAGACCATCTGGTACAATCCCCTCTTTTATAGATGGGGAAACTGAGACTCTGAGAGGGGCAAGGACTTCATCAATGTCACTCATCAATCTCCCACAGTCAGGCTGACCTGGATATGATTCTGTCTCCGTCACCTACATCCCTCAATGAGTGACTGTGGAGGGAACCCAGCCCTTGACCCATAGCGAGGCCAAGGGACCTGAGGGAATACCTGGGCACCAGCAGTGCCTCTGCCCAGAGCCTCCAGGAATGTGCCTCTGCCCTTCCCTCCCCCACTGGATGGGGCGGGAATTGTCTTTATTAAAACGCCCTCTCCCCTCCTTCTCTGGAGTGGGGTTGTAATTGTAGCTCTGTGAGATGGCGGGATTTTGCTGTGCCACCTTCCCACTGCCCACCTGCCCCAGGCTCCTTGGGAAACACAACCGTCTGTCTCAGGGAGACTGGCGACCCTGCATCCACCAAGTGTTGAAGGGAGGAAGCCCCGACACCAGCATCTCCTCTCTGATTCCCTCCATTCCAGATGGGTGCATGGGCCCACAGAGAGGTAGAGTGAGGTGGGCCACAGCGTGGCACAGAGGCGGAACTTGGCCTCAGAGCTATTTGGCTTCCTTGATCAGCCCTTCTCACAACCTTGAGCATAGTACCTAATCTCTCTGAGGCTCAATGTCTTTATCTGTGGAAAGGGAATAATAATAGAACGTACTTCACAAACTTGTAAGGAATAAGTAAAACAATGTAGGTAAAGTGATTAAGGCAGGGACTGGTGGGCAGAAGGTGCCAGACAAATGGTTGTCTCACTCCCTCCAGGGTTCCAGGCAGTGCTCTGCATTCTGTAATCTGAGGCCAGCAATTGGGCTTGAACCAATGTCAGACACAAAAAAGAAGATATCAACTTTGTCTATTTTGTTTGCACTTCTGGGCCAACTTTCCTTATTGTTCTTTTGCCTAGTAATAGCTAACATTTATGTAGCACTTACTGGGTTCCAGACACTGTACCTAGGGCTTGTCACATACTAACTCACCTCACTCGCACAACATGCCCATGAAGTACATTGTATTCATTTTACAGGTGAGGATACTGAGGCAGAGAGAGGTCGCCCCTTGATGGGGTGTGTGGGGGAGCTGGGGCCAGGCCTCCCCATGCTCTATTGAATCTCAAAGTTTCTGTCCTCCATCCATCCACTATCAAGCCCTTTCTATGTGTTAGGCATTCACAAAGTACTGCACAGATAACACCCCCACCTTCATGGAGCTCACCGTCCAGTACAGAATGATAATCACCTGTCAGAGCCAGCCCCTAGACCCTACTTCCTGCCCTGAGTGCCCTTTCCTTTGCTCATGACTTTTCCTTTTTTCCTCCCCAAAGCCCCAGTACATAGTTGTATATTCTAGTTGTAGGTCCCTCTCGTTCTTCTGTGTGAGCCGCCGCCACAGCATGGCTGTTAACAGACGAGTGTGTGGTTCTGTGCCCGGGAACCGAACCTGGGCTACCAAAGCAGAGCATGCTGAACTTTAACTGCCAGGCCATCAGGGCTGGCTCTGCTCAGGAATTTTTTTGCACAAGTCTCCAACCAACCAACACCCTGGAGTTTCCTCCGCTGCCTGCCTACTGCCAACTTCCCTCCAGCTCACTGCCCCCAGCCCAGGATGAAGCCTTGGGGACTTACCCAGCATGCAACCAAGCACGGAGCCCAGTTACCACTGCTCCAAGATGGTGACTGCATACAGGCTTACTCGGCACCTCAATATTTCCATATTTCCATGTATTATTCAGGAACATTATAGTCCTTCTGTTTTGGTCATGATGGAAGGCAGTACCGATTGTGGGATCCCATCAGAATTGAGTTTATTGTTGAGCTCTGCACACAGTAGCTCTGGGTTCTTGGATAACTCATTCAGCTGCTCTTTGCCTTGGTTTTTGGTTTGTGTACCCCAGCCCTATCACCCCTACCTCACTGGACTCCCAGGGCTGAGAGGCCCACAGCTGGACAAAGACGAGCTCAAGGCCTGGAGTCAGAAGGACCTGCCTTCAGTTCCCTGGAAATATTATTTAATGTTCTGAGACTCACCTTCCTCATCTGTAAAATTGGCACTAAATTCCATTTTCTCCCTTTTCATAGATCTGCAGACTGCAGGGTCAGAGCTGGAGTGAGGAACGAGTGCCTCCCTCATCTGGGACACAGAATTGAAAGGGTTGCCAAAAAACTCAGGAACACATTAATTTTGATTTTTTAAAAAAATATTGCATTAAAATATTACTTATCTTGGGGCCGGCCCCATGGCTTAGCAGTTAAGTGCGCACGCTCCGCTACTGGCGGCCCGGATTCGGATCCCGGGCGTGCACCGACGCACCGCTTCTCCGGCCATGCTGAGGCCGCGTCCCACATACAGCAACTAGAAGGATGTGCAACTATGACATACAACTATCTACTGGGGCTTTGGGGAAAAAAAAAGGAGGAGGACTGGCAATAGATGTTAGCTCAGAGTCGGTCTTCCTCAGCAAAAAGAGGAGGATTAGCATGGATGTTAGCTCAGGGCTGATCTTCCTCACACACACACAAAAAATATTACTTATCTTGGTTACTGATGTTTTTGGTGTCCCTTTAAATTTTCCATGCAAGATGAATGCCTCATCTTGCAACAAATGACACTGTTTTATTGCTGTGGTGCTTTGTTTTATATTGTGTGCTTGTAGTTGCAGTAGTCCACTTTAGATGGGAGGAAATTTTTCTGGAGGGCAGAAGAGACCCTCTCAGATTTTCTACTGAGTCTTACAGGTCTGGGTTCTAAGAATGGGTCTGCTACAGATTAGTTTTGTGACCAGGAACAAATGACTCAACCTCTTTGAGTTTTCTTATCTGGAAAATGGGTATACTATTAACGCCAACCTCACAGATTTCCTATGAAGACTGATTTAGTTAGATTGTGCATTTAATTTATCAATGCGTGGGAACGTCTTGACGTTCTTCTTTGCAAAATGAAAGAGTACTTTTTTCTAATTCTGTTCCATGGAACTCTAGAAATTTCAGACTCCCAATCTCTACTTGAACTGAGACAGTTCTTTTATTTATTTATTTATTTTTTTTTTTCCAGAAATGGGTGCCCAATGAAGATTTTTTTAAAGAGAAGTCTTCACAAACAATAGTAATTATAACACTGTTGGATAACCTTAAGATCTATGAGTTCCTTTCTTTCATTTCTGACAGTTGGAAAATGAGATTTCACTTTAGAAAGATGAGCTTTTCTGCCCTTACTGGGTTTCCCTCCAGCTCCTGCTGAGCGTGGTATGAGCATGGGATGAGCACGGTCTGAGACACACGGCCTGCTGAGGACAGATTAGCTGGCACTGCAGAGGCGAGGAGGGAGAAAAGTGAAGCAAGGCCATGGTGCGGTGGTCTGGTCTCCAGGCACGTCTGTATTGTCTCTGCTGAGTTATTAGTCTCACCCTCCAACCCAGACACCATCTATTCTGCCCGAGGCTCCCTTCACAGGCTGACTGTAGGCAGCTGGGTACCACTGCTGCCTTCTCTGGTTGACTCTGCCTCTTGCCCTCTGCCGGGTTATACGGCCCCCACCTTCTCCTATAACCTCCCTTCCTGCTGCCCAGCCCTGTATACCACGCCTGCAAAGACACCCTTCTGTTACAGAGAAACATGGTCCATCGAAATTTATAGCAGAGGGTCCTTGATCCAAATAAAATCATATAGGGATCTCCAGTTCATATGACAGATACGAACAGCATTCTTTCACAGTGGAGTCCTGTCATATGTACATTTAATTTGCATAAATTAAGCTCTATATATTTTATGACAAGAGATACAGAAACAGATGGAAGTGAGGGCATTATTCTGTACACTAGATAGCAGTGTGCCTTTTATGTATTTTAAATTTTCATTTTTTAACCTCATTTTATTTATAATAATGGTTTGGTTTGTGATAATGACTGGTATCATAAGTAATATGACTATATTATTTAATAATATTTTATAGTTAATATTTTCCTTTAAACAGAACAAAAAAAAAAGAAGTTAGGTCATTTTCCCCATCGTTACACTCAACGAGCATCTGTAATCCAGAGTGAAAACGGGATAGAGATTATGAAACTGCAGTCTCCCTCGGTCAGTCTCAAAGCGCCCTGCTCACAGTGGTCACCGCTCTGCCCTGAGTACAATTCCCTCGTTTAAATATGTTCTTTTCTTTCTTTTTTTTTTTTTTTAAAAGCATGGCTCTAAATTCAAGCCAATTATTTCAGGTGCTGAGTCAAATAAACTGTAACAGGGACATGTTAACTGGATTTTGAAGGATGAGCACAGCAGTGTTCGGTAGTTCAGTCTTTCTCTATAGTGCAGTGATAGTTTTGAGAGTACACACACACACACACACTCTCTCTTATATGTAAATAGCACTTAATAATTTTCACAGCCTTTTCACCTGCATCTTCTCATTTGATTCTCCCAACCACCCTGGGAGTCAGGTAAGGTAAATCATTGTTGGCACTTGACTGGTGAGCAAAAGGAGGCTACGGGAGGTTGAGCCACTTGCCCTAAATCTCATTAAGAGGATTAAGTTCCGAACTCCTGGCTTCCACTGAGCATGATACTGGGTTAGGTCCAGCAATTTTCCACGATATCCTGCTTTTAAGTGAGGACCGAGTATTGGAGGGGAACTGGAGACAGGGCATCGTTCTGGAATAGCAGCCCTTCCCTGATTTCTTCAGGAGTTCTGTTGTCAGCTCTCTCTCTGCTTCTCAGATGGACATGCAATCCTGCATCCGGGAGGCTCCCTGACCGAGACCCAACGAACACGAGACCCTGGCTAACCCCCCCAGAAAACTCACTTGTTGACAGGAAAGGAGAGGGGCTCCAGAAACCAGGCCCAGACAATGGGAGGGAGAGAATAGTGCCAGAACTCATCTCTGCACTGAAGAAAGGAGCAAATGTCCAGATCCAAAGTGTCCACTGAGTACCAAGCACGACAAATGAGGAGCAAAAACGGAAAGAAAACCCCACACCTAGTTGCATTGTGGTGCAATTTCAGAATGACATGGATAAAGGGGGAAAATGTAAAAGCTTTCAGAGAGAGAGAAGAAAAAGCAAAACAAAAAAAATTTCCCTACAAAAGAAAGAGAGACGATGGGGTTGCTGGTGAATATGATAATCATAATAACAGAACAATTTACTGAGACATTCTATGGACCAGGTAGTGGGTATAGAGTTTGTGGATATTTTCCCTACCTGAGTTTAGAACAACTTAAAAGGTTAGAAAAAGGAGTAAAGCAGATGGAGATTAACATTTCGTCTGTATTGTGAAGAAGGGTTAGTTTGGAGGGTGTGGCAAAAAATGGGTGCTTCCCCATCCAGGGTAAATGCTGGGTGCCTGGCGCTTCCCACATGGGAATCTGTCCTCACGAAATGGAAGAGGTTGAGCAGCAGAGTGGAAGGCTACTTCTGGAGGGCAGCTGGCTCCCGACGTGAAGAGATAGAGGAAAGGACAGAGCTATGGAAGCCAAATCCTCATTTCCAACTCACCAATCAGGAGAATCAGTCGCCCTTGGAGGGAGGAGGAAGGAAAGTGGGGCAAGAGACAGGGAGCGTTGAGGAAATTCATTCTCATCAAAACCAGATGCCCCAGGGAGACACATTTCCTCCTAACACTATGCAGAGTGCTTAGGTGCCCATCTTCATTTAATGCTGTGATAAATTCAATAAGTGCTATTATAATAAGTTGGGACCAGCTTGATGCCCGTTAAATAGGTGGGTAAAATGAGGCTCCTAGAGGCTTTGATAGCAGACGTTTACCCTTTGCTGCTACTTTTGTGACAGCCCTCACCTGGCTGGCTTTTGTAACTTTGTTGTAGCCCCATGGAAATGGCAGGGCAAGGATTTTACTCCCATTCTCCCCAAGTCCAAAGCCCTTGTACTCCTTTTCTACACTGCCTCCGGGACTGTGGGGCTCTTAAAGGCAGTGACGGTAAAGGGAAGGTGTGCTCACTCAGTGCCTCCTGACATCTGGCCCCAGTGGGCCGCCTCAGCGTCTGGATGGAGAATGCAGAGGAAGCGTGTGACCACAGTAAAAGATTCTCACGTATGTAATGGGCTGAGGAATTGGCCAGGACCACTGCCGGGGTCCTTGAAAAACAGCCCCCTTGCCTCCACTCCCCCCTCCCCTTTCCATTCTTCTCCTAAATCATTGGCTATTTGGACTTCTCCAGTGACGAGGAGCTCCCACCCTTTCTACTCCCCCAAAATTCCGCAAAAATCCACTCACATTTTATGTTTTAAATCAATTCAAACCAATATATTGATTATTTTGTTTTATCTGTATAACCATATGAGGCAAACTTGCTTATCATTCCCAGTTTCTAGATACAGAATAAAGTAATTTGTAAGACGCTGCACAACTAGAAGAATAGTCCTAGGATTTGAACTCAGATTGGGTGGATTCAGACTCTGAGCTTTAACCAACAATGTAAATTGGCACTTATAAATAGGGGGGAAAAAAGAGGTCAACAAGGAAGGGCACAGAGAAATAGGAGAGAAGGCGGCGATGTAAAGACTGAGGCAAAGATTAGAATGAGCTGCCACAAGCTGAGGAGTTCCTGGAGTTACCAGAAGCTGGAAGGGGCGTGGAAGGGTTCCCCACAGAGACCTTGGAGGGAGCGTGGCCCTGCCAACACCTTGCTTTCAGACTTCTGGCTTCCGAACTATGAGAGAATACATTTCTGTAGTTTTAAGCCATCCAGTTTGTGGTGATTTTTATGGCAGCCCTAGGAAACTAATACCGCCAGCTTCCTTGGAGGCCCGGGATCAAGATGAGATTGAGAAACAGGGACTTTCTCTGGGACAGTCCCTATCCCATCTCCACCTGTTCTTCCAGGACATTCTGGTTTGTTCAAAATGTACAGGGCTCTGAAGGGGCCAAACCCAGGCTACTCATTCTTGAGTGAGCTCAGGCCCCTCACCAATGTGAGGAGGAGTGGCTCTATGACACTGGCATTTAAGTTCCACTGTATCTAATTCATCTGTAGTTTAGACAGTTCTTGGGCTCTCCTAGCCCTCATCCTTTCAGCCTCAGGCTCTAGTAGCCCCCCAAATGATACATCTTTTTGGGTGGCTGGTTTAGAGGAGCTATCACTGACTCCTTTAGACTGTGGTGTGCTGGGACTTTGGGTCCCTGTACTTCACCCTGGACTTGAGCTAAAGGCAATGTACTGTCTTGGAAGCACAGCTGGGGCTGAATCTGTGGGTTGACTGTGGAAGGATATAGACACAGAATCTTTTTTGTTTTTAATGAGGAAGATTGTCCCTGAGCTAACATCTCTGCCAATCTTCCTCTATTTTGTATGTGGGACGCCTCCAGGGCACGGCTTGATGAGAGGTGTGTAGGTCCGCACCTGGGATAGGAACCCTCGAACCCCGGGCTGCCAAAGCAGAGCGCATAAACTTAACCACTACACCACTGGGCTGGCCTCTAGGTGTATAATCTTAGGGAGGAAGGGAGTAGAGAAGCAGGACATAGAGAGCCACCTTGGGACAGCCCAGCTTGTGACAGCAAGGTCTCAGGGAACAGATTTTGAAGTGTTTTGCACTCATCGCAGGGGCAGGTGGGTTATCAATGTTATGATTGGGATGTTCCCTGAGTAAGGAAAGAAAGCATCGCTACCAGCTCCCCCTGCAGCCTGTGTGCTGGCCTGCCTGACCTGTTGCTAGGGTGGAGGTCATCTCCGAGGTGAGAAGAGTAAGAAAGTAGGTTCCTGGGCAGTTCTCTCTGCTAAGTTGGGGTAGTCAGGAAATGCTGAATTCTGTGTTTTTAAAAACTCAGGAACCATGGAGCAGGAAGGGGAAGAGGAAAGGATGAATCCTACCAGGTCAGCCCTGGTGAATGGAACAAGGACACTGGGCAGCTTTTGCTCCCTGCTCCTGTTGTTGTGCAAACCAGCCTCCAGTTGAGTCTTCCTCTTTTCTCTTCTCATTGCTTGGCATCTTGCGCTTGACTCTCTGCCCTTAGTGACTCACTTTCCTGGGGTTTTCCTGATCAGGCCCAATAGGGGAGATCCCAAGGCCATCACAACATGCCTTCAAGACAATTGGCAGCTCCATCACCAATGGTGAGAAATGGCAGCAAGAGTGCCTCTCAAAGACCCCTACTGTGTGACTTGCAGTGGGTTTTGAAGAAGCTTGATGGACAGATGCTGGAGGCCTTGGAAATACTGGAAAGCCTCTGGATTTGGAGCTTTGCTTTTTGTGACTTCATTTCCTCCCTGCCCGAGTTACTGCTGGTGTTTGGTTTCTTCCTTCCTCTTCAACACTTAAATTTTACTAAGCCCTGATACGTGTAAATCACTTTGCAGCATATAAAGTTCTTCAATCAACCTGATTCTCAGTGGGGTCCTTACATAAAGAGGAAAAGGAACCTATTAATATTTTAAGGCTGGGGAAACTGAGGCTCAGAAACGTGAAGTGGCTGGTCCAGGGCTGTAGTGCCAATCAGTGTGAGCCAGGATTTGAACCCAAATCCAGTGCTCTTTGGTCTACGTTGTGAGTGCTCCCTGTCACTTAAAGTCCTATTATTTCCATCCAGAAATAGGAATAGGAAAAGCAAAGGGAGAGAGCTGTCAACTTGCTTTCTGTGGAAGGTGATTGTGCATGAATAGTTGAGCCGGACATCCGCTCACCCCTTTGCTTTCTGGTTCAGTGTCTCCTGAGTATTTACAAGTAAATAAATGATTAAACAAGCTTGGAATTCAGACCAACTTCTCCCCTTTGCCCCAAAAGCAGGAAGAAGTAGTCAGATAGTTGTCACATTTGCCTCTTAAATTACTTCTATAACCAGCTCCCCTTTCCTGTCCCCAGGAGGGGAACTAACAACATTTTTTTTTTAATTCACTAAATATCTTCCAGTCTTTTAGCCCATGGACAGGACTCAGAGATGATTCAGACCTAGCCCTTGCCTTTTAGGGGCTACCAGGCCATTTGGGGTGACAACTGTCTATCCACTCATTTGTCCATTTATCCATCCATCCATCCAGAAACTATTAAGGGAGCACCAACAAAGCACTAAGTGCTATTCTCAGCACTGATGATAGAGTAATAAACAAAGGTCCTATCTTATGGAAGTTCTATTCCATTAGGGCCATGAACAAAGTTAACACATGAATGTATAATATTAGGGCAGGGAGAGGTGAGTGCTGTAAAGAAAGCATCAAGGAAAGGAGATAGGGAGCCTGTGTTGGAGACAAGGGTGAGGGGCACTGTCCATGGTGGGGGGAAGTAGAAGAGTGCAAAGGGAAGTCTTCATTGATGAGGCTGTGTCATCAGACGGGCACCTTCTGCTCCACCCCCACACTAAATTTCCTTTCTCCATCCATGATGTCTAAAGAAGTCAGCTCACTTCAGAAGCTTCCTGCCTATATGAAAGTTATTTTGCATGTATTAAGTATTGACTAGGCTGTCAAATACCTCTGGCTTCCTCTTGAGTCTTAGCTTTCCCTTCTGTCTCAGAAGGCTGAGTTGTTGGCACAGTGGTTTAAGACTGGCGCAATATTAGGGATCTCTCCATGGACCCCGTGAGTCTGCAACACATTCCCAGAGAATAATGCCATGAGGAAAGGACACAGGCTCTGAATATCGCCAACTGTAGGAACAAACTGAGAGTTTCAGGATCGTTCAGGACTTTGGATTCTGGAATCAAATGTATGCCCTGCCATTGACTCTGCGGCCTTAGGCAAAGCCACCTCTTAGAGGCTCACTTTCTGCTTTTATTGAATGAATACTGCCTCACTTATGTGGCTGCTGTGGCTACCTTGTTAAAAAATACATGTGATGACCTGTGAGCATTCTGCAAACTAGTTTATGAGGGGGCAGGGCTAGGACTAAGACATAAGTTTTCTGATTCCTTCCTCAATGTAAACCACCATTTATTGACTACTGGCTATGTTCTAGACACAGTATTGAATCCCTTTTGTGCATTCAGTCATTAATTCTCACGATTACCTCATTCAGTGAAGACTGCCATCCTAAACTTTTAGATGAGAAAGCTGAGGCTGAGAAAAATGTGGTGAGCCACCCAAGGCTCCACAGCTGGTTAATGACAACGCAGGTACTCGAACCCGGGGCTCTCAGTCCAGAGCCCACACCATCAACCACCAGTTGGTCATCCAGTCTTTCTGTCACATTTTGGGTGTAAGTGTATTTGATGGATGGGCCAGCCACGCCCCCACCTTTGGACATGACTGTAATTGGAATTGTAAGGAAGTCCTTTTTATTCCCACTTCCTCCATGTTTTGCACTTAGAAGCTATAAGAAACTGCTTCTCGGGCCGGCTCTGTGGCTTAGCGGTTGAGTGCGCGCGCTCTGATGCTGGCGGCCCGGGTTCGGATCCCGGGAGCGCCCGGAGGCACCACTTCTCCGTCCAACGCGAGGCCAGGTCCCGCGTACAGCAACTAGAAGGATGTGAACCTATGACATACAACTATCTACTGGGGCTTTGGGGGGAAAAAGCTGAATAAATAAAATCTTCAAAAAAAAAAAAAAAAAAAAAGAAACTGCTTCTCACTATGTTTCCCTCCGGCATAGAGCTTATCGAAGTGTGCATTACGGTAATTATCTGTTTACTTATCTATTTCCCCAAACTGACTGCAGGTTATTTGAGACCATATCTGTGTGTTCTTAAGTCCAGGTGGAAGATTTGGCTCAGGGTCGAGGCTTAACAATAATAGCAGTAACAATTAAACCAGTAACTACTGTGTATGGAATGTTTTCTATAGGTCCAGGGCTGTATGATGTATTTGACCTACATCATCTTATCTAATCCTCACAGCAGCCCTTTTTGGTGAATGATTTTGTTGCCACGTTAGAACTGTGAAAACTGAGTCTCACAGAATTTTCCAAGGTCATACCACTGGTTCGTGGCAGAGTAAGAACTTGAACTTGAGTGTGCCTGCTTCCAGGCATGCCCTTAACCTGGAGAAAGAGTAAATCAGTGAATGAGTGCAAGTCTTCTCCCTGATTGCCTGGGCTCATCAGTTTATCTTCATGACTCAAAAGAATAGAAAGAAAATCAATCCTCTCAGAGATGCTTTCTCCCACCCTCTCCATTCATCCATCCTTCAGAGTGGGATTTCAGACAGAACTTGAGAGGCCACCTGAGGATATGGAGTGGGATACTGATTTGTGCTAAATGGCTCATAGAATTATCTTCAGTCCTCTCTCATACACAGATGGAGAACTGCCAAACAGGTGTAGGTATATTTCAGTCACCTACCCTCTGAGAGGCATTTATAATGGATTCATTCATTCATTCTTTCAACAAGTAATTGAGGATCTACTACGTGCCATGTACCATTCAAATTCATTCAGAAATAAATAAAGCCCTGACCTTCTCTTCACTGCTTCTCAATGGAGTAATACAATAAAAGCATAATGAGGCTTACTTGGTGTCAGACCCTGGGTTAGGTCTTAGGTACACAGAGTTGATTAAGGATGCCCTCCAGGGGCCTCAGGGTGATGGGAGGGATGTTGACAGACAGAAGCATGAATCGCTGAGGGGCCTAAAAGGTGGGTACTTAACCCAGCGAGAGATAGCAGGTTTCAGAAAGGCTGGCTGAGAACTCGTGACCAAAGAGCTGAGGTTTAAAGGACTAGATAAAGAAGTGGGAGAAGGGCATTTCAGGCAGAGTGAGCAGCTTGAGCAAAAGATACAGTACATATCCAACTGGAATACTACACAGGATTTCATAAGAATATATATATGTCATCTGTTCAAAAATGCTTTCGAGTTTGCCTTTTTCTTTCTAATCTAGAATACTGGAGCTAGAATGACTGTTAGAAACCATCCAATCTCACCCACTCACCCCAAAGAGGGGAGGGGACATGAGCAGGGTCACAAAGCTTGGACCCTGTAGGAGGGGAACAGGGATGATCATGGGGATGCAGTTGGGAAACTGCAGAGAATATCTCATACTATAGTGGGAAGAGGAATGGGTGGCTTCACCATGACCTTGGATCTAATTATTCAGGAAACAAGGCCTTGCATCAATAATAAGGATGCTAATATTTTCTGAGATCTATTACCTGCAAGCCACTATGCTAAATGTGTTCTATCATGCAATCTCATTAATCCTCCCCAAACTGTCTCAGGTGTTAGTAGCCCAATTTACAGATGAGAAAACTGAGGAAACTCAAGTGACGTGTCCAAAAACGCACAACTAAAGGATAGTTCAACCATGACGCAAATCCCTGTCTGTCTGACTCATGGGCAAACACTGATGTCCCAGTGTTCATTAGCTTTCCCTTGACAAATTGCTGTAGGGTTCAGGATGATCTCCCAGAATTTGGCTCCTGTTCTGATCTGATCTAAAGATGATTAAGGAAGATTGAGCTGGGTTGGGAATGAATATATTCCAAAGAACCCGCTACGTTTTTGTTTTATTCCCTTGGCATTATCTTGAGAAAGAAAATAGCGTCCCTAATAGATACATTGTGAGTAGATGATTAGTTTAAAAGCAAAATGTTTCATTTTCTATAATGGGACCTCTTTAAATAGGTCACCCTATATCTGTATGGAGGCAGAGATAACTATAGATAAAGATAACTAACTATAGATGTATAAAGATAGGTGTGAGTATATTTTTACGCGTGTGACTATTATACATACATGCATATATATTATATATGTATGCAAATCTGTATCTGTTTTGCATTTATTTATCTTCTCCTAATTGTTCACACATGTAAATGTATCTCTTCATTTGATTATTTGCTGGGATCTTTCATAACCTTCTGGGAGCTTACCCAGGAAAAAATTAACACATAGATAGATTCCTCTCTAATCCAGTGACAGAATCCCCACCTCAGTGTCATTGTTGGCAGCTTCTTCCTCCCCCCTTCCCTGCAAATCGCACCCTATATCTTCCCACCCTGTTGTGTACATCTTATTACTACCCCATTAGCTAATTACCCGCTTCAACTGCTCTTATTTCAGGTCTCATCATCTCTCTCTCTTAGACCAGGGCTTCCTCAATCACTGCACTGTTGACATTTGGGGCCAGGTAATTCTTGGTTGTACGTGGCTGTCCTGTGCGTGTAGGATGCTTACAGATTCCCTGGCCTATACCCACTAAATGCCAGGAGCACCCTCTCCCCAGCTGTGACAACCAAAAATGTCTCCATTACCAAATGTCTCCTGGGGGGAAAACTGCCCCCAGTTGAGAACTGCTGTCCTAGACTGTTGTTAACAGCCATCTCAGTGATCTCCCTGTTCCCAGTCTGTACACCACATCCAATGTGATCTTGCCACCCTATTACTTAAAAAAAAAACAAAAACAAAAAAAAAAAAAAAACAGGGGCTGGCCTGGTGGCGTAGCAGTTAAGTTCATGGGCTCCGTTTCAGTGACCTGGAGTTCACGGGTTCAGATCCCGGGCACGGACCAACGCACCGCTTATCAAGCCATGCTGTGGCGGCGTCCCATATAAAGTAGAAGAAGATGGGCATGGACGTTAGCCCAGGGCCAATCTTCCTCAGCAAAAAAGAGGAGGATTGGTAATGGATGTTAGCTCAGGGCTAATCTTCCTCACAAAAAAATCCCACAAAAAACAAAACACTTCTGGATCTTTAATGCCTAAAGAATGGTCCTGCCTTTTACAATATGGTTTGACCTGTATTATCATCTTATTCTCTTGCAGTTCCCTCAGGGTCCAGTGGGCGTTCCCAGTCTATGAGAGAGTGAGCCTGAGGTTTACTGGAAACTACCCCAGTTGGGAGGCCTTATCCCATATATTTGCCACCTTGTTGTGTGCTCTGAGCCTCCGCTTTTTCATCTGTGCAGTGGGTATAATAATCTAACCAGTAGGGGACCTAAGTAATGAGCCTCAGTAACTGTAATATAAGGTAGAAAATGCTAACGCTCTTTAATTGAGGGTTAAGATGAAGCACTGTGAGAGTTCAGAGGATAAAGAAATTCCTCCTGGCTGAGCCTGCAGAGGTGAGGTCCCGGAAGAGTTCATCAGGGAGATTGCATTGAAGTGAACCTTGAAGTCTGGGTGGTATTTGGACATGCAGATGTGGAGGTGAGGAATAACCATGAAGGCAGCATTCCAGGCAGAGGAAATGGCTTGGGCAAAATCTCAGGACATTCAATAGGAACAAGGAGTTCCAATGTGGTTGGATACTTAGCACTATGCCTGCTCTGTAGTGAGTGCTCGGTTGGGTTGGTTGCATGGGTGAGCGAAGCATGTATTTTGAGAAGGGTATTTCAAAAGCCTACGTTTTTGAGACTAGGTTATTCACAAAAGTGGAGGCTTGATTGACAAGAACTTGAATTGTCAATCTGCAGGACTTTCCAGCTTAGTCAACGGCGAGGGGCACTGTTTCCAGCTGCGCCTTAGTTGTGGTAGGGAGGGTGGATTAAGTATAGTGTAGGTGGGGGGCAAAGCCTGGGAGATCATCCAGAGTGTACTAAAATTATCATGATGAAAGGCAAGGAGAACTGGGACGTAGGACAGCCAGAGGATGGAGAGAAAGGGAAGACTGTGGAAGCTATTTTGTAGCTCAAGTTGTCAGGATTCACATGATTTCTCAGCAGCTTTGGAGAGCATTTGGCTGCATATTCTGCCTCCAAAATCATTTTAGGATGTTCTGTGATCTTGGTCAAGTCACTTCCACTTTCTGGGTCTCAGTTTCTGTAACATCAAGGGTTTAGACTATTTTCTAATAATCCCTCCAGTGTAAACATAGGCTGAGGCCTGAAATAAGACTTTCCAGAGAACTGGGAGCCCAAGCCCCTTTCCCTACCAGCTCTGTCACTCGGCCGCTGGCCAAGAGAACACCCAGCGGATCATCAGTCCTCAGCCATCCTGAGGCTGGCTGTCGGGGACCAGACACAAGTGACAAGAAGGGAAGGACATTACTTAGGAGAATATGCATGTTCACAGCTCTGAGGATTAAAGGCCCGTGTTCTTATCACTGCTGAACAGAGTATTATAAATCCAGTTTTAGAATACCAAATCCCCTTGCAGCTTGGCCGTTGTGAGGGAATATTAAAAAGGCCGGAGACACACATGTACCCAATTATCCCTTTCACCCTCCTCCCTAGAAGTAATCAGTTTCCGAATGACACATTGTCAAATAAAGCATTGCTCACATTATCCCTTTCTTTCCTTTCTCTGGCTCCTTCTCCTGTGCCTGGGTATTTGAACATGAAAAATAGATTAAAATGAGGCCAGACTGAATGGAGTTCTAAGTTGAACTTTTCTGAAGGCTCTCTTGGTGGGGTGATTTGGGTGTGCTTTTTATTTTTCTCCCCTCTATTTTTTCAGTGTTTGATATTGTATGTAAGCAAACCAGCTGGAGGCACTAGCTTTGGGATAAAAGCAGAGAAACGAAGAGGGACCATGCAAGGTTTGATCAGATGCCTCTACATGCTGGGGTCAGAGTGATACGGGGAGTATAGACTTACATGCTTCTGGCTTGTCTGGTCAGGATTTGGGGCTTCTGGATCTTTGTTAAGCACCTTCTCTGGGATAAGTGCTGCATGTTAGGCTTGGAAAATGGTAGGGGTAAATGACAGCTCAGGATCTAGAGTAAGAAGATGGTCAACCAGATGGTGAGATGGTGGCAGTGTAGCCAGATGATTGATGCCCATGGGAGTTGTGAGCAGAGAGAGCACAGCCTGCCCAACTTGAAGAGGCAAAGATGCTCCCTGAGGAAGTGATCTCCAAGCTGAGATGTTTGAGTGAGCTGAGATGAGCAGGTGAAGAGGAGGATATTAGTTTCCTAGGGCTGCCATAACAAATTACACAAAGTAGGGGGCTTAAAACAGCAGAAATGTATCCTCTCACAGTTCAAGAGGACAGAAGCCCCAAATCAAGATGTTGGCAGGGTTTGCTCATTCTGGAGGCCCTGAGAGAGACTCTGTCCCAATAGCTTCTGCTGGTTGCTGGCAGTCCTTGGCATTCCTTGGCTTGTACGCATCACTCCAATCTCTGTCTCCATCTTTAAGTGGCCTTCTCTGTGGGGGGTCTTGGTGTCCTCTACTCTGCTTATAAGGACACCAGTCATTGGATTTAGGGCCCACCCAATCCAGTATGACCTCATCTTAACCAATTAAAACTGAAAACACCTTGTTTACAAATAAGATCACGTTCTGAGGTTCTGAGTGGACATGAATTTTGGGAGGTCATTATTCAGACACTACAGGGAGTGAGTGAGAGAGCGCTCCGGGCTGAGGGAGCAGCCAGTGTGGAAGAGCTCGGAGCGTCACGTTTTGGGGGAATGCTAATCGCTCAGTGTGGCTCCAGGACCAGGTATGAGGTAGGACTCGTGGGGAGCTGGGGCATAAGAAGGAAGCAGGGACCTAGTCATGAAGGGCCTTGGGTGCCAGACTAGGAATCTGGACATTATCCTGAGGGCCCCGAGGGAGCCAGGAAAGGGTTTTAAACCAGGGGGCAGAGATGTGGAAGGATTTGGTTTGGGATAGAGGAACAGAGTTAGGCTGAAGGAATGAGGCTGGTATTGGTGCACTTTTGTGGAGCTAGACATTTTATTGTCTTGTTTAATCCTTAGCATAACCTTGCCCATTGGGAACAATCAGCACATTTTATAGGTGAGCCTATTGCAGCCCAAGGAGGTAAAATATCACACTCAGCTTGTCACGTCCAACAACAAGCAGGGAAACAGAGATCCCCACACTGCCTGGATGCCCCCATCACCCCGCTTCCCCATCATACCATCTGCCCTGGCATCGCGCACCCTCACCCTTGTCTGCCTCCACCTGGGGATCTGAGACTCCCTGTCAGGAATAGAACACGGAGTGGGCTGACGCTGCTCTAGAGATACTTCTAGTAGGGAAGGTTCCAGAAGGGATGGGGACACACATTCCTTCTCCCATCTTTTCCCTACTTCCTGCCTGACAGCTTAGTGAAATCCGCAGACCCATAAGAAGAAGGTAAAACTAATCACCCCGAGGCATGTGCTGCTTGTAATCTTGCAGGAGCTCACTGCCACTCCTCTAGGTCTTGGGGCCCCCTAGAGTGAACACAGTCCAAATCGAATTTGGCATTGGGTCATCCCTGAGACCAGCAGGGCCTCTAGCTTGCCACCCTGGAGCCTTGGCCTCTTCTTAACTTGCGTTCTAAAAATTTGCAGCTGTCTCCCTATGCCCTCTGCTCCCTTCTCGGCTCCCTGCTTGCCCCGCAGCATTTTCTCCAGTGCCGGGGCCTGTACTTGCTCCTGGCATGGAGACTCAGTGGCTGGACACTCTGGCCCTGCTCACTTCTCAATCAACAGCTCCTGCTTCTCTGTTTGCTTGCCCTTGGTGAAGGAAGCCCACAAAGAAGAGAGGATACAACTCTGCAGGTGTGGAGCGGTACAGCAGCCTGGACCAATCCAGGTGGATGCAGATGACAGTTTCCTGATTCTGAGTTATGCATCTTTCTTTGGGTGGAATGTCCCACCGGGACAGAGGAGGACAAAGGGTGGTTCTCTTGAGCTCCTTGGCTTGTGCACAGCACCCTTCAGTTTGTAAGAGGAGTCACAGCAGTGTTCAGGTTTGGTTTGCACAATAACCCTGTGGGTACCATGAATGGGAGTTTATCACAGGTTTACCGTGTGTGGAGTACTGAGCACAGCACTGCACATCTGTGAGCTCACATCGAAGCTGCCTCTCTAAGGGTGTTTTTGACCCAATTTTATGGATGAGAAAATTGTGATTCAGAGACATTCAGTTTTTTGTCTAAGATCTCCCAGATTATGCATGGTAGCATGAGATTTTAAAGAAGTCTTTCTGACCCCCAGTCTTTGCCCCTAACTGTGGACTGTGCTATTCCAAGTATTGACAAATCCAATGTACAGAGGAGTAAACTGAGGGTCCATAGGGCAATCTGGGAAATTCAATGTCGTACAGTGAGTAGACTTGAATTCAGAACTGTTTCCTGCGTGCTCAGAGCCTGTCTCGAATTTCCTATATCCCACTACTTTTTCAGGGCCTGGGAACATAGGGCTGGTCAGACTGGAGCTTATAACATCACTCAAGCTGCTACTATGTTTTGGGCAAGGACCCCTGAGCCCTTTAGGAGCCCAGCCTGGGGACATCTGTTTCAGTTGGTCAGTGGCACAGTGAGCCCTTGCATACTGGAATTCTCCTTTGGCTAGGTTTTCACAATGAAATTCCGATCTGTGACAGAAGCCACATGGTTGGAGGCTCAGGTGAGGCTGGTGGGAGCTGAGGTCAGGGCGAACAGGATCCTGTACCCCAACAGGAGGGCTGGAGCCACTGGCCTGAGATCATATCAAATGGCAAGGCCAAAGGCTAAAGAAACAGTGGATCATTAATCTAAAGGGACTCTCCGGCTCAGCCTCTGTCAAAGTGGAAAAAGGGAGGTGGGTGGTGTTCCTCTGTACACTTTCTGTAAGTTTCCTGTTCAGGGAAGCCTGCACTTGAAATTGCCTAGGTAATTTGAGGAGGCAGAAGTGAGGCTGGGCAGGCGCTCACTAGGCCTTTGGCACTTCTATCCCTTCTCACCCCCAGCAGGACCATGCAGCCATGCTGGCGTTAGTTTGAATCTCAGCTGCACTCCCTTGGGTAATGGACTTCCTGTCTCTGTGCCTCAGTGTCCTCACTTAACATAGGGCAATGATGCCTAACATGCAGTTTTAAAAGTAACTGACAAAGCATACGTGAATCGGTCCCGAGTAAGAAGGATATGGGGACTCGAGACAAGTGTTGTGGAATAGGCATTCAGAGGCAGAAGGTCAAGTCATTCCCCCGTTCATTCCTTTACTTATTCATTCCACATTGAATATGCACTTTCTGAATGCTATTGACAATAACAGAGCTAACAGTCTGTGAACAGTGTCCATGTGCCCGCACTGCACTAAGTACTCAGCACTCAGCTCACTTAGCCTCACAATGACCCCGTGAGGTGACACTGTGAATACTGTCCTCATTTAACGGATGACAAAATCAAGGCTCTGAAAGGTAAAGTGACCTAGTCAAGGTCACATAGCCTCTAAGTGGTAAAATCTGGACTAAAATCATGTCACTCTGAGGCCAGCTTTTAGCCGCTATGCCAGATACCGCTGGAGGGCTCCGGAGGCAAAGGATGGGGCTTCCTGCCTTCCAGGAGCTCCCGGTGTGGATTTATGAGCCGATCCCGGACCACAGGGGTGACCAGGGAGGGTTGTTGGGATGCGATGGGGGCAGGGATTGGTGGTGGTGGTGGTTGCAGGTGGACAGGCTGGTTAGGCCTCGTCTTTCCCAGGTCAGTGTTGATCCTGGGATCTGACCACAAGGTCAAACACTCATAATCGGGGTGGGCAAAAGGGGCCAGGGGTGAAGGGCTCTGGACCGGGCAGGGCCTGACACTCACAGCGTGTGAAACACCCAGAGGTGAGGAGATAGAGGACTGAGTCCGGCAAGGAGATTTCTCCAAGGGCATCGATGGAAGTCTAAATCTTCTCTGAAGAGGCAACCTCAAGACGTGCCCATTGAATCTTGGATTTGAAAATAGTGTTTTCCTTTTCCCTTCTCAGGCTTCCGTCCCTCTACATGCACCTTCACCATCTTTCCCGTTTGTTCCTTCCCATCCCTTTGGTCTGTGAGAATCACTATGCTGCCCAATAGTTAGTGGGTGCACAATGAAGAGCTGGGTTCAGATCCCTGCTTTACCACATCCCAGCCTCTTGTACCCATTTGGACCCAGGATCAAAACCTGTGTGTCCTCAATCAAGTTACTTAACCTCTCTGAACCACCTTTTCCTCATTTCATTTACAAAACAGAAACTATAACCCCTATCACATAGGATTGCCTTGAAGATTAAATAAAATAACATTAAATAAAACTAGGAAGGAGAGGCTCTGCTATTGTTTTTACCAAGTGTTAGTGTTCTGCCTGCCTCCATTCTGTTTTCCTTCTTTCCTATTATCTCTTTCCTTCTAAATTCCTTCCCTCATCACTCCCTCCTTCTGTCTCCTTCCTTTCTCATCTCTGATGCAAAAAAACCAAGTAACACCATGTCACACATGGTGTCTAGACGCACAACAATCACTGTTGTATGTTCTGTGGAGGGTAAAAGGATCTGTTCTTGTTTTTCTAGGGCTCCAGACACACACACACACACACACACACACACACTTTACATATATTTGACAGATTGCACACACACACTCACACACGAACATACGTAAATACACATACTTATAGCTTTGTTTGGTTTGTATATTTGTTTTTAAGTTCTGTCATGCAGAGAAGTCTTCCTGGGGATCCCACAGTACTTCACTGCCAGAATCAGGGCTGTAGCCATCCCTGTGTACCTGGCCACCTCTTAGCCCTTACCCACCCACTCCCCACCCCCTGGAGAGGCGATGACTTCTAGCTCAGTGAGCTGAGGGCCTTGCAGAAAGAACACGATAGTTTTCCAATGTAGTCAACAACATAGCTGACCGATTTTAGTTAAATAACATTCTTCTTGCCCTAAACAGGTATCCCTCACAGTAGCTCCCCCTGCCCCAAGATAATGTATTCAGGGTTAACATCTGTCATCTTTGTTAGATGTGATACAAGTAGTTGTCAGAAATCGTCCTTGCCTTCCATGAGATCATAGCCAAGGAAGAGCGATCAGCCACATGGGTCTGGTTGAAAGAATATAGGCTTTTGAGCTAAAAAACAAAACCAAACAAAATAAACACAACAAATGAGGCTCAGATCTTGCTCTGCTCCTCACCATCTCAGCCTTGAGTCTCTTGATTTCTGAATCCTCCCCCAGATAATGAGAGTGATCCTTTCCAACTCTAGAGATGACACAGCAGGGACTCGGCAAAGTGGCCTCCCATCTCCCAGACGGGAAGCACAATATATGATGAAGAAAAGCAGGATAACCGAGGGGTCTCCCTCTGTTTGTCAGAGATGTTTCTGACTCAGAGCGAATGAAGGGAGGCAAGGAGAATGCAAACCTTCCATCTCAAGCCCTTGACAGATGCTGTGGGAATACAGGCATGTTTTGCTAATACCCCTGCCCTTAAGGAACTCACAGAGCAGGGCATTTCTTGAGTCTCATGAATCATGTAAGATGTGTTCATAAACACTTTAGCCTATTTCAATTTAATGTAGGTTATGCAGACTCAATCAAATATTTACCAGTTGGATGTATTAAAGAAAAATACACTTCAGTTTACGTTAAGCTTCTGATTAAAGGAGCCCTAGAAAGGTGCATTTTTCCATTCATTCATTCATTCAGTCACTCATTCACCAAAAATTTATGAAGCACTTACTTTGTCCCACGTCCCTTGTTGGGAATCAAACATTAAAAGACTGGTGTTTCTCAAAATGACAAAAATATAGACTATATAGAAATTATGCTTGAATTAATAATGCTATATTGTATTTGCAGCAGGATGGAAGGAAGCCTACTATCCCCTGACCCCTCAATGGACTCTTTCTAGAGATGAGGAAGCAAGGCTGAGAGAGTGTAAGCAAATGTCCTCAGGTCACTTAGCTAGTGGAAGGTGGAGTCGGGACTTAGACACTTGTGTGAAGCCTCAGCCCTGACTCTTCCCAAGTTTTAGCAGTCTGCATTGCTCTGATATGACCATTACCCATCTTATTTGCTCCTCATGGCAACCTTATTGAGAAGAAAGGGCAGGGATTCTTAGTGATCCTGATACATGTAAAGAGCAAGGCTCAGAGTAGTCCAGCAGTTTGCCCAAGGTCACACAGCTTGTGGTGAGAAAGCCAGGTTTGGAAACAACATCTCTCTGGCTTCCAAGCCGTGTGGTGGTTCCCGAGGCTCTGTGAGCCCAACCCGGGGATCTGGGCTGAGTGTGTGGACAGGAAAATCCCCTCTGGCACTCTAGCCCAAAGAACAGCAGCCCATGTGCTTGTCCTTCTTCCCTTCTGCTCCAGGGTGGTCTCATTGCGCTGCTGCTGCTGCTGCTGGTGTTCACGGTGGCACTGTACGCCCAGCGGCGCTGGCAGAAGCGTCGCCGCATCCCGCAGAAGAGCGCGAGCACGGAAGCCACGCACGAGATCCACTACATCCCATCGGTGCTGCTGGGTCCGCAGGCCCGGGAAAGCTTCCGCTCCTCCCGGCTGCAGGCGCACAATTCCGTCATCGGAGTGCCCATCCGGGAGACCCCCATCCTGGATGACTATGACTATGAAGAGGAGGAGGACCCACCCCGGCGGGCCAACCACGTCTCCCGGGAGGACGAGTTTGGCAGCCAGGTGACCCACACCCTGGACAGCCTGGGCCGGCCAGGGGAAGAGAAAGGGGACTTTGAGAAGAAAGGTGAGTCCTTCTTGTTGCATCCCACCTTCCAGGGACATTTTGGGGAGCTGGGAAGAGGTGCAAGAGCTGTGCAGTTGGGGACACAGGCGGTGTCTTCTGGGCTAAGCCATTTTGGATTTATGGCCAACTTCTCTAGGACTATCAGAGTTTCTTTGCTTTGGTTCTTCAATAGTGATGGGAGAAAGAAAAGATGTCAGTGGTCCTGGAATTGGAGTTTTGAGGATCATCAGAAGGTATGCACTCCAACATCTCTCCAGTGATTCTTGTTTACCTCCCTTGATGGCCTTCTCACTACTCAGGACAGAGCTCATCCCATTTCCAGACATTACTGACTATTTGAAGGTTTTTCCTTATACTGAGTTGAAATCTGTTTCCTTGGCCTTTCATGTCCACAAAGAAAGTGAATCTGATCTTTCTTCTCCAAGACAGCTCTTAGGAAATTTCACGATAGGAAAAAAGACACCCTATAACTTCTGGAAATTAATCTAAATAAACAATCCCAGTTTCTTCAGCTAGTCTCATATGACGTATTTTTATGACATTTCACCATCCTGGTCACTGGTCTCTAGATGGAGATTCTAGTTTTTCATGTCCTGGAGCACAACACCAGAATTGACACTCCTCTTCCTCAAGGTGGGCATGCTTCCCTGCTGAGCAAATTGGGACTTTCACCTCCCTCCTGCCAGCTGTTATGCTTCTGTTAATGCAGCCTAAGATCACCTTAGTATTTTGCATTATTGCTGGCTCATTCTGGACTTTTCAATGACTAAAACCTCTCACTCTTTTTTTGTTTGTTTTGGTGAGGAAGATTAGCCCTGAGCTAACATCCATTGCCAATCCTCTTCTTTTTGCTGAGAAGATTTGCCCTGAGCTAACATCCATGCCCATCTTACTCTACTTTTTATATGTGGGACCCCTGCCACAGCATGGCTTGCTAAGCAGTGTGTAAGTCCACACCCGGGATCCAAACCTGTGAACCCCAAGCCACAGAAGCCGAGTGCACGAACCTAACCACTACACCACCACACCAGCCCTACTCTTACTCTTTTTTATATATGCTGTTGCAAAGACCCATTCTCTTTGTTCTGTTTGAGGACAATTGATTATATGGACCTATGCACAGGATGTGTTTATATTTGTCTTTATTAAGTGTGTGTGGCTCTAGCTTGTTTATAGATGGAATTTGGCTAGTTTCCTTTAGCTAAATGCTCCAAAGGTACCAGGAAGGATCAGTGATGACAGGTAAGTGACCACCAAGGAGAGGGGCCAAGAGGCAGCTAATACAGGCATTTCCTGCCCACGCCCCCCATGCCTCCATCAAGCTCCAGATGGAAAACAGCAAACATCGTCATAGTGGGTGGCGGATGGGGAAGTAGGGTCATTGCCAGTAATCTCGTTTGACTGCCTTTCCTCCCTCCCTCCCTTCCTCCCTCCCTTCCTTCCTTCCCCAAGCTGGAAGGCAAGACAAATGGCAATAAAGAGTCTGTAATCAGGAGGCAGAACAATACAGAAATTAAGTTTACCATCCAGCCTTACAAGTTCCGTGACCTTGGACAAGTCACATGCTTCTCTTCCATCAATAGGGCATGACGCTAGTATTCTACCTTGCAGTGTCGTTGGGAAACTTAAAGGAAATAGACATGTAAAGTGTCTGGTACACAGTAAACGTTCAATACACATTTCTGTTGTTGTTATTCACACCATCAGTCTTTAAAGTTGTTACGCGGTGCCAGACGCCATGATAGACCCTGGAATAGAGGTGAGGAAGGCAAAACCTCTGCCCTTCAAGAACATTACAGTAATCCTCCTGGGAGAAAAATGCGGTGAGAAGGAGACTGAAGCCAAACCTTGAATAGTCCTTGATCTCTCCATGCCACACAGCAAGGATGTGGCAGAACCGAAGTAAGAGCCTAGTTCCCTGTCCCCACGCTCCAGCATCCTGGCCAGGAAGAACCCTTGCTGTAGATATCTGTCATGCTCAGAATGGCCCACATGGCATCATGGTGATGGCTTCGTTGGGAGTTGGAGCCTGCCTTCCGGGTCCTATGCTCCTTCAAGAGAACTCAGTCTTCCCGTTTCTGTTGCTGTACATTTCAGCTGCCTACAAAGCCTGTCTGAGTTACTCTTGTGGATGGGGTATAGATAGCCGAGTCTCATATGACAGAGATGGCACAAGGGGACAGAATTGAGCTGGATGCAGAGGGTACATAAGACTAACTCCCGAGAAGTAGGGGAAAGTGCTCTTGGCCTCCTCTCCCCTGTAAGGTACCGCAGAGCCTGCACACTTTCAGATCTACCTCCACATCGTGACTTAGAGATGACTCTTTCCGTTGTGTTTTCTTCCAAGCAGAGCTCTATTCAAACAACAACAAAGCTAGGCCCTTATTTTCTGAAATCTTAGCGGTAACGTTGAAAAGCAGCAAAGAGAAATCCGAAGTCAATGAGTGGTTGATGCATGAGAAATAAGACACAGTCCTGGCAGTGCAGCCCGGTGGAGCGGAGGTGAGCAGACCAGACTGGAACCTCACTCCTCGGTTCACTGGCTGCCAGTTCACCAGCCTTGGGCAAACCTCTTAGCCACCTTGCACCTCCATGCCTTCATCTCACCTGTTTTCATCTGACCAAAATTATTTTTTTTAACGTTCCTCCAAGTCGCCTTTAAAACAAAGTACAATTTGAAATAAAAGAAAGCACTTCATTTAATACTATATCCCAGCCATCCTTAGGTTTGATAAAGGCAGGAAAGGGAGAAATCTAGGCAAGAAGAAAGTAGAAAGTACACTTTTCCTGACTCCAGGCAGGATACTGGTCACCCTAACCATGGGGAGGTAGCTGCTAGGGGCTGTTCTTGTGGCATTATGGTCCCTGAGTGCCTGGTCATCCTCACCTGGACAGAAGAGGGACACTTCCGCTGGCAGATGGCAGAAGATCTGACAGCAAGAGCTCAGACTAAATGCGTGTTCTGTTTTCTCAGCTGGGCCTTGGGAGAGAACCAGGAGGCTCCCTCTTTCGTGGGGTGACCTGGGCACAGCCATGCATTTTGTCAAGAGTGGGCAGGTATTCAGAGGCTGGCCCGTCCACACAAAGGTAATCCCACAGCCCTTTGAAATTACATTTGCCAAGGGCTAATCCCACTTGCACATTTGACACTTAAGAATTTGCCTATAAATTCAAACTGCTTCATCGTACCTGAGCTCTGTCAGCCTGCTTTTCAGCTTGGACCCACAAATAACAGAGGGGATAATCTAGACAGCAGAGGGAGTACGTCATTACCAAGTGACAACTGCTTCAGTTTACAGGCCCTAAGAGCATTGTCTTGAGCAGCGTTGACATTCAGCTGGTTCACATTCGTGTGGCCTACCTGTTTTAAATATTGAAATTCTTCTGTGCCAGTTGATAAGTAGCTCACTGCTCTGAGCCCCGCCCTTGCCCTCCTGCTGCCTGGCAGTCCCAGCCCCTCCCCAAGGACCCTCCTGAAGTCCCTGCTGTTCAGGAACAGAGTGGCTTTAGAATGCTACTCCAGGATTATGGCTGGCGTCCCATCTTGCTAGTTAGAGCCTGTGCCTTAGAAAGTCTTAGATATTGTGACTATCACCCCTGGTGTCACCTTAGCAAGTTGCTGAGAATTTAATCATGTCAGTATGTGAATGCTCAGCACTGTGTTTGGTACATAACAGAAACTTGATACATTTTAATTCCAATTCTCCTTATCTGTCCTTAAATTTATGTTTCCCTCCCCTGAATATGATGCATAGAAACTCAAGGAAATTAAAATAGCAAATTTATCACTTTATCAAAGGATAGAATAGGGGATAGCTGAATGGATATTGGATGTTCTTAATTTTGTTTTATTATTGTGAAAGCAACGTATGCTCTTTGTAATAGGAGGAAGAAAAGGATGGAGAGAGAAGGAGAAACAGAGAGAGAGGGAGAAAGAGAAAGAAAGAGTTATATAAAGCAATAACTAAAACTCTTACCCTTGTCTGCCCATCCTATCCCACTGGCAGGACCCAAAGACTAATCCTTGATAATAGTTGAATTTATATTCTTCTAGCATTTTCTCTCACACACATTTATTGATGTATATATGGTGTATATCTGGGTGCAAATGTACACTCATGGGACCATCTCAGCCACATATATCGTTCTGCAGCAATTTGATAGTTTAGTAAACGGTGTATGAAAAGCATTTTTCCATGTCAGACACGCACACCTATCTTATTCTTTTTGGATCCCATAATGTGAACATGCCAAACACACCAACATTGACTTTAACATCCCCTATAGAGGACCATTATCTCAATTTTCTGCACTTACAGTGAGTCAGTAAACATCCTTGTACATGCATGTGTGTGCACACATGTATATATTCTTGCAAAGTGTGAGCCTATTTCTATAAGACAGATGCCTAAAAGCAGAATCACTGCATCCAAGAGAGCACATTACACGTTCATAATGACAGATTATACATTTGTAATTTCGGTAGGTACTGCCATGTTTATTCATTTTTTAAATTTGTTTTATACTCTCAAGAGGGGCTACATATACTCTCCCACACAGATCTATACAAACAACCAATGACTCCATCACATTGATAATCCATATATTATCTTGGACCCTTCTGGTCTTATCTATATAGTTGCCGTCATTTTATATGTGCAACTGTCTCTTTCGATTTTTTTTTTTTCCCTAATTGACATTGGCCCAAATTCTTTTCTTTGCCAAAAGCCAGTCCTCCTGGTTACCCTGAGTAATGATTCCTTTGATGAAGTGATGCAGAATAAAGGCTTTTCTTTGGTCTCCTGCTTCATTTTCAGGACCTGGGGTGGAGGAAGGAAAGAGAATGGCCTCAGACACCAGCAGTGGCCCTTGTGGATAGATGGGGAGTGGTCACAGTCTCTGACATGGGGCTAGTAGGCTAAACCTTACTGTTGCTCAGAATTGCAGACCAGAAAGTCTCAGGGTGGGTGGGACCCTTGCTGAGAGGATGGAGAGGAAGGGATTTTTATTGAATAAGAGGCTCTATAAGAGCCCAGCTGCTGTCCTATACATTATCTCATTGAGCCGTTTGTAATTAACCTTGAGGGGAAGGTGGATGGAAGGGTTGGCTTGGAAACCAATGCTGCCCCTGTTGCTACTGCTACTCCTGCTGCTGACAGCTGACCTCTACTTGTTGATAACCACTGTTCTGGGAAGTTTCCATGAATTATGTCACTTACACCTCACAATAACCCTATGAGTTATTTACCAATATCACCCCCACTCTACAGTGCAGGAGACTGAAGTGAAGAAGGGTTAAGTAATTTGTCCAAGGTCACACAGCTGGAAAGTGGCTAAGCCAGGTTAAAACTTTAGCATGAGAGCTCTCATGGTAAGGGGCGGAGCTGGGTGTGAACACACTACACCACACAGAATTTCATGATCCTTGGGAAGACACCAAGCTCTTGCAATCCCAGGGATGCTAAAGCAGAGCGACCATGAGCTTGCTTCATCCACAAATCTGGGAAGAAAAACAGGTCATTAACATCTGTTCTCAAGGCAGGAAGCTGCTACACAGTAATTCTGAGCTTCTAAATTGGCAGACGGGACTTTGCAACAGGGAGATCCCAGTTCTTGGGAGTGTTTCGAGTGGTCCCCAAGGGCGCGGGGAACTCATGTTTGGTGTCAATAAAGCGCTCTAGGGTGACAGAGAACTGAGAAGCTGTTTATTAACTCGCCCTCCTGACACCCCTGTGAATGTCATGTAAATGTCATCCTTGTGCAGTGCTTTCTAAAAAGACCAGAGCTCTTTCCTAGTCAACACCTCATTCAATGCCTTCGCTTGGTGTTCAGACTTCTTCACACAGAGCCTCTAGCCTGTTTCCAGCCCCCTCACCTTCACCCCTGCCCATCCTTGCCCTCTTCGAGCCACATCAGTCTTCTTGATGTCTCCAGAACTCCTCATCCTCACATACCTTCCTGCTTCCATGCCTACCCTCCTCATCCGTTCTCCACACAGCAGATGCTTTGTTATGATCACTCTGGTTCCAGAGTTCTCACTGCTCTTGATCCTCACCGTCTATGCTTGGGCCACAGTGGCCTCCTCTGTGTTCTTCAGACTTGCTAAGCTTCTTCACCACAGGCCCTTTGCATATGCCATGATTATCTTTGCCTGGAAAAATCCCCCTCTTTTCCTCCTCAATCTGTCATGGCTGACTCCTCTTTATCATTCTGGTCTCAGCTTAAATCCCACGTCATCAGACAAACCTCTTTTCTCTATGAGTTCTCTTCTTTTGTCTTCTAGCAACTCTCTTATTTGTTTCTATAATAATACTTTTTATTGTTTGGATTTATTTATTAACTGTTTTAATTCTCTTGCTAGACTCAGAGTTCCATGAGGTCACATACCAGATCTGTTTGGTTTGTTCTGTGCCTAATGGAGTGCTTGGCACATCATAGTTGTTAAAATATGTGTTGGGTCAGTAGATAGAGGAATGGATGAATTAATGAATGAATAGATGGATATCTTAGTCCTTTCCACAGGCTGGTAACCTCTGCATGAACTCCTTACCCTTTTCCTGAGCTGGGCAAAACTTGTTTAGTATTTTCAAATCAATGATTTGTTGAATCTTTCCATCCATCTCATAAGTAAGAAATTATCCTTATCAAAATTTAGAGATCATCTAGAAGTTATGCAGCTAAAAGTAATGGAGCCAACATTTGAAACCAGCTTCATCTGGTTTTGATGATTCCCAAACCCAAGCGTATTCTGAAGATGACACGACATGTATGAATCCTGTCCATTTATTTGAGCAGGAGAGGTCAGACATGGGCTTACATGCTAGCAAGCTAAGTCTCTTAAGGCTGTGTTTATCAAAAATGTCAAACACCAACCACAATGAGAAACATATTTCACACTGTGGTCCCACACACATATGCATGTGAATATGTGTGTGTGTCTCTAAATTAAGTTTTGCAAAAGAATACTTATCCTTGTTATATGTGGCATGCTCTGATATTTTCTATTCTTTCTATGTCATCTTTTTAATGCTGGTGTGAACCACTGAATTGATTTCACAGTTCATGAGTGGGTCATAACCTGAAGTTCAAGGATCTGTCAAGCCTGGAAAAGGCTATCTATATTGTACTGGGAGATCACAGGGGAACAGATCCCTGATCACTGGGTCTGTGATAGCTTCCTGGAGCTGCTCCTTGCCCAGAGATCTGAAGGATAAAGATAATTCAAGGGACTCACAATAAGGGGTTGATGGAGGAACTGGGAATGGTGCCTGAGACAGGCAAGGCCCTCATTATGGCTTTATGTCTTACCCATACTGTTCTTGTGGCCAACTGACTGGTGACTTTCACTCCACCCTATGGCCAACTGCTCCCATCATCTCCATACTTTCTCTTGATACTCCATACTTTCTCTTCAACCTGCCTTCCCAAAGGACTTTTTGTGTCTTCTCTGTCTTCTTCCCTTAGAGCACTCTCTCTTCCCAACTCTTCACCCCCCAAAAAAGTTCTTCATTCTGCTGTGTGCCTGGGAAACACCACCGTCCTTTAAGCCACAGCTCAACATCTCCCTCTTCCCGGCTGTCCTGGAGCCCCAGATGGAGGGTCTCAAAGAGCTTGGTGAAACTCACTTCCTAACAACAGATCCCATTTGGCAGCACCTTGAGGGGGCTGGGGGAAACTGGGGACAAGAGGAAAGCAGAATGGGCAGGATTCCTTTAACCAGAGCAGGACACTTTAAACTGGTTCACACATTGGGGTTCCACATATGGTTATTTTTGAAAGATTGGCTTTCTAGCGTGAAAAGAAGAAAAGTTTAGATATGACTTTCTTACACCAAACTGCCCTGACTTCATTTTACCAAACTGCCTCTCGCTTTTTCTTGTTCAAAGCACTTTTTGGTTGAGGCCAGCCCCGTTGCCTAGTGGTTAAGTTTGGCGTACTCCACTTTGGTGGCCTGTGTTTGGTTCCCAGGCGTGGACCTACACCACTTGTCAGTGGCTATGCTGTGGCAGCGACCCACACAACAAAACAGAAGAAGATTGGCAAAGATGTTAGCTCAGGGCAAATCTTCCTCAGCAAAAAACAAAACAAAACAAAACACTTTTTGGGGTCTGCATTGTAAAATGTCCTGGAGGCTGCTTGGTGTATCTTCTCTCTCCTCTTCACTTTTATCAGCTGCCCATAGAAAGAGATTGGCTGACATTTCAGTCCCTCTGCCTTCTCTTTGAGTACCCCTCTTCCTCACTACTCAGTCATTCATTCACTCATTCATTTGCTTATTTAACAAATATTTACTCAGCTCCTACTATGTGCAAGACCCTGTATTTCATGCAGAAGATACAAAGCTAAATGGGAATTAGTTTTCTTCTAGAAGCTCACAGTTTAGAGGGGTATAAAACAGTAACAGCCGCTTTATTTTATGTAGTCCTTTAACATTTATAGAATGGCTTCATAAACATTATATGATAACTCTGTGTGTTACTGAACCCTTTTGAGAGACAAGGAAGCTTATTCAGGCTCAGAGAAATTAAATCACTCACTCCCAGACAAAGAGCGAGCTTGGTGGTAAAGCTTTACTTAAACCCACATCGCTTGAGTTCAAGTTCACTACTCTCGTCGCTTTGCCACACTGCTTTTATCTCTGCAGCATCCTGAATATCATTGGGCAAAGTACTTGAGACACCTACATCACCTTCCTCTCTTAATCTTAAAGATCATAAACTCCTTGTCTTTGGGAGCATTCAAGCAAGACTAGGTAGCCATTTGTCAAGGATGGTGTAGCATGGTTGGCAGCAAGACACAATAAGTAATCCCTTCTAATTCTCAGATTGTAAAATGTGAATTTAATGTTTCCATTCCGTTATCTTCTTAGGACTTCTTAGAAAACAAAGCGGGGCAAGATCTGTGTTTGAAAAAATAGGATCTTTACGGGGGCGGTCCGGTGGCGCAGCGGTTAAGTGCGTGCGCTCTGCTTCAACTGCCCGGGGTTTGTAGGTTCGGATCCTGGGCACGCACCAACACACTGCTTGGCAAGCCATGCTGTGGCGGCGTCCCATATAAAGTAGAGGAAGATGGGCATAGATGTTAGCCCAGGGCCAATCTTCCTCAGCAAAAAAGAGGAGCATTGGCATCGGATGTTACCTCAGAGCTGATCTTCCTCACGAAAAAAAAAAAATAGGCTCCTTAGAACTAACCAGCCTGGAAAGTATTCAGAATTGAGAAGTTTTTGTTTCTTTTTCTTTTAACCCCAACTGATGGACAAAGCAAATGCCAATTATAGAATGGCAGAATGTTCGTTTTTGCTCCGATTAATTGTACCACATGGTGGAGTTAACAAGGCTATGGAAGACCAGATCCTGACTCTACAGCAAAGCTTTTTGGCTTTGGTTTCTTGGCTCCACCCCTGCTGGACATTGGCCCTGGATACTAAATGCCTAGGCTTGGCGAAGCCAGAGGGAGCAATACCTCCAACAGACAGGAGCTCGGCATCCCTAGACAGTCATCCTCTGAGCTGTCTCGACACTCTCTAAAGTAAGATATAGACAGAGATTTGTCATGGAATCACAAACAGGAATGTCACCAAAGCTGTCACCAGAGCCCCTTAAAATGTTACTTCCCAGCATTAATTGCCACGATAGCAAAACAAATGGGCGTTCTCTGAACATTTGCTCTTCCCCTTCCTTCCTCATGATCCTCTCCCTATCTCCCTGTCTCCCCTTTCTCCCTGCCCCCTGCTCTTTGTCTCCGGGGACCCTTGGGGGCATTCTGACTTCATTAGACTGTGCCCAGCGAGGCAGCCCCACCGCACACTGACAGATGAGGGTGAAGGTTTGATAAATGTCAGGGCTGAAAAGACTGTTCTCTGATTGATCAGAGCTGGAGCAATTTCCCAGCAGTCAGGGGGCTCTGTACTCCTGTCCTGGCCTCCCTTGAAATGGCTGGAAATCATCCAGTGGGAGTCTGACTGTCACACAGAGAGTCCAGGCAACTCAGCCTCATGTCTCCCACAAGGACCCAGCCTGCCTCCAGCTTCCAGATCCTCGTCCAGCTCCGGAATGCAATAAATTGTCATCCTCACCCACAATTACGATCGGTCCTTATTTGTCCTAATTATAAAATTTATGTGTGCTCATTGCCGAAAACTTAAAAAATAAAGAAAAACATAAATTAGCAGTTTTTCATAGCCACAGTAACTTTTTACCAGTTTTTCCCTATTTTTTCTCTTCTCTTTTATATGTTGAAAGGTAAAAATCTATTATTTATATCATATATTGTTGTTGAATATTATATCATAAGTATTTCAACATGTTTATCATTCTGTCTTTTAACTACTTCACAGTCTATTTATTGATGCTTTTTTTTGCTATTTTGTGTTCATCAGCATCAAACCTTTTTTGGGTTTAAATTTGTTTTTTGCCATTCTGCATTGTTTCCTCGGGGTATATTCCCAGGAGTGGAATTACTGGGTCAAATGGTCTGAATGCTTTAAAGTTCTTGATGTATTTTAGCTCAACATCCCTGTGTCAGGAAATCTTTGTAAACATTTGCTAAATAAGGAAATACTTGTTCGTCTATTTTTTCATTCCTTAATTCAACAAGCTTTAATTAAGTGCCTACTGTGTGTCAGGCACTATTTAGGGCACTGAGGATAAAGCAGTGAATAAAATCTATACAAGTCTATTTCTTTTACACTTACTTGCTAGTGTGGAAAGCCCATAAACAAATGAACAAGAAAAAATATATATTTCTATCAAATATATAATTAAATATAAAATATGAATTTGTTATATATTTTATAATTATAAATAATATATAATTATATAAAATTATATATATAATATCAAATTGTGATAATTGCAATGGGATGAAATAAAAGAAGGAAGGGAATTGGGACCCTCAGGAAGGGCCTCACTGATGAGGTGACATTTGGGGACCAGTCTATAGTAGATGAAGAAGTAAGCCATTTGGATATTTGAGGGAAGAGTTTTTCAGGCAAAACGAATAGCAAGTGCAAAAGTCCCTGCAGTATCAGTGTGCCGGGAATGTTCAAGGAATAGGAAGGTGCAGTTTGAGGATGATAACTGTAGAAAAGATTGGGTCATAGAGACATTGAAAAGAAGAGCATGTAGCGCCTGGTAGGTAAAAGGATGTTGGCTTTTGCTGTGAGTGAGATGAGAAGCCATTGGAAAACCAGGAATTAATTTCTTACATAGGTAGTAAGTAATTAGGGCCAAAATGAGAAGGAGGGATTTAGGCATGGAGTTGATTTCAGAAGGGAGGATGCTGGGGAGACCAGAGAACAGAGGTTGTACTGTGGACTCTCACGGTAGAATCCAGCCGCCAGTTATGTTTGTTGTGTTTGCCTACAGAGTATATTTTACATTTTTCAATTAAGTTGTCAATGTTTATAAATCAGGACGTTTCGCATCAGAATCCACGTTTCTGCCTCACTGGATTATTGGAGCATCTGGGAACCCTAGGTCTTCCGGCACTCGGCAGGAGCCGAGTGGTAGCACCCACTTTGGAAAGGCTACTCTATCCATATCAACATGGACACCACTTGACCTACTTCCTTAACCAAAGTCCTCCCTGGATTTACCTTTAGTTGCCATAGGAATCATATTAGCTAGCCTGTATGGACCAAGCTCTGTGATTAGCACTCAACAAATGTTTACACACTTAATCCTCAAAAAAAAAAAAAAAGTTGGTGTGGTCAGTACCCTAACTGTTCCCTTTGTCAGACGTGGAAGCCGGAACTGGGAGAGCTTAGGTAACTTGCCCAGGATCATGTACTTGCTTTGCGTTAAAGCCAGGATTTGTACCTAAGTCTGTTTGACCTTGAGACGCCCACTTTTCACCAATATTGTGCTGCATTTAGTGTTGGAGAATACAGGGACCAGGGATGATCAGAAAACAGGCACAGGCTTCATGGAGAAAGAGCCATTGTTAGAATATAATAGAAATTGGCATCTAGTCTCTGCCTCGAGTAGCTCTGCTGAATTCGTGAATGGGTGTCTCTCGCTCTGCTCCTCTTTGGCCTTCATCTGGAAATGACCTCTTTTTATCTCCTAACCTGTGCGTGCCCGTGGCTTCTGCTGCCTCGCGGCTTCTGCTCCTGGCTCCTCTCCGATCCTCGTGAGATGTGCTCTGTCTCTGATGATCTTCTTGTGTCTCTTATTCAAACACCTCCTTAGAGAATTTGTCATATCCGATACTGACTGTCCTCATGGGCAAGTCCTCACACCAGGCCATGTTTCCATCCACAGGCTAACCTGAGACTGTCTGCGTCTGCTCAGACGTGGAGCTCTGGGCCCATCAGCTTTGCCAGGATGGTGGGGTCTCAGCATAGCCAGCCAGGCACCTTCTGCGTAATGAAGCACCTGCGGCTACTTCTCAGGAAAGCGGGCATCTGTGGGCATGGCAGACCCTCAAAGCATCATATCCTGTCCAGAACAGTGGGGAGTCCATCTGCTCAGAGCAAGGCTGATGTGCCTTGCTTCCAAAGAACCTGGTTTGTGAATCGCTCAGTTTAGCAAGGAGATAAATCAGGCAGTGACAGATTATTTTCCTCAACGGTTCTTTATTTTACAAAAGCATTCACCACAGGCTCCCTTTCAATATCTAGCACTCCACCAGTGCATGTAAAAGAGGAGAGGATTTAACCAGCTTTTAGCTAACTAAAATGTTTAAAGTCACACTAGTCTATAAACCAAAGCAAAACCATAATGGCAGGGCATTCTGGGAAATGGGCAGCAGTGGGATGATGGGCTTGGAATGGGGCAGACGTGGGTATGAATCCTATCCCCACATAGCACCGCGATCTTGGACAAGTTAACTAACCTGTTTAAGTCTCAGATCCCTCATCTGTGAAACTGGTTTAATAATAGTGTTGAACTCTTAGAGTTGTTTTGAGATTGAAATAGAGTAATCCATGAATAGCCTGGTGCAGAGGCCATCCACCATAAATATTAGAGGTCTTGGGAACATCATATCTCCTCCCTGATCCTCAGTCTTCCCATCTGTCTAATGAGCATGTTGGACCCTTGTAGGTCTAAACTCCTATATTTTTCAGTTTCTGCCCCTTTCACCAGAATTCCGAGGCTGTGGATGTACATGTGGCGTGGGACCAGTGGAAGTTGAGCCAGGATTCAGTGCCACATGCATAGCTGGCATGAGTAATGGTGTGTATGCGGCAGGGAGAAGTTATTAGGAAAACCAGGAGGTCTTTAAGAGGAAGACTCTCTCTCATGCAAACCCTTGTCTCCTTGTACCTCCTTGCACAGAAATGATGCAGAAAGGAAGAGGTGCCAGTCACTAGCTTTCTAACTGAGTTAATTGGTGGCAGAGGCCAGTCTCAAGCCTCTTTTTATAGCCTCCTGGCTCTAGATTATTCCGTAAGTGTCCCAAGGAGGTCGGCAGAGAGAGATATCACTTCGTCATCATTTCCTTTGTGAAGGAAGCCTTCAGAGACCAGATGCATCCACTTCATTATAATTGCGTTAAGTGCCGCCTGATTGGCGCTCTTCAGCACCCCAGGAAAGCAGCCTCGCCCAGTGGACAGACAGGCAGCCTGCTTTGGCTCAGCACAGCTCCGTCCCCATCCAGCTGTGTCCTTGGCAATGACTGCATGTAGTACCTACGGCTCTCCTTTGGAGAAGAGAAAGCAATGGGAGACAGAGGGGAGGGCACTGAAGTGGGAATGAGGGAGCCTGGGCTCTGCCTTCAATGCCATATGGCCTGAGTTGAGTCCTCCTCCCCCCTGGGCCTCAGCCTATTGGTGCATGATCCGGTGCACTATGAGATCTCGACACCCTTATTCAGCTCTTAACTTGTCGGTATCTCAGGACAAAGGTGACATCAATATTCTAAGAGAGGAAGGTGTCCCTGGGTGGGTGGTTGGTTTTGTCCTGGGGTCTGAGTATTGCCCTGAGGACCCTGGAGGAGAAAGCAGTTTCTGCACTGTAAGAAATGTTTCCTGTGAAAGCAGGAATCTTTCCTCATGTCATGAGAAAATGAGGTTTGCCCCCTCCTATAAAAGGGCCAGAGGGTGGTAGAGAATATTCTGGTCTCAAGGGCTACATTTTATAACTCCCAATTGTCTATGCATGGGTTTGGGGAAGGGGGCTGTGGGTTTCCTTCTGTAAGTAAGAGAGTGAGGCTGGCAAATCAGGAAAGACTTTGTTGGGGGAGAGAGAGCCTTCAACCAGAGTATTTATTTTATTTTTTAATTTTTTTATGAGGAAGATCAGCCCTGAGCTAACATCCATGCTAATCCTCCTCTTTTTGCTGAGGAAGACCGGCTCTGAGCTAACATCTATTACCAATCCTCCTCTTTTTTTTTTTCTCCCCCAAAGCCCTAGTAGATAGTTGTACGTCGTAGTCGCACATCCTTCTAGTTGCTGTATGTGGGACGTGGCCTCAGCATGGCTGCAGAAGCGATGAGTCGGTGCGTGCCCGGGATACGAACCTGGGCCGCCAGTAGGGGAGCACGCACACTTAACCGCTAAGACACGGGGCCGGCCCCCAACCAGAGTATTTAAGGCCGAGAAAGATCCAAGAGGGCAGGTGAAGGGATGGCACTAAGATCTCTGTATAGTGTGGGGGTTAGGCGTGTGGGCTCTGGACCAGGCTGGCCCACTTACCTCCTAATACTTTCTGATAGTTACTGGCCGTGTATACCTTGGACAAATGAGTAAATGTCCCTCTCACTGTCCTCGTCTCTAAAACAGGGAAAATCAAAGTATGCATCCCTGAGTTGTTGTTGGACTAAATGAGTTAAGACATGTCACGGGGCATAGAAGAGTGTTTTTTACAAAGAAAAGGCTCAGTTAATGTTAGTTATTATAGCATGTTGAGAGTCCCCTGCAAATAGATCAGGCATTTTATTTGCTACTTCATTTAATTCTCACAAGTACTCCACAATTCATTCATTCATTCATTTACCAAATACTCATTAGGACAGGGCAGTGAAAGTGACTGGGTGGCCTTGCTCTCAGAGATGTTACCCTCTAATGGGGAGACAGACTTGAGACTCGAGACCTGAACTGAATTATCGCACAGTTACTAATTTAACTAACACAAAGCTGACAAGAAGGAAATGGACTGAGTACTCTGGGAGGGGAAAGGGTGTATCTGGCCTCAATTTGGCTGTTCAAGGAGGCCTGTCTGAGGAAGGAAGATTTCAGCTAACGTCAGAAGGATACGTAGTATTTGATCAAATGAAGAGCTGAAGAGCAGAGGAAGCGACTTTTGCAAAGGAAAAGCTTGGCCCATTCAGTGACCCAGAGGCCAGTGTGACTAGAACACAGTGATGGGGACAGGGCCAGAGGGTTATGTTATACATAGATGGGGAAACTGAGGCACAGCAAGCTGAAGTGGCTTTCCAGAGATTGTGTATCTGGGATGGATGGGTTGGCTTCAGCTTGAGATGAAGGCTGTTCTTCCAGCCCTTCTAGGGAGAATACCATGGAGGCTGATTCTGGTTTGCTTTTAAGGAGAAAGCATCCGTGTCAGAGTTGAGGGATGGTGTAGAGGGAGGGCAGTGAGGTGCTTAGAAGGTGGTGAGGCAGGCCTCACATGCCCAGCTGAATTTGGACCTTATCTGTTCTAATTCCCCTAGGGTTACGGGTAGAACTGGATTAATTTCAAAAGGACTCTATCCATGCTCCAGGGTTTAATATCTCCTGTGTCCCTGGGGTCATCCTTGGCATCAGAATGCTGAGCTCAGATCAGTGGTATAAAGTGTTTTCAGTTTTTTATAGTTCTCTGTGTGTGTGTGGTTTTCTTCCCTGAGGCATGCTGAGTTCACTGAGGGAAATGCACAGGACTTGGGTGAAATCTTATTTATTTTTTGGGAAGGCATGCAGTACAAAATCATTTCTCTCCCTGCATAAATATGCATGAGGCTGGCCTGCTCTCTCCTCCTCTGGAAGCATGGGCGGCAGGGAGAGAGCCCCATGTGACTGGTGTCATGGCCCTGCCCATGGCTGCTGGCGCCCCATTAATCAGGGGGCAACAGCAGCCTCGTGAAAGGTGAAATTGACGTCCCCTGACAACTCTGGGGCCCAGTCGAGCAGCGACTCTATTTTACAGCTGGGAGGTGGCCGTGTGGAGTGGGGAAGGAGGGGCGCTGGGATCAGCAGGCCAGAGCGGCCATGCCCCGCTCCCGGCCTTCACAGACCCCAAACGAGTCTGCTGAGAGGGCATGGCTCTTGATTAAGGGGAGACACAGGGGGAGAGAGAGAGAGGAACTGGCAAGAGAAGGAACACAGTGAATGATAATGGCCATCCTAACGAATACTTATTGGGTATCTGCTGTCTATTGAGTTCCAGGCCCTATGCTGTGTACCTTGTATGCCTTTCCTTATTTAATCCTCGTGATTATCCTACGTGGTGTCATCATGAGCCCTGTTTTACAGACCAGGAAAAGTGAGGATCAGAGAGGTTAAGTGTTTCAAGCTGTAAGATGTCACGGAGCTAGGATTGAAACCTGTGTCTCTGTGTCTGTCTTGCTCCAGGGTCTGTGTTTTGTAGCCACTCTACTACCCTGCTATCATGCTATGGGAACAAAAAAGCAAGAGAGAAGTGTCTCATTCTTTCAATGGCCATCTGCAAAGTGTACCCTCCATGCAGAGACGCAAGTCACTGTGCCGAGTGCTGGGGTTCTGGAGGGATTAACATCTTTGACAAGTGTGTGAGAGAGACTTGGGTAAACAGGTAATCACAGTGGTATGACAAATACTTGAGAGTGTGGCCAGTGTAAGGTCATAGCTCTGACATTTGCCAGCTGTATGACCTGGGGCAAGTTATTTAACCTCTCTGGGCCTCAGTTTCCCCATCTCTGCAACAGATATATGAGCATACCTAGATTAAAAATCACTGTGAAGATTAAATGAGATATTCCATGTCAGGTGTTTAGAAAGAGCTCAGTGCATAGTTAGTAGTCCATAAATGATTGCCAGGAAGGTGCTGGAATATAGATATGAACAAGTATTCTAGGAGCACACAGGAAATAGCATTTAAAGTGCTGAGGGTGCCGAGGAATGCTTCCCTCAGGAGGTGACATGTGAGCTGGATCTTGAAGATATGACGTTCATCAGTTAACCCAAGGGGCAGGGGAAGGGGATGTGCAAAGGCCTTGAGGCACGCAAGAGAGAATGGCACATTCTAGGAACTACAAGAAGTCCAGAGTGGCTGGAGCAAGGGGACACGCACAGGAGGAGCAGACTGGAGAGGGAGACAGCAGCCACATCACAGGGGCCTTGGACTTTATCTGCAAGGCCCTGGGTAGACACTGAAAACTTTTAAGTATGGAGTACCATCTGCAGATATTTTTCTTCCCAGAAAGATTATTAAGGTGGCGGCGTAGACATAGATTAGAATAAATCCGGGAGATCGGTGGAAGATGCTGCTGTGATCCAAATGAGGAGCTAGCATGCCCCAGTAGACACCACAGTGTTTGTCTGGGAATGGACCTCCCTGCGTTTTATTCTAAGCTCCTCTGCGGACATGCCATCTGATTTGACTTAGTGCCCTGCTGTGGACCTCAGTTCCCCCATCTGTTAAAAGAGACCCAGTGATCTGGAGGGAACATCCACCTCCTACGTCCTATATCCTTAAGAGGAAGAGTAAAGAGGAGGGAAGTGTCTGAGGCAAGGAGATGGCAAAATGAAGGGGGCAGGGAGTAAGATAAGTCCCTAAACACTGATTTTCAACAGATCTGTGAGTGACAGATCTGCAGTGAGGCAGGAAGGGAACCTGGGGTTGGGACATAAGAGAGGGGGAGGCAGAAAGGCCCTGTAACTGTCTCGGCCCAGCAAGCCTGGCATGCAGCAATGTGGTGGAGGGGGGGATCCCTGATGTCCTCACCTTGTACTTTGATTCATTGTGGGGAATTGGAGAGACAGAGGTGCAGGAAGGGGAGGCAACTGAGAAAAGGAAGATGGGGGTCTTCCTTTTAGGTGCAAGGAGAACATCTCCACTTTCTTTCCTATCATTGCAAACCGTGGGGCATCCTGTTAGGATGGCATCTCATACTGCATGGTCCACTTTACCTCTTGGAGACTCTGTTCCATCATACAGAAGACGGAATGGTAATGTGCTGGCTCACTTATCCCCAGCTGATTATATATATAAAATATATATATTTATGCACACACACATATATACAAAATCATGCATCGCTTAACGACAGGGATATGTTCTGAGAAATGCGTCGTTAGCCGATTTTGTTGTTGGGCGAGCGTCATAGCGTGTACTTATGCAAACCTAGATGGTACAGCCTACTACACACCTGGGCTATGTGGTACTAATCTTATGGGACCACTGTCGTATATGCGGTTTGTTGTTGACCGAAACGTCGTGATGCGGCATGTGACTGTACACATACATGCGTACATGTATGTGTCTAGACGTGTGTAGTGTTGCCCTTCCCAAAATAGAAAATAAGCCCCAAGAGTTGGAATTTGAGATCCGGTCACACACACGGTGTCCCCAGCACTTTGAATATTTCCTGGCACATGGTAAGTCCTTAATACGTATTGGTTGAATAAATAAAAGAAATGAGCTAATGGTGTGGAGTGTAGACTGTAAAGGGTTGTGCACCTGTAAATTATCTCTGTTACTACTCCTGTCAGGGAGTATTGGCCTTAAATACCATCTTTACGAAAGGATAAAGGAAGGAGAGGGAAAAAGGGGCCATGAGAGGACTGGCGGCAGCTTGGTGGGTACCCTGAGTCTTCAGCCTTCCTCGGAGCCAGCCCCGTCTGGGTGGTGGGCCCAGGAGCACTCCGCTGCAGCGGTGCGTGTCTAATAAGTTAATTAGAGCCGGTGCCGCTCGGCACAGCCCAGCTGGGCCCAGCCCACTCCCCTGCAGATGCTGCTCTGCCAGTGCATGGTGTTTTGATTTCCCTGACTGCCCCTTCTCTGGGGGTTGTTAATTAGATCTGAGTGCGAGGGGTCTGGTGCGTGGCTGGGTGGGCCCCGAGGATCCCACTCTTGTCCTGCGAGCAGGGACCTGAGCATCTTGCCTTTTAGGTTTCAGGCCTTCCAGGGCATGAGTGCTGTCACTTCTCTGCCTGCCCCCGAGCGGTTAGTGGGGGGCGTTGGGGAAATTGCTGCTGCTGTTTGTCTACGACGTCCCCTGCTTTTGGACACACATCTTTTCTTGTCCCTAAGTGCTGGGGGTGAAGCCAATCTCCCCTGTGATGCTGTCGATGTTGGGCACACGGACTTGTCTAAAACAGTGTCCAGGAATCCTAACAATAAAAACCAACTGGCTTCTCTCCCTCCCTCCTTTCCTTCTGTTTACTGACACTCATTGAGGACCTGTTGTGTGCCAGGCCCATTTCACATGGTAGGGACACGACAGTGGTCAAAATAGACAAGTCCTTGTCCTCATGGAGCCTACATTCTAATGGGGCAGTGGAGGGAAAGACAGACATTGGTCACAGGAACCCATTCATAGAAACTTAATGCAGGGCAGTGATAAGTGGATGATGGGTGGGAAGTAAAGAGTGAGAAGAGACGGATGCTGCTATTGCAGAGAAGATGGCCAGTCAGAGGGCATAACCCCCAAAGCTTTGAGATGGGTTCCAGCAACGCAGGACACAGTGGGGATGGAGCAGAGTGAGAAGAAGGAAGAATTATAGACAATGAGGTTGGAGACCTAGTGTGGGGCCAGATCACGCTGGGCCTTAGAGGTGATGGCGAAGAGCTGGGATTTTGTTCTTGGCGTGATTTGCAGCCATTGGAGGGTGTGGAGCAAAGGGGCTGCGAGTTCAAATTTATGTCACTAAGGGGAATCTCGAGAATGTAGATAAGGATGGAAGCTGGGAGAACAGTGAGGAGATTGCTGCATAGAACAACAATAATCACTACCATAAACACCACTAGCACTTATTGTGTGCCCTGTGTTAATTACATTCGCAATCCTCCCAAATTAAGGACACCCAGTGGTGAAAATTTGTATCCCTGGTTCAGTGACTGAGAATATACAATTCGTTCACTCGTCTCTGGTAGGGATTTTTTAATGTGGAGCTCCTGTTTGAGTTTTCCCCTAAAACTATTTGCAAAATTAGAGATATCTTCAATTCCTTAGTGAGAGGAGCCATAGCTATGGATCGGATTGAGTGATCCACAGTCACTCAATCAGAAAGTTCCCAGACGTGAGCAAGAGTCATGAGCACTGGCTTAGCTGTTCCAAAAATGTAGTTGCTGGAAAAATCAGGCATTCAGATGGCCGCACACCCGGACCACTTGACTTTGAGATCATGAAACTACTTTTATGTAGCTGGCATTGCTATAATGACGTTAATACAGGGTCATAGAGAGCCCGAGTCTCCAAGTTCTAGTCCAGGCTATTCCACTTCATCGCCAGAGGATTGAAGTAAGCTCTTTTCCTCTTTTTTCCTGAATTTCCCTATACATGAAATGACAATAATAAAGTAAAGCTAAGTTACAGTTATATTAAATATATATTAAATAGTTGCATTAAATAAGTTATAGGCATAAACTGTTTAGAACACTTCCTTGGCCTACATCAGTGCTGTTTATGTCATTAGACCCTGTAGCAGTTCACCCTAATTTCTGAGAGGGTCTGGTGGAAGACGTTGTAATACCCTACACAGGGCACAAAATACAAACATCGACCTCAGGCGTCAGAAGCAAGATTGCTGTGTTCTCTGGCCAGATGGTTCTTTTAATTTTATGGACATGTGACTCTTATGATCAGTTTCCCCTCTTGGTGTTGTCTGCTGGGATGCTCAGTCTATTTTGAAGCTGAAACTCTAGGAAGAGTCCCAGACTTTTTGAGTGTTAATTTTGAGCACTGTTCTTTCCTTTGGCTTCATCTTTATATCCTTGTATCTATTTTTCTTTCTCTTGAATTACATCCTTTTTAAAAATCCTCCTAAAATTTATTATAAATTATGAATTACTTTAACCATACAATAAATATAATAATGTAATATAATATAATATATATTCTTACCACCAAATTATAACAAATATAAATATTTTGTGGTATACATCAGACATTTTTTTATGAATAAAATATTAAATTACATGGCTAAATCATTTCCTCCACTGATTCCATTCCTCACTACCCTCAAGTTGATATTTCCCTCCTATTTGAATGTTTATACTTTTACTACGTATATAGTATCCACGATCATATCTAGGACTCTTCTCTGTGCTTTTCAATTTTATATCTTATGATACTCCCACCAGCGATATATAGAAACTACCACTTTCCCAAATTCTCAATAACACTTATTATCAGATGATTTACATTTTGCCCACCTATAGGATATAAAATTATAACTTCAATGCTAATTTAATTTGCATGTCAGAGATTACTAATGAGGTTAAACATTTACTTATATTAAATTTTCTTCTTCTGTCAACTTCTTGATTATACCCATCACACATTTTTCTAATAGGTTGTTTTTCTTTTAGTTATTGATTGGTAGAAATTCTTTATAAATATTGATAATCATCAAAATAAAAAAAGTAAGTAACTGCTTTCCATTTGAAAATATCTTCTTCCAATCTTATGGAAGATTCTATGACTTATGGTTTAATTTTGTTAAGAGAGTCATTTCCTCATTTTGAAGATTTTTATTTTAAAGCTTCAAAATTATTTTTTTCCATTCTAGTTTATACTTCTTGTGAATTGTGGAAGAAATTTTTGACTGTCCTAGTGTCTTAATGATGCTCCTGTATTTTCTTTTAAATTCTTAAGATTTGGGTTGTTACATTTAGTTCTTTCGCCATGGATTTGTTTATGTACGGTATGGGTTAGAGATCTAAATGGCTTTATTTTTTCACATGGATGGTGAGTTGGCCTGTCCACTCTCTGAAGAGTCCATCTTTACTCCACTGATTTATGATACCACCATCATGTAACAAGGCCCAGTGTGTGGAGGTCATTTTCTGAGCTCTCTTTTCCTTTTCGCTGGTCCATTTATTGATCCCTGCTCTAGTAACACATTGCTTTTAATTATTATAGTTTTATAATGTCTTGGTATCAGATAGGGCAGGACCCCCCTCATTGTTCTTATTAAAGTGTCTTGGCTGTTCTTTTCTCTTTACTCTCCCACATGCATTTTAAAATAAAATTTTCCTATTTTAAGAAAAGTTCTGCTGTGTTTGGGGTTGGGATTGCATTGAATTTACAGATTAATTTGCAAAATTCACAAAACTCAGACTTCCCATCCATGAAATAATATATCTTTTTATTTAGCTCAACTTTTATGTCTTTGAATAGAGTTTTTAAATTTTAGCTATACACATATCCCACCTCTTTTATTATATTTAATTCCTAGGAGCATCCCACTTTTGTTACTATTGCAAATTGTGTCTTTTCATTTTTATTACATTTCTTAATTGTTGTTGTGTTGTGTAGAGAAATAGTAGTTTTTCATTGATCTTGAACCCATAAAATGATTCATTATTTTATTGCTTTTTACCTCTAGATTTTTCTTAATTTCTATGTGAAAAGATGATGTAATTTACCATTAACAAGTTGTTTTGCAAATCTGTCTATTTTGTATTTGTTTTCTCTTGTCCTGGTGCACTTACAGGCTGGGCCTCCCATTTGGTGCTGAATAAATGATGACAGAACATATCATTGTTTTGTTCCTGACTTCAAAGGGAAGAATCCTAAAAGTCTATCATTATATATTATGTCTCTGTAGGTTTTTGGTAAATAATTAAATAGTAAAATTTGATAAGCTTTTAATAGTTAAAGAAAGTTCTCTTCTATCCCTTGTGTATTGAGAATTTTTAAAATCATGATTGGGGGTTAAATTTTATTAAGTACTCTCTCTGCATCAAGTGAGATTATCATGTTTTCTCTTTTAACCTGATTGTATAATGTATTTTAGTCATATATATTCTATTATTAAAACATCCTTACATTTTCTAACATCTTTGACAAGTTTCAATGTCAACATTATTCTAGCTACATAAAATACAAGGTTATACTCTACTCTAATGCTGTTATGTATAGCTTTGTACATATAATTGTTGTATGATATAGGGGCTTCTCATAAAGTTTGTTAGAATTTATGCTTAAATCTATCTGGGCCTGATATTTTTATTTGTCTGTTTGTTAGATGGTCATTTCTTTCTACCTGATTCAGTCATTTATATGGCTATTTCAGTTATCTATTTCTTCGTAAGCCAGTTTTGTAGTGGATACTTTTCCTTAGACTCACTAATTTTGGTCTAAGTTGTCTTATGTATGTTTCGTGTTTTTAATGTTATTTTTTAAATGTTTAGCAAAGAGTATTATATGTGTATTTGTGTCTATATATGTGTGATAAATATGTATATCCATGTGTGTGTGTATATATATATACACACACACACACACACACACACATATATACCCATATATATTATATAGATGTATATTTCTCAAATCTGTACCATATCTATATTCATTTCCTCATTTTAATTCCAGATATAGGTTTATTTGGGGACTTTTCTCTCAATCTTGTTGATGTTAAAATATCTACTTTATTAGTATTTTTTAATTATGTCATGGTTTATTGATACTCTATGCTATTTCTTTTCTATATCATTAATTTCTCCTATCTTAATTATTTTCTTCTTTCTAAATCCATTATTATTACTGTTATTCATTTTTAATTGTTGAATTAAAAATCTAGCTCATTAATTTTCAATCTTCCTCCTTTACTAGTATTTGCATTAAGTGTTTAACTTTCTTTTAAGTGTTGCTTTATCTCTAGACATCAAGGGTAGCTATATAGTGTGCATATTGTTATTTAGTTTTAAATATTTTTCAAATTTCTTTGTTTCTTCTTTGAACAATTAGTTATATCAAAAGTTTTTGTTTGAAATTCTAAACATACTTTTTTTAAAGCTTTTTGTTATGGGGACTAATTTTATTGTATTTTGTCAGAGAATATGATCTGAATACTATTAAATTCTTAGTTATTTGTTGAGACTTGCTTTGTACCCTGGTACATGGCTACTTTTTGTAAATGATTCCTGTGTGTTTGAGAAACATCATGTATTTTGTAATTATCAGACAAAAGATTTAATGTCTAACCATTAGATCCTACCTGTTAATTTTACTGACCAAAATTTCTAAATCTAAATTTTTCCCTGATTGATTTTTGGTTGTTATTGTTATTTCCGAGACAGAGGTGCTAAAATCTTCCATTCAAAATCTAGGCTGGCCAGTTTCACTTATTGCTGGCAATTTTTGTCTTTTCTGTTTTAGGACTCCATCACTAAGTGAATAACGTTTTGGATTGCTAATTTTTTGTTTTATAGGGAATTGACCTTTTGCCATTACATAATGTATATATTTATTGCTAATAATGCTTTTTGCCTTTCTTTTAGTTAGTATTTTTCTAGGATATCTTCTTTCATCCCTTATTTTATAAATTAAAGAGCTAGGGCTCAGAAAACAAGTAGGCTAGTAGGGTCAGAAGAGAATCAGGACTCAAATCTGGGATTATCTGCTAGAAAATAGATACCTGATAGATGCTTAGCTGAGTCTGTATTTCACACAATTTGGCCCATGGTCAAGTCGCCTCAGGTAAGGAAGTCTATATGGTGGCCAGAATGGGAGATGAGCAAAGATTTCTCATGTCAGCTCTGTAAAAGCCTGGACTTTTCCCCGCTTTGTCCGCTGTTCCATTTCAGGAACCTAGAACCATGCCTGGCACTTAGCAGGTACTCAAAAAATATGGATTGAGTGAGTGACTTGTGGAATAGAATCATCTCAGCAGGTCATTTGGTGGTGTTGTCTTTTTCTCATTCATGAGAAGAGGCTTACATGGACCTGCTGCCCATCCTGCCCCTTACAAGCTCTGTGTGACCACCCACAAATCACGGCCACCTCCCTGAGCTTTGGTTTAGCCACTGTAGAAATGGACACTCTAGGGATTGTCCTCCCTGCATTGCCTTGAGTTTAGGAGGAACATATGAGGTAATGCCTATAAATTAATAATCCAGCTAACTTTTTTTTTTTTTTTTTGGTGAGGAAGATTAGCCCTGAGCTAACATCTGTTGCCAATCCTCCTCTTTTTGCTGAGGAAGATTGGCCCTGGGCTAACAGCTGTGCCCATCTTCCTCTACTTTATATGTGGGATACCTGCCACAGCATGGCTTGATAAGTGGTGCGTAGGTCTGCACCTGGGATCCGAGCCTGCGAACCCCGGGCCGCTGAAGCAGAGCACAAGCACTTAACAACTATACCACCGAGCCAGCCCCGATCCTAGCTAACTTTTGAAGGGTAACACATATATAAAGTCAAGTCTGTAATTTGCACAAATCTCGCGTATATTCTTGATTTTTTTAACATACGCATATACTCATGATGATTATTTTAACATATGCATATACCCATCCAGACTGAGATTTAGACCTGTGCCTCCCAATGCAGTGGCCGCTAGCCACAAGTGGCTTTTTCAACTTAAATTATTTAAAATTAATTAAACTTAAACATCCAGTTCCTGGTCACACAAGCCACATTTCAGATACTTGGTAATCACATGTGCCTTTTGTATGGTGCAGTGTCTACTGTATTGCACAGCCCAGAATATGAACAATTCCAGCATCACAGAAAGTTATAGTGGGCAGCCTTACGATGGAATGCTTCCAGTACCCTAAAATTTTCTTCTTGTACCTTTCTAGACAATACCCACCTCTCAAAAGTCACCAGTCTTCTGACTTTTACCGTTGTTTGGTTTTTCCTATTCTTTGTGTATATGAGATCCTACAGTGTGTGCTCTTTTATGTCTGGCTTCTTTTTACTCAACATATCATCTGCGAGATTCATCCATGTTGTTACAAGTACCCATAATTCATTCTCTTCCATTGCCGTGTAGTATTCCATTATATGAATTTGCCAAAATGGTTATATCTATTCTCTCAAACACTAACTAACTTTTGTAATCATTTACTCCAAGCCAGGTACAGTGCTAAACATTTACCCCGGTTAACTCATTTTATGCTAGCGTAAGTCCTTTAAGATGAGGACCATTATTATTCTCATTTTATAGATAGAGAAATTCATGCACAGAGAGGTTAAGCAACCTTTCCTAAGTCACAGAGCTAGGCCAGGAACCCAGGCAGGCAGGTTTCCCCAAGATCTTTTTACTCTTTGTACGTGACCTTCACCCTCCCACTTGTACTCTGGCGGACATTGTGTACCTGCGAGCATTTCAGTTAGTTGGGTTAAAAGAACAGTTTCTGTTCCACGTTTCCTCTTTGTTTTTCTTTTTCTGCTTTTGTTTCTGGTTTTACTTAGTTTGAATTCCTCCAGAAGACCCTAACATTGTCATAGATTATTCCAAAGCCAGTGCTCTTGGATGTCGTTGAGAGCTCGCATCCTTGAAGAGCTCAGGACCTGAAAATGGTGTGGTTGGTGGTGATGGTGCAGTCAGTAACCCCGCTGAGCCGAGCCCGGAGCCACACTTCCTTCTCATGGGGCACCAGGGGCAGAGCATACAGCCAGGCTTCTGTCTTTTTGTAAATGTATTTGTGGAATCTAATGTGAGCACTGGATAAATATCACCTGGTAAGGTGTAGATTACTTATATTAGTGTGTGGGAAAAGCAGAGTTGTTTTGCAAAATCAGATCTGCTCCCTCCTTCCTTCCAGAAGGCCAAAGTGAGAGAGGGTCTGAGGCCAAGCCTGCTCCCCACTCAGGGCATTTTCATCTGCTGTTCCCTCCACTGGGATTCTCTTCCCTTAGACACCCATCTCACTGGGTAGTGACCTCCTCAGGTCTCTGCACAGATGTTACTCTCTCCACAAGCCTCCACAGGCCTCCTGGTTTTAAATAGCATCCCCTTGCCCTAGCAATTCCTATCCTCTTCCCGGCCTTATCTTCCTGTTGAGTGTTAGCATCATCTGACATAGCCTATATTTTACTTATTCATGTGTTGATTGCCGTCTTTCCCACCCGAGAAGGTTTATGAAGCTGAAGGTTTTCTCTGTTCTTTTTTGAATCCAGTGCCTGCACCAGTGTTGTCACTTAGCAGATGCTCAATCAATATTAATGAATATCAGGTGCTCAACCAATAAATTAATGGACAAATTCTGAAGCCCACTGAGTCTGGGGTCGGGTAAGGAGGCTACATTGACTGGGGAAGGAAGATATCAGCGATCTATAAGCATATTGCAGTTGGAGTGGCTGGAGGTGGGTGCAATTTGGAATCAAATTCATACTCTCAAGCAAAGGAGGAAGGGAAATAGTATTTATTTAGCATCTACTATATGCTAAATATGTGCCTGTATTATTACTATTAAATATTTGCTATTTAATGAATGCTTACAGTATGTCGAGCAGTTCTCATGAATTGTCATATTTAATCCTAGCAATGACCTTTGCCAGGGAGGTGTTATCACACCTGTGTCACAAATGGGATGACTGTGATATGCCCAAGATCATGGCCCAGGACGCACTGGAGCAGGGATTTGAAACTAACATGGCCTGATCCCAAAGCTACTCTTTCCCCAGACCAGGATGCCTCCTGAGAGAGATTCTTTCTGTTACACCATTCCCAACACATTTTGTGCAGAGCACTTGTCCCCTTCTCTTGTAGTTTGGTGTTTACATACCTTGTCCCTCCTTTGGCTGGGCGCTTCGTCCCTTCCCCAGGAGCTGAGTTACAAACTGTCTAATTCATCTTTGACATCTTTGCCCCCTGCCATGGCTGGCACGGCCCCCGAGCAGCACATAGTGGGTGCCTACAGAATGTGTCTTAAGATGAGTGTTGCCAAGGGTCGGATCTGTGGGAAAGCATGTGCTGACAGTTCTAAGCCCTTCTTTCTGGTGGCTCCCTTCTGCTGCATCATCCTGTCATTGTTTGGGGGAGCAGTGTGGGCTGTGTTTTCTGGTCTGTGTTTTAATAATTAATACCTTCTGCTTGGAAGTGAAGTTCATCCAGGAACAATCCTAAGCAAATGAAAGCTAAGCTGTGAAATCGTGGTGGGGAGGGAAAACAGGGAGTCACTATAAATAAACCCCAAGCCCACGTGCCTTTTTTTTTTTTTTTTTTGACTCTCACACACAACTATAAATGTTTGATGAAGCATTTTACTTATTTATAAATCCTGTCACAGCAAACAGAGGCATTTGGACCGAGTTCTCCTCCCCACAGCAAATAGCTACAGTTGGAAGACAGAAAGACCCCCTGGGTAGAAAATGAATGAGATTTTTTTTCTTCTTCTTCCTTTTTTTTTTTTCCCCTCAGGCAAGAGGGACTTAGCTCTGCTCTAATTCACCCATTAGCGGCCTCTATTTATAATCACTATCCTTTATTGAACACCTATTCTGTGCCAGGAAATCTATGTAGTGATTTCCCATGATATTACCTTAGTTCTCTCCACTCTTAAAGTAGGCATTCTTATCCCTGTGTCACAGTTGAGGAAATTGAGGCTCAGAGAGGATGTGCATCATCCAAGATCACACACTGATTAATTGACAGAAGCAATACTCACGAGTATACTTGTCGTTCTTTAAATGTTTTTCAAACATTCAATGGTTTTCAAACTGCAAGTTAGGTTCAATTTATTCAGTCATAGTCAGCATTTAAAACTATGAAAAAACAAACTGCAATAAAATAAAATACAGAACAACAGAGTAAGAGAGAATAGAAAGCATTATACTGTATCACATTAGTATTGCTTTGTGCAACTTGTGTTCAGTTGGGTTGCAATATAAAATGTGTATTTTATTATGGGTTCCAGTCTGACAAGTTAGAAAGGTCCTGCTGTGATGACTGAATGCTTTCTTCTACCCCTGGAGTTCCTAGCCTGAGGTCTATGGATGGACCTCATGGTGCAGGTGCCTGCAAACCAGTGGGGATTGTAACCCACTGAGTTGCACTAAACATTTTTCTAAGGAAAGGGCTCTTTCATTAAATTCTCAAGGATGTTGAGCTTCCATCTCCAAATATAAGTTAAAAACCCCCATACTTCATCCGGTTGCCCTTGAGGGACTATGAGCAGAAGCCGTCATACTATCCATTTCTTTGGGAAATGAAGATATTGATAAAGCAACTTTTATTCCCATTAATTTAATGGGCACAGCATTTTCAGGTTGTGAACTGTTTGCATACCCATCATTTTTTTAGCTCCTCCATCATCCCCTTTTCTCCTCCATCATCCTCAGAGCTCCTCTCTCTATCCTCTTAGCCCCTCCCACCATCTTTTTAGTCCCTCCAACTATCCTCTTAGCTTCTCCCACCATCTTTTAGCCCCTCCCACTATCCTCTTAGCTCCTCCCACCATCTTTTTAGCCCCTCCCACTATCCTCTTAGCTCCTCCCAGCAACTTTGCAACAGAGGCAGGAAGATTGTAACCCTTATTTTAGAGGTGAGAAAACTGAGGCTTGAAGAAGCTGACTTGGTGGGTGGTCACTGTTAGTGGTCTCCACCCTGCACACTGTGCATTGCCTGTGGTCCTTTCTCCTCAAAGCCCCTCAGATAATATTTCTAAAATGTAGATAAGTTCTTATCACTCTTATGACTAAAAACCGTTGTTTTTAGGATAAAGGCAAAGTCAGATGCCATCTCAAATTTTCTTTCCTTGGGAGAAAGCTTGTTGACCTCCCAGATCACCTCAGATTTCCCTGTTACACGCTCACAGAGCCTCCCGTGCAGAGCATGTCATTCGTGAAATTACCTGAGTTGATGTCTGTCTCCCTTTCTAGAATATAAGCCCCATGAGAATAGGGTCAATGTCTTCCTTGTTCAGAGCCCAGTATATAATAGGTGCTTAATGTTTACCAGATGGATGATTTTGTTTTTTCTGACTCAGTCTGTTTTGTCCACTACACTCAGGTTCAAGAGGGACGGTAATAATTCCTGTCCAACAGCCAAATTTTCAAACTCCCAGAAAGTCATTTCTTGGTTTGGGAGTTCATGCCTCCACATTATTTTCAACATTTACTATAATTTGATTTGGGGCATTGCCCCTTTCCTTAGCGTGGCTTTGTATTCCGGAAAGGTGGTTAAAACAAAGGAAGAAAAGCACAGTGGTTTTAGGAAATTTGTTTAAATCACTCCAAAATCTCCTGAACATTAAAATATATTTATTAAATAGTATTTGAATGATGTAATTTTACATGACTCAGAACTGTATGGATTTCATTTCTCCTTAAACTCGCAAGAATTTAGGAGCTAAGGGAAGACGTTTTTAGCAAAAATAATTAATGTGACCAACATAATACAGATAGATAGAGAAACAGATATAGGTAGTATATTGCACTTGACGTGAAGTTTTGGGATTTTTCTGGGTCCAAATGATGATATTTTTCTCTCTTTGTCAATCTTACCTCTCAAAATCCCCAGTTATGTTTTGATTCAGTTTATTTTTGCCATTTTAGGTCATCTTTCCAAATGAAGACAAATATCAGCCATGTGGTCAGTGATTGGAGGTTTTAATACACTCTCTCCCTTTCTTCTTCCCACCAACCCAGTGTAGCAGGAAGAATGGATGTTTCCACCATCATTTAGCCTTTGAGGAAACTGACACAGAGAGAGGGAAGGGCTCAAACATCGCATTATGTGCTTGGTACCAGGCTGGGCTCTTAGACATGGGCTACCTTCTTTGATTCTAGGGGATTTTGCAATCTGTGGAGAAGAAGATATTGAGCAGTAAGCATACGTTATGAGAGAAGAATTAGATGATGCTATGGGCCATTTAACAGGGAACCCACCTGGTCCAGAGGGTCAGCAAGGATTTTTCTGAGTAGCAGAGAGCTGACTGGAGATCTGAAGGGACAAGTAGCACTTAGTTGGGGGAAGATGGGGAACAGGAAGATGCTGCAAGAAGTTTGGTGTGGCTGGAAGTGGCTTACAAGGGAATGCAGAGCGACAAGTGGTGAGGAAGCTGTTATGGACCGTGTTATAAAAGGCTTTCCTTGCAAACCCTGTGCAAGCATTTGACTTTGTCCTAAGGGCAAAATGGGAAGCCATTAAAGGTCTTTAAACTGGTGTATCAAAAGATTCCATTTGCATTTTTGGGGTTTTAGTCAAATTGACTGTAATGGGGAGGATGGGTTAAAGAGAGTGAGACTGGAGAGGGGAGAGAGAGTGGAACCAAGCCAGAGGATTTGCAGGCTGAGAGGAAGAATCCCAAATGTCCTGGGCTCATCCTCAGGGCTTCACCTTCAGACTCCATATCTGCATCTTTGGTTTTGGTCTCCCTCTTTCCATTCCGCTGTTATTATATGAACACACTCTAAAGCTATAGAATATTATGCGTGTATTTGATATATCATCAGCACCATTCTTAATGTTATTGATAGGATCCAATGCCTGTGTATTGGGTAATCAATTAACTACATGAGTTAAGAACTGTTTGTTATAATGTTATAAGTGCGAAAGTGATACTTTTTACTCCATGATTATGTTCCAGAGGTTTAGAAACCTCAGATAATCAGGGTGCTGCTTCAAGTGCTGATGTTTCTATGATGACAGCTTTTTTTTTTTTTTTTTACTGGACACTTACTTGGCATTAGATGTTATGCTAGATGCTTTACATCTAGTTTTTCATTTCATGTTCCAACCAATTTTATGGGGAGGTGGCATTAACCCATTTTGATAGACAGAGAGAGTAGAGTTCAAGAAGCATGACAGAACTTCCTCAGCAACTCACAGCTGAATATATGGAGAAAAAGGATGATGCTTTGCCACTGGAATTTCAAGTATCTGTAGTGAGCAGGGTGCTGGGCTAAGGGCTTGTGGGGAATACAGAGTGAACATACGTGGCCCTTGTTCTCAGGAACCCACAGTCTCACCCACAAGTAGTTCATGAACTTGAGTAACTGTGGAACATTCATGCTGCATTCCGTGAGAGAGGAGCATGGAAACAGGAGTGACCTTTGAGAAGTGAGGGCATCTCTTCTTTGACCTGGGACAGCCAGGCAGAGCTATACTGGGGCACTCAGAAAGGAGCCCAGGACTCCCACTGGGAATCTGAGCCTTGCCTCTTGCTGGCGAGGCTAAGTTATTCCACCTGCCTGAGCCTCTTTTGTTCATCTGTGAGGCAGGGGTAGCAATATCCTACTTTGCAGAGGTTGAAGTAAAATGTTGAGTGTAATGTACTAAAATCATACAAGATGTGGTAAGTGTTCAGCAAATTACACACACCCTCTACGTGAGTGCAAATGCATATGGCAGGAGAGATGTAGAATGGGCAGGGCAGCAGAGGGGAGGCATTCTGAGGAGGCCATCACCCCCCCTGAGCTATTGCATGGCCACCATGTGGGCAGTGGGGGTTATGAAGCTTAGTGGTTGTCAGCATGGGCTCTGAAGTCAGACTGTGTGTTCCAACACTTCCTCCACCCTGTGCTAGCTCTGTGGCCTTGGGGGAATTAGTTAATGTTCCTGAGCTGCAGTTTCTTCATCTGTAAAATGGCCATAATAAGGAGTTCTTTAACTCGTAGGATTATTGTGGGAAGTAAAAGACAATGTGTATGTGCTGAGCGCAGTGCCAACATAGGGAAGGCATTGAGTCAACCTTGGCCATCACCTTTTGTCATCCTGCATACTTGCTGAGAATCTGATGTCCAGTGGGGAAGGGGAGAGGCTCCCAGCAGAGTTCACATAAGAGGGAGAGGCACATGCAAGGACAATTTTACCAAAGCCTGACACCCTATGGAAAGTCAGGAATCCCTGTGCATTGTGTTCAGAGGAAGCTCGACTGCTTCGGCTCAGACCCATGCCTCATAAAGATATTTCATTAACAGCCTCAAATCCAGCTGTGAATAACATGTCAGGGCCCACTGGCTGCCTTCAGGGGGTGGGGGTGGGGTTCTAGGGAGACCAGGAGGCTGAAGATCTGTTTTGACTTGATAGTTATTGATCTTTCCCCAAACTTCACGCAACATTAGGCTGGGATTCTGCCGCGGGTTCATTAATGCCAGAGTGGAAGCTTCCTCTAGGCTTCTGTTCACTTTTCATTTATGCCCAGTGACAGTCTCACCAGGTGATACCCTGGAGTGTGAATCCATAAAAACAATCAGTTACGCAGGGCCAAAGTGTTCTTCAGCCAGCTCGATGCTGCAGAAAGAGCCTGGGACTAAGAGGTGGATGCCTGCCTCCCTTCCCATCCTGACCCTGCCTCAGATGTCATTCTCACTCTCTGAGCTCAGTTTTGCCACCTGTAAACGATGATTTTGAGGATTTCACATCCTTCTAAAAGCCAATGTTTCTAAAACTGATTTTAAAAACTAATGGAAGTGATATTTTAGTTGGGAATATATTTTAAGACACAACTTTATATACTAAACCAATTGCTTACAAATCAAAAAATCACTTAACCCACAAAGATCAGTGGTTTGAAACTCAGTGAAAGTAATAAGTCCCTATTAATTAATCCATTCATTCATTAATTTATCTGACATGTACTGAATGCCTACTCTGTGCCAGGCACTATGCGCTGAAGAAATACTGGAGAAACAGTAGTAAATTATGCAAACGTGGTCTTTGCCAATGTAGAACTCATTTTTGCTTGGGGAAGGTAGCAATCATACATCATTGGAAATATGAGAAATGTTGCAAGAGCAAGGAGTCCATGATAAGATGGGAGCAGACACAAAAAGTACCTAATCCAATGGGAAAAAGAGTTAATGGTCAATGTAAATTTGAGCTAAAGGAAAAAATGCATTATTTAGAACTATAAATTATAGATATAGATTGAATCATGGTATGATTCAAGAATAAAGCGTGAGTTGGAAGATACAGACTCAAGTCAAATTCTGCCTCTTTCCTGCTAACTAATTTTTATCTGGCTATGTTGTGATGATTCTATTAAATTAGAAACAAAAAGAGAGCCCTAGTTGGAATGGGAAAAGCTGTATTAAATGTAATACAATAGTAAATGTAACAAAAATAGTGTTAGAAAGCTATAACATGTTATGTTGTCCAAGAAAAGTCCGTAAGATACAGTCACAAAGCATCGTTAGTTTTGTCTCCTCTTACCCCTTAAATTTGTTGGATAGTGTTGTGGTATTAGTTTCTCCTCTGCCCTGTGTAAAAACAGAGTGACTTTTCTGATGAGCATTAAATAATGCAAAGTCTGACGTTTACTTGATGTAGCAAAACGCAGTCTGACTTCAGGGATGCCCAATGTCCTATAATAACCACCCCTTTAGTCTCTATTAAAAGGTAAGACTCTGTTCTGCTCTCCCAACTAGGGCTGTAGTTATCTCTGCAGCTGAGGAAGCAAGGTGAAATTTGCTTGCTTTCTCTTTCTCATTTACCTCCTCCCTTACTTTAGCTGTTGTTTCAGACTCCTCTAGTGCTGAGGTGTGGATGAAGAAGGAAGAAACATGAGAGGTTCTGGAAAGGTCCATCTTGGTTGGCATGGTCATGACTTGACTGCAACTTCAGTGAGCCTGGCAGAATTATAGCTGCTCTGTGTCTGAAGGCATTTTCATGACCTCCTCAGAGACCAGCCCCAATTCCTCCCGATCCCTCCTCTGAGGTCCCTTAATGTGGTTGGATGTTTCCATGCGTTTGTTCACTCATTCTCTGACTCTAGTGATTTCTCCAGCTTCCTTCTGGAAAGGTCTGTTTACCCTTCCTGGAAGCCATATTCCTCAGAACTTAAGATAATTTTGGTAGCTAACACTGGTATAGCACTTACAATGTGCTAAATGTCTTACCTATATTTACTCATTTAATCCTCGCAGTGCACTGTATGATTACTATTATTATCTCTATTTTATAGATGAAGAAACTGAGCCTTAGAAAGCTGGGAAACTTGCCCAAGATCTCACAGCTAGAATGTGGAGGGGCCAGGGTTTGAATCCACACAGTCTAGCTTTAGAGTCCTTCTTTTAACGACTATTCTATATTTCAACCCCATGCTGGTTTTCTCTGGCTCCTCATCCTCTCTGGGCCATGGAGAACACTCTAGGGATACAGGCTGATCCCCATATGGGCCCCTCTGCTTTGCTGTCACCAGAGCAGCCCATCTCTCATCCTTTACATTTCCTTGGTGGGAGCTGGACACCAGCTTCCTGGGCGGAAGCCACACACAAAGCTCTCTGAGTAGTCCTGTGAGAGCCCTTCTCACTAGCCTTGCTGAGAGAGCAGGCAAACCCAACACATCATCCACCCTCAAGGAAGGAGGAGGTAGGGCTCACAATAATGCTATTTCCCAAGAAATCACCTGTATATTCTTTCTCCGAAAGTCGTTTGTCATTCCCTTGATGGGATTGAGGAGTTTAATAGTTCACTCACCAGTTCTTAGCTACTCGCTTTTCACATGATCTACTGGGTTATCTATCTCCAACTCATTTTGATGTCTGATATGTGTCACTTCAGAGTCTCAACTGAAATTTCCATTTCTCATCCAGTTGCAAAGTTAAATTATGCACTGTATTTGAGCATGTGTTTCTTCATCTATAACACAGTGATAATAACTATCCTATATATCATATATGGTCATTATAGGGATCAACTTATATAATAAATCTGCAATTGCTTAAATAAACCAAAAAAATTCTAAAAGAAGTGTGAAAATTCTTTGGATAGTTGGAACTGTTACATGTGTTCTTTTCTCTCTCTTGTTTTTTCCCTCTGTCTGAGATTTTGCTTTCTCATCTTCCATATGTGAATCTTTAAGAATCAGTTCAAAGGCCTCTTGCTCCATGAAGCTTTCTCCAACTTTTAACCCCCAGCCTTTTGCTGTATCTGTTATGATATTTAATTCTTCCTACTTTTACAACAGCTTTTTTTTTTTTTTTTTGGTGAGGAAGATTAGCCCTGAGCTAACATCTGTTGCCAATCCTCCTCTTTTTGCCGAGGAAGATTGGCCCTGAGCTAACATCCATGCCCATCTTCCTCTACTTTATATTTGGGATGCCTGCCACGGTGTGGCTTGATAAGCAGTGCGTAGGTCCGCGCCCAGGATCCAAACCCACCAACCCCAGGCCACTGAAGCAGAGCGCACAAACTTAACCACTGTACCACTGGGCCAGCCCCACAACAACTATTTTTATATACTTTTCCCAAGAAAAACTACAATACAGAGAAGTCTCATCATTATCATCATCATCATCATCATCATCATCATCATCATCATCATCATCATCATCCTGGTAGCTACCCATTTTGTGCCAGACACATTAATAGATTATCTTGGAGACTTGAGATATTTTGGGAAAGTCCATATACTTAAACCAATTACATAGATGAGATCACTGAGAATTGCAGAGGTTAAGAGACCTTCTGAAGCTGCACAGCTGTAAAGATAGGGAACTGAATCCTCAGTATTTTTTATTCCACGTCCAGTGGTCTGTTAAATATATATCCTTTAAGATTTCCATTATATTTATTACTAACACCAAACCACCGCCACCACCCATCATCATCATTACACTGTACCCCTCAAAAAACCTTGTCCCCTCTTCAGAGCTCAAGACAATACCCAGACTGATACAGGTTGAGTTTTTTGTGTTGCTTGCACAGAGTATATATAAGCTAGGGTTCACACTTGTTGCATTTCGTTGACTAAAACATCTTTATTGAGTATGTAGTACATTTCCAATCAGTATCCTAGATGCTGGTGATACAACAGTTAACAAAATAGACAAAGTCTTTTTATTCATTTAATTTACATTGAGAAGGGTTGGTGGGGGACAAATCATAAACAAAATCAAAATATAATACGATGTCAGAAGTGATATGTTTCATGAAGAAAAATAAAGCAGAATAAAGTGATAGAACATGAGCATACCAAGAAGCATTCTAGTTTTTTTTTTTTTTTTTTTTTTTCAGTAATGAAGATTATCCCTGAGCTAACATCTGTTGCCAGTCCTCCTCTTTTTGCTGAGAAGATTGGTCCTGGGCTAACATCTGTGCCCATCTTCCTCTACTTTATATGTGGGACACCTGCCACAGTGTGGCTTGATAAGCGGTGCATAAGTCCGCGCCCGGGATCTGAACCCACCAAGCCTTGGGCCACCAAAGCGGAGCTCGCGCACTTAACGGCTACGCCACCAGGCCGGCCTCCATTCTAGTTTTTTAAAACTCTGTTATAGGCATCTGAGTCACCTTCCAACATCTTCTTGGGAAGACTGGGCCAGTATTATTGCCATTTATACAGATGAGAAAAGCTCCAGGTCATATAACTCACTACTACTTCTGTGTCCCCATGGCTACCTCCCTTTGACCTGACCCCCTACACTCTAGGAACTTAGACTCCAAGTGGTATGGTTTTCATGGTGTAGTGGGAACTTGAAAGATTTATAGGTGTGATAGCTATGATTACTGCTCAGCAGATCTTCACTCTTTATCTGCCACTGTAAGCAGGGCATACTTTCCGCCCCATTGATAATGGTCTTGGCCATCTGACTTCCTTTGACTTCTGAGAGGTTAGCAGGTATGACACAAGCCAAAGCTTAAAATGTGCTTGCACAGTGGAGTTTTCATCTTGTACCTTCTCAGATCTCTGGGAATATGTCCCACATAGCCTGCTGGTCTGACGGGGATGAAAGGCACGTGAAGTAGACCTGAACTCAACCTGAAGTTTCCAGCAAGCAAAGGCCAGTCTGAACAATCTGACCCTCGCTTGACCCACAGGCACATTAATGAATACAATCTTGGATGAAAAAAAAAATTTGGAGTGGTTCGTTTTTATTTTTTTTTATTTTTATTACTTTTGCTGAGGAAGATTCACCCTGAGCCAACATCTGTGCCAATCTTCCTCTATTTTGTATGTGGGTCACTGCCACAACATGGCCGCCGATGAGTGGTGTAGATCCATGCCCAAGATTCGAACCTGGGCTGCCGAAGCAGAGCGTGCCAAACTTAACCACTAGGCCATGGGGCTGGCCCCTGGAGTGGTTCTTAATGGCAGAAACTAGCTAATACTAGAATCAAGGATTGAATCTCAGCTTGCCCAATCTAGCTCTTCACTTTGGCCAACTTTCTTAACTTAGACTCTCCGTTTCTTTATCTATAAAATGGTAATAAAAAACAAACTTCATGGATTTGCCTTGATGAGGAAATCAAATGATAGTTATGAAGCACCAGGCATATGGCAGATGCTTCATCAACTTTTTCTTAACCTCCAAAAGCTTTGAGCATGCTTCCTGGTTGCCTCCTAGAAATATCCAATAAGTTCAACTCCCCAGACATGAGCTCTGGCCGGGTTTTCTGGACTGTTCTGGCTTGTTCCTTGCTGACTTTATGAATCTTCATTCTTCTCCCTCAGTAGTGACTCAAACACTTTTTCTTTTTTGCTTGAGAACTTTCAATAAGCATGTAGCATTAGTTGGATAGTCCATGCTGGCATTTGAGCTTCCAATGTGTGTTTATAATTATGCTGCATTATCTTAATTACAATGATATAAGGAAGGGAGTGAGGGGGAAGGATTTAAAAAGAAAACTCTTCGGAAAAATACTCCATGAAAAATAACCCACAGTTAGAGGACGACAGGTCTGCGATTGTGGTTGTAATTGGAAATGACACTATTAATACAATACTTATTCATTTTATATAATAAAAAAAATGGAAGCACTTTTTGCAATTACCCAATTCCAAATGAAATTAACATTCTGTAGCATTTCCCATAAATGGTTGCTTTGCACACATCGATGGAGACAATTAGCTTGGAGGTGAATGAGTGTTGTGACTGGAGAGAGGATGAGGTAGGGAGAGTCAGGCACATCCAGAAGGACAAGGATGAGGAAAGGGATTCAGACTTTGCTGAAGATGGGAAAACAGTGAAGATTAGAGCAGGCAATAGGTCTGGTGTCCAGAAAGAGTGGTGAGACTTCAAGGATTGGACTTATAGGTCAAAGTTATGGAGATATTCACAATAAGCTCATTGAACAGGTGACTAAATATTTGCATGAGTTGTGTTTAGTTAAGTTGCCAGTTCAGTCATCCACAAACCCTCCTGCTCATTAAACCAGTGCCCTCCTTGGCTGCCTGCCTAAACCCTCTAGTCCTGCCCAAATCCTAGAGTCCAGCTCATGGTCTTGCCCAACAGTCTCTGCCCTGCTGCCACTCACTCAACTGAGGCTGATGGTAAGATTATGAAATTTCTTCATGCTGTGACTTTTTTTTTTTTTCTTTTCTGTCATGAATGTTTGATTAAGTTTTGTAGGCAAGTTGATCATGGTAAGGAGAGCGTCACTGACAAGTCATCCTTTTGTAATTGAAAAGGGGAACATTCAGGTAACTTTTGGATATATTGGGATGTATTCAACCCCTAATCATATATTTTTATGCCATTCCCAGGAGGAAAACCAGGGTGCATTCGTGGCTTCTCCATCTCTCTTCTAATTTAGATCTAAGTCCTATCATTCCTGTCCATTCTAACCCCTAAATATATATATTTTTAAAATTTATATCTTGTTTTCTATTTTCTTTGACAGTGTTATAGTCAAGATCTGTATCTTCCTTTATCTAGACTTACGCAGCCTCCTTGAAGAGATGCACAGTCACTAGAATTGGACCTTGGTTAATGTCTTGAGTCCACCAAAAATAATTTGTACTGGGACCCTGAACACAATTTAAATTCTAAGCTTAAATTCTTCGGCTACAAAAGGCAATTTATTGAAGTGCTGACCTCATACGGTTGTTGTGAGTATTAAATTGGAAAATTCAGGTAAAATGCTTAGCACAGTTACTGGCACATGCTGAGTGGCTCAATACATTTCATTCATTTTGTCATTATTATCATTATCTATTCTTTCACCTAAGATCCCTCTTCCACACTGGCAGTCACATTGATCTTTCTTAAGTACATCTCTGACAGTGCCACTCTTCTGATCAAAATCTTCCTGTGTATACATATATCTTATAATACACGTACATATAATCTTCCCTGTTATACAGACTGAAGTTCAAATGCTTAGCTTGGTTTCATTGTGATGTGGTCACAACCTCTCTCTCATCTCATCTGCAGCAGCATCCCTCCAGGGACACTCAACTCCAGCCATACTAAATGACTCATCATTTTTTGAACTGGAGATGACTTTGGACTCCTGAATCTTTATATATGCTACCTGGGAAAACTCTCTCATCCTTCTTTGATATACCACACCCAGCATCAAAGTGTTACTTCAGTCTCTGTGCTTTGCAGATGAATGGTAAAGTCCACCAGACAGGTTGACATCTCTCTCCACTCAGCTTGCTGGATATGGAACTCCATATCCTCCTCTTGTCATTTTCTTTAGTGCTTGAGTCACCAGTTAATTGAAGAATTCTTATTTATGCCCAGCCCAGCTCAGCCCAGCTTTAATTTGGCTTCATCTTGGTATAATTCATTGCATCATCAGCCTTTTTGAGAAGTGACTCTGAAATGCTACCTGGGTGATTGGCTTCCAGCAGCTTTCCTACTGACTTGGACCCATGTCTCTTTTTTCATTCCAGTCTCTAATTGCTAGAGATGTGCATATCTCCCCTCCACTTTCCTCCTCTGTGTTCAAACACAGCTCAGGAGGTAGATGCTCTGGCCATGAAAAGAGGCAGGTGGGAGGTTGTGAGCTTCCCTCTTGTCAATATCTTCCTTTCTCAAGCATCATTAACTTATTACGAACCAGTGGAGACTTGCCAATTTGCCACACAGCTGATGAATTGCTATTATATCTCAGCTTGCTTCTGCCTAGAACCAGATAATGGATCAATCGTTTCTGAGCCCAGAGGCATGGACAAGAGGGTTTGTGTCTGTGTGTGTGTTGGAGTGATGAAGAAAGGGAGTTGGGAATGGCATCTTTCCAATCTTGTACACATAAGATCAAGGTGAATTTCTTTGTGTTTCTGCTAAGGAGAGGACAATTCAAATTAAGGTTTTTTTTCTTCTTGTATAGTTATTGAAAAGCACTTAAAATAAAAATTAGAACCTCAAGTTTTAAATTCACAGAATGATAAATTTTTAGGGTTATCATTTGTCTGACCTACCTTTTAGTCCACCTTTATCTAATGCTTGAATCTCTTCTATGTTATTTTTGCAATCTCTGCCTGATTGCTTCCAGTGCCAAAGGACTTAACCACCTCCACAAGCTCTTCATTCCATAGTTAGAAAGCTCTGTCAGATAGTGGGCTCATAAAATAAAAAATATTACTATTACTATTGTTACTGATATTATTATTCTGAAGATCATGGATCTTGGTACCAGACATATCTGAGTTTGAATCTAAGCCCTCCCACTTCCCACATAGTTACCTTAGTCCAGTGGTTCTCAATCAGGGATGATTTTGCCCCTCAGCAGGTGTTGGGCAATATCTAGTGACACTTTTAATTGTCACAACTCAAGGAGGAGACAACTGACATTTAATCGGCAAATTCCAGAATGTTGCTAAACATTGTAGTATACACAGGATGGTCCCTGCAATGAAGAATTATCCAATCTCGAATGTGAGTAATACCAAGATTAAGAAACTCTGCTTTAATCAGCAACCATAACTGTCTCGGTCAGTTTTCTCACGTGTAGAAGAGAAATATAAATAGAGTTTGCTTTACAACATCATTGAGAAGTACATAAAATTATTTCTGCGAAGCACTTTAGTAGGTATCTGGCCCAGTGTAAGCACTCAAAAAAATTAGTTCTTGTAATTATAACATAGGTAATGCATGTATCATGGTGCGTGGGACAGAGCTGCAGTAATAAGAATGTGAAACACTAGTATTAGGAGTAGTATTAGTACTACAGCCCGTCAAATAATTGAAGGCAGCTAACTTTTCCTCCCTCACGGTGTCTTATTGTTCCCTATGATACCATTACAAGCCTTCATGTCAAACTAGCATCTCACAGCTGGACCTGCTCTACTTTGCTAACAGTATCCTTCATGTGACACTCAGATCTCAGCACAGTCCTCTAGGTGTGGTCTGAGCAATGCACAGTAAAGCTGTCCCCTTCTTGGTTCTAAGACTTTATGCTTCTATGAATGTAGCTTAAGAATATATGTTACTTTCTCAATGGCCACCTTACTGTTAACTCATCTTGAGGTCTCTGATGCCCAAATTATTGAATGGAAATTATATAAGCCAGGAGAGGGAGGAAGAACCCCCAGCTGAATGTGTGTTTATAAAATCTATATTATTGATGAGGACTCCAAAAAATCTGCTTGGACACCCATGTCTAATCCAGGTATTTGGGCTCCAACTTCTGGAAGTTTAAATCAGGAGGTGACTGATAAGAAATAAAGGGTCAGAAAGAAGAGGCAGACACTCAGAGGAGACAGAGAGCACACGTTGTTCATATTCTTAGAATACTCCCTTATCAGAACAGTGGCTGGAGTGTGAGCCTCCTTCCAGGGCTGTTGGAATCTCCAGTGTTGTTACTAGACAAGCTTGGTTTGGAGGTTCTATCGCAGCCTCTCTCTCTATCTCTTCTATTTTTTTGTTGTTTTTTTAATCACATTTCTCTACCTCATTGTGCACATCTGGCAAAATGAGAGCATTCCTCAAGACCCATCCGCCCGTGCATGCAGGCTCGCTGTGCAAATGGCTCGCTAGGATGGATCTCTATTATTTCACCAAAAAACAGCAGAGGAGGAATTTGTTCTGCTCCACTAAAGACATGATTTCCAGTCTTCTCTACTGCCTTAGCTTAGATTTTTGGCTGTTTCCTGAGAAAAGGATAGAGAAAAAAGAAGGTATCCATAATACTTAGCTGAGCCACTTTTAACCAGGAGTAAATGAGGAAAGAAGAAGATAATTCAGGATTAGCTAACCATGGAATAAAACTAATTTCTGAGATGCATATATGACCCCATATCCAACATGGCAGCCCCCCATAGATGCTTGGGGCAGCCCTGACTTTCCATAGGCTGATCCCTTTACTGCTCCCTCCACATCCTCCTTTTGTTCCTCTTCTATTTGCATCATATCCGCAGTGGTTAGGACCATAGGAGTCAGACCAGCTGGGGCTCCAGGTCCAGCTCTGTCCCCATGTGGGGATACTAACGTCACCCACTTCCCAGGCTTGTGATGAGGTAATGGTGTCCGCTGTAAACATGTGAGTGAACAAATATGACTTGATGGTGTCACTAGTGTGCTTATTTAAATCTTTGTTGTAGGTAACCTCTTCTCCATTTAATAAATGAAGAACAACTGAGGCTCAGAGAGGCAGTGTCATTGTACTCAGGGGTGAGTGGGTGCTAACAGGCAGATCCAGGATTTGAAACTCCGTGTAATAATAAAATAATTTCGCACCATGTTTTTACCATGTTGTTTTGCTTCACCTCTTTGTATGTACTGTCTGTTGGGTTAAAGATGGGAAGAGCAGAATTTAGAACTCCAGTCTCTACTAGTAATAGTGAAGTAGCAATATTGCAAACTTGAGAGTGACCTGGCTTATCAAGTGCTTTAACATGCGTCTCATGGAAATTTTTATTTCCTGAGGCTCAAAGAGGCTTGGTGAGGTGTCCAAAGTCACACAGCAGCTGAGCCGGAAATGAAGATCTGGTCTTCTTCCTCCAAATCTGCTGAGTTTCCAATTCGGTCTTCTCTGCTGTCCCCTCCCCCTGAGGTTGCTCTGTAGCTCTCTGCTTGCATTTTTGTGTGGCGGTAGCATGTAATCACCAACAATAAAGCAAGCCTGCTCTAACTGTCACGTAGAAATGGGAAATTGAAATTATAAGTCATTAAATGGAAAATCCTGAGCCTTATAGTAACACCAACTCAGCCTCAATCCGTTATCTATATATTTAGCTAGTCTATTTTTAAGAATTTAATGTCGAGAAATAGGACATATTTATAATGCGGCTGCATTAATTCCACTCCAAAACCTCTGCTATTTGCTATAGTTGACTTACATGTGTTTAAATAGATAACCATCCTTTTGCACTGGGAAGATTTGCCCTTAGTTTAAAGGAAGATGGGTGTAAAATCTGCCAGTTGAAGTGGTGAGAATTGTTCCAGTTCCATATTCTGCTCTCTGGTCAACCCTTCCCCACCACAGCATGGGTTAGTAAAGGACCTATGTCACAATGTGTGTTTTTCATAGCCCTCGTTCAGTGCTCAGTCATATACAGCATGAAACATTTGTTATTCATTCAGCAAGCATAGCCCGACCCTGAAAGGTCTGAATGGATGTGTTAAGAGTCTTTGTGCCACTGAAGAAGGACACTTTGGTTTCAGGTGGTTGTTACTTCTGGGTTTATCTTCATAATCATCAGTAATATGGTCTAAAGGGAAGCTGGCTGAGAGGGGTTCCTTTCATCCCCTCCAATGTGGAAGTCAATTCATTAAACTCTGTTTATTGGTACCACTGCAAAACAAGCCATGAAGTAGTATGTGAAGATATTCGTCCAGCTTGGCTATTTATAGGCTATATGACCCTTGAAAAATTAATTAATCTTGGTGTGCCTCACTTACTCATTTATAAGATGGAAATAATATGTATCTTGACAAGCTGTGTATTGGTCAATCATTGCCATGACAATGCTGCGTAAGAAACAAGTGCAAAATTCAGTGGCATCCAGTGATAAACATTGATTTGTCATGTGTGTGAGGATCAGGTGGAGTGTTGTGCTCATGTCAGATGGGTTTGCTCATCATCTACAGGTTGGCTGGGGTCAGTGACCTAGGCTGTAGGAGTAGGGTGACTCTGCTCCATGGTGCAGAGCTGTGAGTCTACCATGTGTTGCTCATCCTCCTTGGACCAGCAGACTGGCTGGGATGAGTCCTCCTCATGACGGTGGGAGGTATAAATGTGCGAGCAGAAATACGTAATGCCTCTTGAAGCCTATGCTCAAAACTGTCACATGCTGACTTCCACCCACAGACCTTTGGCCTAAACAAGTCACACAGCCAAGCACAAATCAAGGGGCAGCGAGGTACACTCCATCTACAGTGATGCTATCGCAAAAGCATGGGTGCAGGGAGGGGTGAAGAACTGAAGCTAATAGTTCCATGTACTGCAGTCATTATGAGAATTACATTAAATCATGGCTGTGTTTACCTGAAAATAATACCTGTCCCATCATAAACATTCCATAAATGGTAAGTATTATTATTGTTATTGTGATTACGTGACTAATGAGGTGCTCTTGGCAAATTGGAATGTTACATTTAGTTGAACCTTGGTAACAGATCAACCAGAGAAGTCCAAGATAACTCTCTGGGGGAAGAAGTGAAAACAGGAGGAGGTGAAATCTCTGTGGAGGAAGGGAGTAGGAGTAAGAGAGTGGGATTCTCTGCCAACCAGCTGCTCGAAAAACGACTTCCTCTGGCTCATAATGATGTAGCTAGATCTTCATCAGCAACAGGTATATATATATAATCACAAATGTTTGCCACAGTATGCCTAAATTCGGGACCTGGTGATCTCTTAGAGGTCAAAGCACATACTTGATGAGCATGACAGAGCAAGGTATGAGAGTAGACAGACAGCCATGAGCTCTATTCCAGGATCAATGTTGCAGCCATATCTAGGTCCCAGGTTACGGCTAGATCCAAGGTATAACCATGATGGAGGTTGGCCGAAGTAGAGTGGAGACAGAACCCCTAGATGTTACAGAGGCCAGGGAGGATAGTAAAATTTATGCATGAGAGGACAACAGGGAGTTGGAGTCCACAGTCGTTAGTCAAAGGCGATGAGTTACCCCAAAGGGAAGTGGGGAACCTAGCATGTCTTAAGCTTTGACTCAGTTAAACAAGGCCCTCTGCAAGCTTGTCTCACTTAAGCCAGCTAACAATAACGATAATAAAGCTCTACTTCGTTGAGTGCTCTGTTTTGGGTACTGTGCTAAGCACTTTGCATATATTATTGCATTGAATGTAACACAAAAAAACACAAAAGCCCACAATTCCTGAGGGAGATTTATGCTCAAGGTTTTACAGATGAGGAGCTGGGGCTTAGAGAAGTTAAAGAACATGCCCAGTACCCAAAGTCACATAATAAATAAGTGATGGAATGGAGGTTTCAACTCGAGTCTCTCAGATTCCCACACTGCATGCCCTCACTACACAGAGAGTACCTGAGATAACTGTAGCAGGCACAGGGCTGGAGAGCAGGGCTCTCAAAATAGGTGGGCTTTTTGAAGTTGGATCTGGGAAAGGAGGTACGAGTGGGTAGGAAGAGCCAGCCCTTCTTCCTGGCTCAAAGATGGATTTTCTTGGTGGTAAAATCATCTCTCATTTTAAACTTTAGAAGGACCAAACTGTGTGGGATTTTTCTCTACAGTCCTTGTCCCTTTCGCCTACTGATGCTACTCTTTATATCATCCTATTTACCTGGTTCTGCATTCTTTAAGGCTCAGACAAGTTGGCATCTCCTCTGGGAATTTTTGATAGTCTTTCTGCTCACAAAAGAGATTAACGGGCATGTTTTCAGCTTGTCACACTTTCCTCTCTACCTGGGCACACTCTATTGTCATTATCTCTACCCTTCTCTTCCATTAAACAGTGTTGTGTTTTAAAGAAGGGACAATGTTCGGTTCATCAGTGTCCCCGGTGCCCACCTCTGGAAACTGCACCCAGTAATGGTGTTGGCTGAAGAATTCCTGTTGTAGAGTATAGGTGGCCCTCCAGTCCCAAGGAGTGCTGAGCCACATACATGGCCTTTCTGTGCAGTCATAGAAGGGATGAGTCTAGGAGAGGCATCTGGCTAGTGACTGTGAGTTCCATCAGATTATGGGCATGTACACGCCACCCAGGGTTGGACAGAAGATCTGGATTTGCTATGATTGATGGTTTAAGATATTTTTGCCAATGATGCTATTAACTCTCATCCTTAAAACGCTTACTCTGTATCAGGCACTGTGATAAGCATTTTAACATCTCATTTAATCCAAAAACAGCTTTATGAATTTGAAATTGCAAGCCCCATTTTCACACTTGGAGAAGCAAAGGCTCTGAGTAGTTAAGTGATTTGCCCAAGTCTTGCAGCTGGTATGAAACAGCTAACATTTCAGACTGTGACCGACTCCAGAGTCTTTCCATAGCCATGTCTTGCCTCCAAGGTGGTAATAAAGTGACCAAGAAGTCTTTGAGCTAGCCTATCTAGTTACTTGACCCTTTTTCCCTTGAACAGGACTTCGTGATTTGTGGTATCAACTCCAGCCTGACCTTTGGAAATCTCCTTTGCCTTTATGGGCGCATTAAATTGGGAGGTTGTGAAGATAGCGTTAGTTGAGAGAGGTGAAAGTGCTTTGCAAACTAAAGAGTGCAGTTCCTGTGGTCATTGCATTCATCGTGTTGAAAGCACAGTTCACTAAGATTTAGAACTACAAGGCCGTGGAGCTGAGAGGAATCTTAGAGACCATCTGTGTCCTGGCTAGGGACTGTGGAACCAGCTCGACAGAACCTAGAAGGTATTGTGTTTTTAACAGAGCAAAGGAAACTATCACTAAATTTACTTTCATCATTCAAACTTGATGCAGTTCTCCAGCAGAAATTATGACCATCCTACAACTCTGCACTGTTAAGTGACAGGCCTGAGACTGTGTATATAAGAAAACGCTGTTCCCAAGTGTTTCAATTTATATTTGTTGCTGTTTGTTCATTTGTCTTGTCTGTGGGCACTTGCTTGAAGATAAGCTGTACCAGGCACCAAAGGTTTAAGAAAATATGTGGGAGTAAAAACTAAAAAGTGAGAAAATTCTATCCATCAACATTTTATCCCTGAGAATTGGGAAGAGGTGGCCATTTTTAAAAATGTGTACATGGGTTTTAAATTTGTTCTAGTAGTGGAACATTCTCATTTGGCTAAGAAGACTGGCTGTTTTCTTTGTTATTTATTTATTTATTTATTTATTTATTTATTTATTTTTATTTTTTGTGAGGAAGATCACCCCTGAGCTAACATCCATGCTAATCCTCCTCTTTTTGCTGAGGAAGACTGGCTCTGAGCTAACATTTATTGCCAATCCTCCTCCTTTTTTTCCCCAAAGCCCCAGTAGATAGTTGTATGTCATAGTTGCCCGTCCTTCTAGTTGCTGTATGTGGGACACGGCCTCAGCATGGCCGGAGAAGCAGTGCGTCGGTGCGTGCCCGGGATCCAAACCAGGGCCTCCAGTAGCAGAGCGCGTGCACTTAACCGCTAAGCCACGGGGCCGGCCCATGTTATTTATTTATTTTTTATCTTTTCATGAAGAGGTGACTCCTATATGAGATGGAATGCTTGATTCAGTGACTGAACTCTCACAACTTCCAAATTTGATGGTTCTTTGCGTATACACCAGGTCTTCCCAGCTGAGGTATACTTTAGGACTGGGATGTCTTCTCTTATTACTTTCCCCCTAATCTTCGAATTTTAGTGTGCCCAGCCCAAAGCTTGGGAACACAAGTTGAGGTCTGTATTAGAGTTCTCTAGAGAAATAGAATCAATAGGAGATATAGATATCTATACTATATCATCTATTGATTATATGCTATCTATCGATCGATCGATCTATCTATCTATCTATCTATCATCTATCCAGAGAGAGACAAATTTATTTTAAGGAATCATCTCATGTGATTGTGGAGGCTGACAAATCCAAAATTTTCAAGGTAGGCTGGTAGGCTAGAGATCCAGGGAAGAGTTGATGTTGCAGCTCAAGTCTGAAGGTAATCTGCTGGCAGAATTCCTTTTTCTTTGGAGGAGGTCAGTCTTTTTTCTCTTAAGACCTTCAACTAATCAGATGAAGCCCACCCACATTATGGAGGGTTATCTTACTCCAAGTCTACTAATTTAAATGTTAATCTCATCTGAAAAATACCTTCGCGGAAACATCTAGAAAAATGTTTGACCAAATATCTGCATACCATGGCTTAGCCAAGTGGACACATAAAATTAATCATTATAAGATCTAAGGTTAAACTTATCCTAGAATTTGGGGAAACAGGGAGGAGTAGTAGAAATAGGAGACTTGAGTGCTGGACCTTGGTCTACTGCTGACTTATGACTTTGTCTCCCAGTGCCTCTATTTTCACTTCTGAATAAAAGGGGAAATATATGCTCTCTGAAAGAATTTCCAAAGTGGATATCTTATAATGCAGATGACTTTCTCAATGGATGAATAGACTGACGAATCATGAAACTGATGGGTTAGTGAGAGGAATTTGGGTAATGTTTACTCTTTCTTGATCACTTACTGTGTTCTAGAAGCTCTGTTAGACAATTTATGTACATAATTACATTTAATCCCCCCAACAACCCTGCAGACATTTACAGAGGAGGAAACTGAGAATTGTAAACGAGAAGGGAGTGGCTCAAGGTCACACAATGGCAGAGCTGACATTGGAACCCCAGTGTGCTTTCTCACTTACACTAGGCAATATGGCCAATTAATGCCTACCTGTTGTTTGGTTCTCCAAACATAGTTCTGTAATGAGACAGAACTGACAAATGGGGCATGAGCTGGGCCTAGGACCTCCAGGCTGGACGGTCTTAACCATGAACACTGAGCGAGGGTCCTCTGGCATAGCCGGTCAGTCTCCAATCAAGTTGAGCCCCTGGCTCCAGCCAGGGCCATATTGTCTGGGGCTCTTTGCGCAGATGATGTAAGAGGGGCTGGGTTATCAGAGTCACTTTCCAGGCCCAAAGAAGTCACATCCAAACTCAAAGACTGGGATCTCCATCCACTAGGCAAGTCCGAAAGAGTATGTGTAGGGTGGTGCATTGGATGGAGCAGGGTCATCAGAGTCACCGTAACCTGGGTCCAAATCCCAGTTCTGCTATTTCTAAGCTGTTTGACCCTAGGAGATTATTTAACTTCCCCGAGTCTCGGTTTCCTCATTTCTAAAGAGCAGCTAATTATACTTACCTTTCAGGGTTTTTAGTAGGAATAAATAAAACATAAGGTAATGCCAGGCTCCTTGCTTGGCAAAGAGTTGATATTCGAGAATTGCGAATTTTCTTCCTACAGAGGCTAGATGAGTCTAGAAAAATTAAAGAGGGTGATAAAGGTGATACAGGAAATTGAACCCAAAGTCATGCGAGTTTCAGTGGTAGAACGTCCCAGGCTGTGTGGGGGAAAGAGTGGCGATGAGAGTTTGAATGTAGAATTGTTGAGTGCCAGTGCAGACACAGCGTGCAGTGCCTGTGCTGCAGGGTAGAGGATCAGGCTGAAGCTTGCTTGGTCTCTGAAGACCAACACACTCCACACACCTGCAAAGGCACTTGGAGTCCGCCCTCTTTTCCGCCTTCTGCTTTCTCTTCTCTTGCTTTCTCTGTCTCCTTTCCTGTCCTTCTACTCCTTTTTTCCCTCTGTTCTCTCTTCATTGTTTGCCTGCTCTCTCCCCTCCTTTCCACTCTTCTTTGCCTTCTCCTTCCTTGCCCCTGTCCTTGATTATTGAGCACAATCTTCCTTTCCATTCTTGTTTTCTCTTCCTCATCCCTCCTCCCTTTTCCTCGCCTCTCCTTTCCTCTCTCTCTATCTCGGTGTGGGAGCCAGAGCTCCTCTTCTCAGGCCCCAGTGGTTCATTCCCATTAAACTTGACAGTCTTTCATATGTCAATTAGAAAGAGGCAGCTTCCCCACTCCTCGCCCTCCCCTTGCTGGGCCTGCCGGGATGCTCAGATCAAGCACCATCTGTTGCATTCATCCAGGCGACGGGTGAGCATTTTGCCATTCTGAGGAGGCAGAGCTCAGCGGGTACCAGGAGGTAATGTAGCTTGTTTGGACAACTTGATATATTGGTATTGATAGAGCTACCGAATGGGATCAGGAGGAATGGAGTCAGGAGAAAGCAGTATGCAGAAAGAAAGAGTCCATAGAGGGGTTTGCACAAGTACTTCCCCCTCTAAGCCTGTCTGGGCTCTTGGCACTGTCGCCGAGGCAAGAGCAGCCAAACAGATGGATGGGATTTGCTACAGTCAGGATCAGAAACCCTTGCAGCTCAGGGAGCAAACCTTCCCTCTCTGTGTGTCTTCCTCTCCTCCCAGCCAGTCAAATCTGCATCAGCTTAGGAGAAAGTAAAGCAGAAATAACAGGATGGGAAGAGGCTGACCTTTAGGAATTGCTGAATGTCAGAGCCGGGACAAAAAGGGATGGTGTATCAGTCAAGGTCCCAGCTGGACAACAAAGGCGACCTCAAATGCGATTTTCAGGAGAAATTCAATGAAGTGACTATTTATAGAGGTGTAGGCACAGTGAAGAGAATCAACATGGGGTTATCAAGGAACCAAGGACAACAAATATCAGGAAGCCACTACTAACCCCTAGAACTGAGGGGGCAGGGAGAGGAAATGGTTTTACTGGAGCCTGTGAGAACTAGATCTGTGGAAAAGGGGCCCCTGGCAGCAGCTGTAATTGTCTGATAGGGTCCAGACTCTATCAGAAATATGGTTCAGAACAGGAAAGGGGCAAGGGAAGACATACCCCCAATTCTCTCCTACCATATCCTGCCAGAGCGTCCTTAGGGGCAAACCCCGCTAGTAGCCAGATAACTATGAGCCATGAAATTGCCCATAGATGGTCCGCCTCTAGGACGTAGAATGGGGCAGAATGAACCAGAGGTGGAGGATAGATCTGAGGGTGCAAATGGAGAACAGCAAGTATAGATTAGGAATGAATATGTATTCCATTGCCTGCACTGTGCCAGAAGCTCTTGTTCTTAACCATTACGCACAATCTCCCTTTACCTTTTCCAAGGAATGCATTTATAGAGTTCAGCTCTCCCCTAGAGTGTGAGACCCACACAACTATCTACTCAACCCCTCCACTTAGACATCTGGAAGACACCAAATGTTCATATGTAAAACCAAACTCATGTGCACTCCCCTCAAACATCTTCCCTTCTTCCTCCTCTCATTGAGAGCTGCCATCATTCTGCCTCTGTGGAGGCCAGACCAAGAGGCATCCTCCATTCTTCCCACTTGCTTGTCCACCTTTACCAATCAGTCACCAAATTCTGAGAACTTTGGACCTACAAAATAACTCTCAAATTTTCCCACTTCTCCATCCCTACTGCTCTACTACTTCTGGCTCTACTCTCTCTGCTGCTCTCTCTACTTCTCCACCTCTACCTCTACTAGCCTATCCAGGCTACCATCATCTCAGACCTGGACTTCTGCACTATTGCACCATCTCCTAGTTGGCTTTCTCACTTCCATTTCTGTCCTTCTCCAATGAATTCTTCTCTCTGCTGCTAGAGCTATCTTCCCTAAATGAAAATCTGATCAAGTCACTCTCCTGTCTAAAACCTTCAGCAAGTTCTATCCTTAGCAAGACCCAGAAGGGTTAGAGTTAGGGTGAGGGTTAGGCTTAGGGTCAGCATTAGGATTAGGACTTCCTATCTCTACAGCGTTATCTCAGACCGCTTGCTTGCAGTGTTTCAGGCCCAGTGGCGATTGCAGCCCCTTCTGTGTTCCTTCTGCCCGAGGGGTCTTTGTTGAGACTCTTCCTTCTGTTTCTCTTGCTCTTTTCACCTCACCCCTCCCCCACCACTTCCTCTCATCCGATTAACTCAGACTCTTTTCAGACCTAAATCACACTGCTCCCTTCTTTGAAGCAAGTTTCCATGATTAGGTCGTATTCCCCTAATAGAGCCTCTTGTATCATCTTCCACCTCTCCTTTATAGTATATTTCATTTATACATTTTTACATTTATATGTCAATCATTTCATTAATATTGGTCTTCCTGTGTATCTGGTGAGCATCATGAGGGGTTTTCTTTGTTTGATTTTTCATCATGGTACCTTGTTATGGGCTGAACGTTTGTGTCCCCCCTGCCCAATTCATATGTTGAAGCCTTAACCTCCAATGTGACAGTGTCTTCGTCTATTCAGGCTGCCATAACAAAATACCATAGACTGGGTGGCTTCAACAATAGAAATTTATTTTCTTACAGCTCTGGAGGCTGGAAGTCCAAGATCAGGGTGCCAGTGTGGTTGGGTTCTGGCTTGCAGATGGCTGCCTTCTCATGGTGTGCCCACAGTGCCTTTTCTCAGTTCGTGCACATGGAGAGAGAGATGGATTTCTCTTCTTTCTCTTCTTATAAGAACACCTGTTCTATTGAATTAGGACCCTCTCCCCTTATGATCTCATTTAACTTTAATTGTCTACTAAAAGCCCTATCTCCAAATACAGTTACATTGGGGCTTAGGGCTTCAACATATAAATTTTAGGGGAGACATAATTCAGTCCATAGCAGACTGTATTTGGAGATAATTTTTTTAAGGGGTAATTAAGATAAATGAGATCATAAAGGCGGCATGCTAATCTGATTAGACTGTGGCCTTAGAAGAAGAGGAAGGCCTCCCCCCCTCATCCCCCCACCCCCAATGCCATGGCATTGAGAAGCAGCCATCTGCAAGCCAAGAAGAGAGCCTTCACTAGAACCCAACCATGCAGGTACCCTGATCTCAGACCTCCAGCCTCCAGTACTGTGAGAATATAAATATCTGTTGTTTAAGTTATCCAGTCTGTGAGTTTTGTTATGGCAGTCTGGGCAGACTAAGACATACCTCCTATGCTCATCACAGGTACATTATGATTTCTCTGAAATACTGTTGAGTGAATGAATGAATGGGAAGATGGATAAATGCATGATGTGTGACAGACCTGTGCGGGTCCCTCTCTTGGAAGATTCCAGACCATGGCTTGCTCTGGACTTTTGACCACAGTATAGCCCAACTCTTACAATTTGGGGCAAATCACTCTCCCCTCTGAGTTTAAAGCATCAGGATCAGACATGACAGTGCTTCTCACAATTGGACTGTAGCCTCTTGCTGCGGGCTCTGCATCACAGATTTGGAGGAGGGGGCCTGTGCTTGGGATCTTCCCCTTGGTTCTCCTTCAAATAGACCTAATTAGATACCTGGGGAGAGAGATAGCAAGAGAGGCAGGCGAGAAAGTTATAATGCCACCACGTGGAATTGTCAATTGTCTTTTCCTTAGCAAACATAGATTCCCCTTAATGTCCCCAAAGATGGGGCTTCTCACAGACCCCAATGCCCCAACCAGCCCTCTGGGTATGAGCTACCATGCAAACACATCTGTCTAAGCTTATAAGCTTTCCTGAGAAAGCAGGAGCTCCTTAGAAGTTGGTGTCGAGATGTTCAGAAGCCTTCTTTGTCCAGTCTGGTGAAACTCCTTCAAAGAAGCAGGAATCTTTGACACATCCCATCTCTTGGTATCAGACAGCAGGTAGCTGAAACTAAGAAGAAGAAAATTCCTAGACTCTAGAGACGTAGATGGAGGGAGGCCTGAGTTTGAAGATTTCAAAGTCTGACTCTCTTTGGGAATTTCTCAGAACAAAGGCACTGAGGCCATTCACCAATTTCCTTTTCTTCTTCCTTGTTTCCTCTCCTGGCCTTTTATCTTGCCTCTCTCTTTCCTTTTCAAGCTTTTCTGCTTTTTTTTTTTCTATCTTCTACCTTTTTCTCTTTGCCCTTCTGACTTCCCTCTCTCCATTCTCTCGAACTTTCTAGCAGTCTCAATTTTGAAATTTTTTGGAAATGTAGCTACTAACTAATCATTGGGACATTGGACTAGGAGTTAGAAGGCCTGACTCTGCTGCTTGCTAGCTTAGAGCAAGTCACGTGCCTTGTTGGGGGGGGTCTCAATTTCCCTTTAGTAAAATCGGGATATTATGCCAAGTGATCTACGTATTACAGCACTGTAGTTTTGTCTCCTAAAATGTTGTTTGACCCATGACTGCTGTCTACCTTCACTGCCACTCTTCTAGTTCAGGCCATCATTGCCTCTGGCTGGCTACTGCAAAACCCTCTATTCTGGCCTCTCTCCCTGCCTCTACTTGCATTCTCCATACTCTAGTTAGTAATCGTTATCAAGGGGACTTTATTCGAACGTGACAATTTCCTGTTTAAAACCTTTTGATGATTACCTTTTGCCATTAGGATAAAATCTGTACTCCTCAATGTGGCTTACAAGGTGTTCTTACCTCTCCAGCCTGATCTTTGTGTTGTAGCCACACTGAACTCCTTTCAGTTGCTCAAGCGCCATGCTCTTCCTGGCTTCAAATCTTTGCACGTGCAGCTCCTTATACCCAGGGCACTCTGATCCCAAATCTCTTCAGCAACACCACCCTGATCCTACGTTCTTTGCTAATTCCTTCTTGTCTTTAAGGTGTCAGTGTAGATATTGCCTCCTCCAAGAAGCCTGCCGTGACTCCTACGATGGGCTAGATGAACCTTCTTGGTGCTCCTGTAGTGCTCTGTACTCTCCTATCACAGAAGTATTGCACAGTGTTGGAAATGCCTGGATATACTAAGCTATGGATTCCTTGAATCATAAATTGTGTCTGACTTTTCACCACCATATCTCAAGGGCTTGGGGCAGTGCCTAGAACATAGTAGGTATTGAATAAATAAATGAGTAAGCCAACAGATACATCTATACTGGCACCTGTGGCTTCTGCATCATCGCTGGGTCAGGGAGGGAGCTCCAGGGACTCAGGGTGGCCAGGCCCAGACCTCCAGGGGCTGTGGGTGGGCCAAACCCTAACCTCAGCCCCGTTGCCCACCCTGTAGCGGCAGCTGAGGCGACGCAGGAGACAGTGGAGTCCCTGATGCAGAAGTTCAAAGAGAGTTTCCGTGCTAACACGCCCATCGAGATTGGTCAGCTGCAGCCAGCGCCACGCAGCGCCTCGGCAGGGAAGCGGAAGAGGAGGAGCAAGTCTCGAGGTAGGCTCTCCCAGCACCTCTTGCCAGGATGTCAGTGGGCTGTCTTCAGGTTCTGAAGGTACCAGAAAGAGCTGTGCCCTCTTCTCTTGCTTCCCTGTGCTCATAGAACTCATGCTGCTGTCTCCCTGATAAGTTGTCTCAGCTGAGGCCTTGGGGACAGCAGACTTGTGCCCCAAGGTGTAGAGCTAACCTCTCTGAGCCCCAGCTACCTCACCTGAGAATGCGAATGGATCATCCATCTTTCAGAGTGGTTGAGAAGATTAGCAACAATCTATGGAAAGGGCCCAGCACAAGACCTGAGCACAGTAGGTGCTCTTTGAATTGTAGCTGGTGTCATTTTAGAGAATGCAAGAGAGGCAGACCATTCTCATGGAAGGCATCCTCAGGCTGGAATCTCAGAACAGGATCTGGGCCCACTCTTTAATAGCCTAAATAATATAGTGGTCAAGTCTAGGAGCATTGTAAATTGGACAGAACTGGACTCAAAATTTCAGTTCTGCTGTTAAGTAACCATGTCACCTTGGGCAGGTCACTCTGCTTCTCCAAGCCACTCCTATCTTGTTAGACTATATTAGCACAGTGCCCAGCTCAGCATGCAATAAAAACATAGATCTTTCCCTTCTTCTCTTTCTCCTCTTCTTCCTCCCATTCTCTCCTTCTCCTCCTCCTCATCATCATCACTTTCTTTGTCTGACCTACTCTGTGACTTGGTATATGGGACAAACCCCCTTATCATTGCCTGATTTCCAAATCTCATCTCCTTTTCTTTCAGTCCACTCAGTAGCCTCCAGCTGGTCACTTGTCTTCTTGCCTCTCACTTCTCCAGTTCCTATAACTTGATTCTGATTATGTCACTCTCCTTCTTCCATAGCTTCAGCAGTGGTCCAGTACCTTCGGAAGCGTTGATGCTTATGAAGATGACATTCAAGGCTGCCACAGACCTCTGATCTCTTTGCTCTCTCTCTTCTAAAGTGATGTGTTCCCACTGCCATGTTCTTTTCCATGCCGTTCTCCCCGCATGAAATCCACTACTCAGCCCCTATGAATAACCATTGTCATTTATTGACACTTACTTATTCCAGGCAGCAGGCTAAATGCTATATACATCTTATCTCATTCAATCCTTAGCAACCCTATGAAACAGGCAGAGTGATAATTCCCATTTTACAGATGATGTCACTAAGGCACAGAGAGCTGTAGCAACTTGCCCAGAGGGACATGCTAGTAAGTAGCAGAGCCAGGAAGAACTAAACAGTCTGAGACCCAAACATTTTGACTGAACTGCTATGTTCTGATCTAGTGAAATCCTACCTGTCTTTCCAAGCTTAACTCACATGGCACATTTCCATGAAGACATCACTGATCGTCATAGTCACAATTCACTCTGAATCCTCCCACATCTTTATACAGATGTTAAGCACTGATTTCATTTTTGTGTAATATAATTTGCTTTTGTCTGGCTCTCTCCTTAGCTAAATAGAGAGTTCTTCGAAGGCGGGAATTGTCTTATTGTTTGAATCATCTTTCCATTTCTGGGCCTAACTCAGAGTCTGCACACATGGTAGACACTTGTTATTTGCTGAGATAATGTCTAGGTCTTAATCCTGTGAAATCTGTATCCAGTGCAAAACCAAGATCTGCACATTAAGCTGAGGTCATAAAGCGAGGCAGAAGTTGATGATGGAGTTCCTTTTGGGAACTCATGTGGTTAACCCCAGGTTGAACTGTTGTGTCGTGGTAAAGAACAGTTGCTTTGAGGTCAGCAATGTCTGGGTGCTAATCCCAGCCCAGTCAGTTTCAACTTGGGTGGCTTTAGAAAAGTCATTGGAGGTCTCTGAGCCTCAGTTTCTTCTTCTGTAGAATGGGGATACCAATCCTTACATCAGACGATTGATCTAAGGATCTGATGAAATGATAAATGTAGACTACCTTGGAATGCTCAGCTAATGTGTATCAGGGCCTGAATAAATGATCTTACATTTGTTTTGGGTTGGGAATTCAGGGTCACTTGTAATTTCACTCAGCTTTATGTATCCATCTTGATTCTTCCACCATTCACCAAGAATCCACCTCCTATATTCTCCCTACAACTGCAGGCCCCAGAAATACACTTGACTCCAAGTCTATAACCTGCCCCCCGCCTTCACTACCAATCTCGAATTCATTTCCTGGTGTCATATACTAAACATTTATGTCACTGAATTCTTCCAAAAGAAAAGTCTATTTTAGGAACCATAACTGTCTTTACGAGGCGTCTACTGCTAGGCATTTGGACTGTTTCTAATATTTCACCCTTATAAACAAAGCCACATGGAACTTTTTTTTTTTTTGCATAAAACTTGGCCTTCACTTTGGAATCTATCTGTTTCCCCCTCTTAAAGCATAGTTTCAGAATTAGATTATTAATGAAAATCTACTGTTTGACTTACACTATGATTGGGTATCAATTTATTTTAATTTATAAGTTAGATGGGGCCTAAGAGAACAAATGCAGGAAGAAATTCATTTTTCCCCCAAATGTATCTCAAATGTGTCTCCCCTTTCTTTGTCACCATTTTGACCCCTGCCGTCTCTCACCTCCTGCTTGCAACCATACCTTCATTGAGATTTGGTCTCCCCAAAGCAGCCAGAGTAATCTTTTTAGAAAAATAAACCAGATAAGGTCAGTCTTCTGCTTCGAATCATTCAATAGTTTCCTGCTATCTTTAGAATATAGTCCAAACTCCTTGCCATGGCTTACAGTCCCCGTTCCTTCTGGATCTGCTCCTACCCTCTTCACTCGCTTGGCATTTCCTTGTGCTCCTGCCGCACTGATTTCCTTTGTGTTGCATGAATACAGCAAATGGTTCCCCACTTTCGAATCCAAGAACTTGCTGTTTCTTCTCCTGGTCTGTTTCTGCTGCCCAACTGCTCTCCTGCCTGGCCCCTTCTCACAGTTCAGCTCTTAGCTCCAATGTCAGCTCCTCAGAACTGTCTTCCAGGACGACCCCCATCCAACATTTTTCTCCTTTCCACCACAACTTGCTATTTTCTGTTACATAACCCTTTTTTACTCCTTCCACAACATTATGGTCTCAAGTTATTTTTATTTGTTTGCTTGTTTACTATCTTCCTCTCAAACATATAAGCTTCATATTCACAAACCTAATACATAGAAAGTGCTTAATAAATATTTATTGAATAAATGAGTGTATTAACCTCAAAGATCATTGTAAAGTGGCTCAGTTTTATAACTTTCAAATTGATGGTGTCAGAGGGATCCAGGATAAACCAACGCTTCCTGGGACAGACCTCCAGGGACTCCTGTTTCCCCTAGAGATAGACTCACTAATGGATAGCACATTAAACGTGCTCAAGTGGATGCTGTTAAAGCAATTTTCAAAAATGGCTTAATAACATTGCGCTTGTGATTTGCTGCCACCATTAGATAAGGTTCTTGCAAGAAAGAGTCAAGATAGTATGTGCCAGCCCTGTGCTTTCTAAATCACACGCTTCCCACAGGTCCTCAAGAAATTCTTGGACCAAAGAACTCCACAGTCAATAAAAGTTTTGGAAATTCTGCACACTCCCTCTTCCTCTTGGAAATTCCCAAATGCTTCGTAGTCTTTTAAAGACCCTGGGAAGTCCTGCAGTACGGAAAGCTGGGCTAATTTGTTTAGCTTAGCATCTGTGAAACCATCTTGACCACAGACTCTGTTTTTCCCCTTAGAACATGTATTAACATCTTGTGGAATAGAAGCATCCATAGAAACGCAATTTTGGAAGTGTTCCGTTAGCCTGCGCTGACCATCCCAAATCCCAAACATGATGGTCTAAATCCCCAGTCTTTCACTATCTGTCTCTTCCCCCTGCTACTGAGGTGGCCGTGGGCCTTCTGGCCCAGAGTGAGAGCACCTGGCCTCTCTCTGCTTCATTAGGCTCCACACCCAGCCCGTGGTACCCAACGGTTCCAGGCGGATGGAACGAGTAGCAGAGAACCAGTGTCATGGAATTGAACACATGGTTAAAAGCAGCTCCAATGTGTTTTTCTAGCAATGGCTTCCTCCTGAGAGGCCTGGTGGCCTCTGAAGTGCATCGTCCTTAGACAGACAGAGGAAGGCAGTGGAGGTCTGATTGCTGCCCTCATGTCTGTGACAGGGTTGTATGAGAGTTTTATGTTGGATCGTCACTCCCCAGTGTCCACGGGCATTGAGAAGGAGACGTTGGCATTCATATGAAGAGTGGAAGATTTCTTTGGATGTGAGGAAGAGCTTCCTGAGGTTCATGAAGTTTAGGTAGTGGTCTTTAAAAGCAGGACTTTATATTTGAAATTTAATTCTACCATTGGCTAACTGAATGATCTTGAGCAAATGAAGCCTTTGTTAGCCTCAGTCTTCTTATGTGTAAAATAGTGCTAATAATGCCAAAATCACATGTGGGTTGTGAGATAATACCTGCAAAATGCTCAGCCCAGTGCCTGGCATGTGGTTGACGCTCATTAAGAAGTAGCTAATAGTATCGTTGTTGTCAGGGTCCTGCTCGTTTGGCATCTGGAAGCTCACAAATCCATCCCCTCCTCCCTGGACCATCGCCTCTGACTTGGTTGGTGTTTCATTATCCCTCATCCAGATTCCTGCAGCAGCCTCTTCCTCCACGAATCCGTCTTCCACCCTGGCGGCTGGAGTGATCCTTTGAAAACACACTAAATCTGGCCATGTCACTCTCCTGCCTAGTACATTTTCCTGATACTCTGTCACTTGCACTGGGGGCTTCTCAAGCTTTTGCAGTGAAGTCTTCCTCAAGGTAGATGGGAATCAACATACCCCCAAAGGGTCAGCAGCTTTATTTGAAAGACATCGGTCATAACCCCCAAATTCCAGATTCCATCTAAAAAAAAAAAACCCATGCCATTCTATTTCAAAATAAGTGCATATTTCTTTTAGTTTAAATTATATTACTCTTCGGTTAAATTATTTAACATTTTCTCAAGTATTTAGGTAATAGCGATGTCCCAGGAAGAACCATACTTATGCTGATTATACAAGGATGATCTGGCACCATCTTCAAAAGGTTTCCATAGGATCAAATGAGATCACGCCTGTAAAGCACTGAACACAGAGCCAGACGAAAGGTGCACATTGAACACGTGTGCTCTACTATTTTATTATTTACTATTCTTATCACTACTATTTTATTATTACTCTTATTTTTGTTGGTATCATTATCCATTATGGATACATTTACCCAGTTTTAGAAGCAAGAGTTTATAGGATGAAGGGCACACTGTTTAATAGGATTAAAATGTTGCCATAGCCTGCTACACGAGGCTCCTTTCTAGCCTGGACTGCACACTACCTCTGGCTCTCTCTGAATCCCAGCCACTGTATTCTGCGGCTTCTAGCACACGGACCATTTTTCCTTTCTCCCAACATGCTTTGCTTTCCAAGTCTGGGTGCTGATTATGCTCTGCCTGAAAGACCCTTCTCTCCTCCCCTATCTGCTCCAGGCAGCAAATTGCTACTCAGTTTTCAAAATTCAGTTTCAAAGTTTTTTCTGCAAGGACCCCAACTCTGCCCACCCTCAGCCCTGATGCCATCTGAGGGAGCCATTCCTTTCTCTGGGCACTAGCAGCTCCCATGCTGCTTTCTATCACAGTCCATCATAAATACACATGGAGACATTTGTCTCCCTCCTCAACTCTGACAGTCCCATGATGGAAAGGACAGTGATTTGTGTCTCTGTGTAACCCAAATGCCTAACACAGAACTGGCATAGAATTGCAATTGGCTGAATGAGAGAATATATGAATAGACAGATGAATGGATAGATGGATGGATGGATGGATGAAAGAAAGGAGATAGTTGGGAGCCTCATAGAATACAAAGGGTTAATGAGATGTGTTGCAACTAGCATCTTTTGAGCATTTGGTATGTCCTAGGTACTGTGCTCATCACACATATTATCTTACATAAATGATCCCAATAACCCCATAAAGTAAGGACTATAATTATCCCCATTCTACAAAGGAGGAAACTCAAGCTTAGACAAGCTAAGTGACTTGCCCAAGTTTACCCAGCTAGTAGATTGTAGAGCTGTGAATTCAGAGCCTAAACAGAGCCCGCATTTCAGTTCCCAGATGACTTGAGTGCTAGTATTTGCAGCCTGGCCAAGATCTTTGACCTGTGAAATTGTACCAACCAGTCTAGATAATGGAAGGAAGGGGTTGTAGCTTTTCTTGCATTGGCAAGTGTTTCAGTATCATCAGTGCTGTTGTAAGAGTGGTCAGGAGCTTCAAGCTTCTGGAAGGTGAGTCATCTCTCTCTCTGAGCTAAGACAGAGTCAGGACTTCCCCCTTTAGGCTCTCTCTGGCCCCAGGGAGCCAGTGCCAGGTCCTCAGGAGCAGCATCCCCAGTGGTTATATCACTGTCTGGTGCTCTGTGCATTTTTTAAGGCACTCACCCAACTTTCTTTGGTATGTCATACATGTAGAGGATGTGCCACCCAGGTCTCTGCACATCACCACTTCATCATTTAGTTCTGAAGGAAGCAGAGGATGAGACATCTGTACCACAATGGGATACGTGGGGAGGTCGTGTGGGCTGGCCTGGAGTTTTTACTAAACTAGGGGAAAAATTAAAGAAGGCTTCACCGAGGAGGTGGCCTTTGAAGAATGCATTGCTGTTAATCAGGGAGACAGGTTGGGAAGGCATTGCTAGTAGAAGAAAGAAAATATGCAGAGGCACATGGGAGTGACAGTGTGCAGGGCATTATGGGAATATCTGGGGAAAACTATAAACAAAGCAGATGCCAGTGAGGGGGTTAGATACCAGATCCACCACCAGAGCCAATCCCTGGACTTCACTCTCATGATTCCCAGCTGTGTCCCCACACTGGGAGGAGAGGTACATTCTGGCTCCTTTACCTCCCTGATAGATAAGCTCCAATGTGCTCTTTTATTATAGGACACTGTCCTCAGAATGCAGGCTTTGTTAACTTATTTTTTTTCTGTTTATTAGTAACTGGCTATGAATTATTCACTTAGTTAGAAGAAAATATTCAGAAACATTAATGGCTTTCAATTATTTACCTTATTGGGTTGTTGCTATGCTTAAATATTGAACAGGCAGCCTCAGAATCAGCCGTTATTTCTTTGGTTCTCGTCTCTGCCCCCCCAACCCCTTCCCCTTTAGCAGCCTTCCAGTCCTCCAAGGAGTTCTGGATGGCGCTCACTGCCCCTTTTGCCAAAGGAAGTTTTGAAACTGCATCATCAAAATGAAGTTCGACCTGAAACCATGAGACAGTTACAGGGATAGAAAGAAGACTGGACAGCTATGTGAGGTTTATCCCTAAGTCTGTGATGAAATGACCCCCCTTTCCTCCACCTCTGCCAATTCTCCTGTTTGATTTTCCTCCCCCTCTCCATTGCCACATACCAAAAACCTGCTCTTCCTTCAAAACAAAGCCTTAAAGCCACTTTCTCCATGAAGTCTTTTCAAATTGTGCCCAAATGAATGTCTTGCACACTTCCTCCAAACCTTGATAATCTCTTCTCTCTCTTCTGTCTGATATTGGTCATTTATTACCCTTTATTAGAGTAATTTATGGCCACTTCTCTTCTCCTTTAATTAATCTCAAGTGCAGCGACTATGTCCAGGTCATACTTGTGCTTCCATTGACTAGCCTAGTTCCTGACAAATAGCAGATGCTCAATTAATGCTTGATGAATGAATGAACAATTAATCAAACGGGCTGCATAATCTTGGACAAGACCTTCAATTCACCAAGCCTCAGTGTGCCCATCTAAGAAGGCATGTGGCTTTGTGGAAATGATCTCAGGTTTTGGAGTCACATAGTTGTGGATTCACACCCCAATTCTACCTCTGACTTGCTCAACTTTGGGAAATGACTTTTGTGCTAAAACGCCATTACCTAATCTGCAAATCTTACAATGGACCACCTCCTATGGAGACTGGGAGGATTAGAGTTAATGTATGTAAAGCGCTCTGCAGGTCACACTTAACATAGTAAGTACCTAATAAATCTTTGTTGCTAACTTGGAAAGCAAATGTGATGGGCTAGGTAATTTCCACAGGTCTCCTTCAACTCAGATGCCTTTGATTATAAATCTGATTGGAAAGCATTGTTGGCTATTGAAAAGTCCAGTTTTCGGAGTCAGAAAATCCTGGTTTGAACTTTATCTCTTGAGGGCAATGGGTCCTCAGGGAAACTGCTTAATCTTCCTGGGATTCTATCTGTAGCACCTGGAGATGTGATAATACCTGCCATTCCTGTTTCCCAGAGCTGTTGTGAGAATGTGCTAGAATACTTAAGGAAATGCTCCTTTAAAGCACTCTATAGATTAGGTGCATCCTGGAATCAGAGGATTGGCACCTTCAAAGAGGGGGAATGACATGCATATTTGATCCAGGGGGTATTTTTCCTGGGGCTCTGGCTTCCCCTTTCTTGACCACAGATCTATCCCAAGAGGTGCTGCCAGGGCCAGTGCCACCACCAGCCCAGGGATCCCCAGGTCTTGTTGCACTGGGGTGTGGGAGAGCTGATTTGTAGTCAGAGCACACAGCTGTCTCCATAAATCTTCCCTGATGTGTCTTTCAGACAAGTTTGCATTTCTGAAAGTGTGTGTCTCCTCCAGGCGGTTTTCCTTGTCTTTCTGAAATATGTCAGGAGGCTCGCAGTCAATTCTGTCTGGGCTGGCGGATGGAGAGGTAACCACAAGCTGCCTTAGCAGAAGGCTTCGGACCAGGTCCCGTTGGGGCCTGAGGACACAATTCTAGGATATTTCTTTCATCAGAATGGTACCATACTATGTCAGTAAGAGTTGTGGCATAATAAAACACCCTGAAACTTTGTGACTTAAAACAGCAACCATTTATTTGGCTCTTAATTCAAGTCAAGCATTTGGGCTGGGCTCAGCTGGGCAGTTCTTCTGATCAGGTGGAACAGACTCAGCTGACCTTGGTCATGTGGTCAGCGAGCTCTCCGAGCCTGGGTCACACGGCAGAGGGCTCCAAAAACAACCAGAACAGGAGGAGCTGCAAGGCCTTTTGAGACTTAAGCTCAGAAGGCACAAATCATCCTTTCTGCTTTTTCTGTTGCTCAAAGCAAGTTACAAGGCCATCTCAGATTCAAGGGATGGAGAAAGAAAGTTCACCTCTTGAAGGAGGAAGGGGTAAAACATTGGGATGATTTTTGCAACCTACAAGTATTAATATTTTATTAAGCCTCTATTTTATGTTAAAGCCTAGGCTGATCCTCACAACCCATGAGGTAAGGGTAATTATTCCCAATTTGCTGACGGAAAAATTGAGGCCATGTGAAGGAACTTTTTTTTTTTTTTTTGCTGAGGGAGATTTGCCCTGAGCTATCATCTATTGCCAACCTTCCTCTTTTTGCTTCAGGAAGACTGTCTTTCAGCTAACATCTGTGCCCATCTCCCTCTATTTTGTGTGTGGGACGCTGCCACAGCATGGGTTGATGAGCAGTGTGTAGGTCTGCAGCCAGGATCCGAACTCACGATCCCTGGGCCGCCAAAGCAGAGCGTGTGAACTTAACTACTACGCCACTGAGCCAGCCCTTGAAGGAACTTCTGTAATATAGTACAGCTGGTCAAGGAAGACCAGATCCCTAATTCTAATCCTTTTATGGCTGATCTAAAGACAATAGTTTTGGGGTTTTTTTTTCTTTCTTTCTTTTTTTTTTTTTTCACTTCTGCTTACATGCTTCTCTTTAACACTGCTAAAGAGATTTGGATCTCAGGCCATTGTTAGACACAGCCTGGCTTGTGGTGTGTGGCAGGGCAATCTATTTGGATCCTGGCTCCATCCTTACAAGGGCCTGTGGTCTAGTGCAGGATCAGCGAATTTTTTCAGTAAAGGGCAATATAGTAAATATTTTAGGCCTTGCTGACCAAGAGGCAAACTTGAGCATAGTATGTAGGCACTTACACAATGAGAGAAAAATTTTCACAAATTTTTATTAACAAAATTCAAAATATAATAATAATAACTAAGTACCATTGTTTTTGTAGCAGAATTCTACTAACAAGAAGAATGGACATTATTTATGGACACTAAAATATGAATTTCATATAATTTTCATGTCAACATATTCTTTTTCTTTTGATTTGTTTTAACCACTTAAAGATATAAAAACCATTCTTAGCTCCTGGGCTGTACAAAAACAGACAATGGGTCTGATTTGGCTCGCAACTCCTGGTGTAAGGAAGCATCTCTGGTTTGAACTTGGAGAATCACAGATCTAACCCCACATGACTATCTAATTGCTGTGTGACTTTAAGCGAATCCTTAATGTCTCAGAGCCATTCTTGCCTCTGGTTCCCAAGCACACAGTGGGGGCAAATAATCCCTTATGTTCTCTTAGCCCACCAGAGATGGAAATGAATTTAAGGTCAGCTGTTCCGACCTGCTTATACATGTGGAAGATGATGGAAGGGGGGACCACATCCATGCACAGAGAGGAGCTAGCAGACCCAGGAATGGAATTCCAAATCTCCTGACTTATAAAATTGTCCTCTTTTCATGCCACATGCACATGTAAAATCATGTCAGCCATATTACCTACACTAGGACTGACTATTGGGGAATTTGGTAAAACACAGAGTTAGAAGCTGGCAGCCTGTGCTATTTTCTAATTCAACTGTAATCAAATGGGTCCATCACTTAGAAGACTACAAAGAGAAGGCTTCCCATCTTCCCATGTTGAGATAGACATGGTTGAACATACTGAGGATGTGGGGTAGAACGCAGGAGCCATCAGCAGGAGTTTTCAAGCTGTGCTCCAAATAGCCGCTCAGGGGACAGGGGTGGGGGATATTGCTGAGTAGGTAGGACTCTTTCATCAAGCTCTCATTCTATATTTATATATCCGCTTCACTATTTTGGGGGAAAACTCCCAGTTCTAGAATATATGTTTATAAAAACAAAAATATCTTTGTTTGTAACAAAATCTCCCATTTCTGTATGGAAAGAGAGCTGGCAAATTGTATAGTAGACTTTCAACAGTATGGCCTAAAAAGCTGACCGAGGCCTTCTTCCTGTTCCATGCATACACACACACACACACACACACAAATGTTGGATGAAATATAACTTTTTAAAAAACATAAGTTTATCCCAAAAATGAAGAAAGGAAACTCCTCAGGTGTAAGGAGTGAGGAGGAAGGCAGAGCCCAGGCTATGGGTTTAGAAGCTGATGTCATGGTGACTCCAGGTGGGCAGTAGGTGGGGGTGGGATGAAAGTAAAGAGAAAGCACTAGCAATGAAAAAATGAAAGATAAGGGAGAAATAAGCCCAAAGCATCAGTAATCACAATACATATAATTTGCACATTAAAATTCAGAGATAGATTATGTTAAACAAAATCCAGATATATACTGTTTAACAGAGATCTTCATTACACATAAAGACACAAAAAGTTTGACAGTGAAGGGAAAGGAAAAATATATTCTAGGCAAATACTAACCAAATGAAAGATTGGGGAGAAGTAGAAATATATGGCAAAATTCTTCTGTAAAAAATGCTGTTGGAGTCTTGGTAGGGCTTGCATTGAATCTATAGATGGCTTTGGGGGGTATGGACATTTTAACAATATTGATTCTTCTAATCCTTGAAGAAGGGATATCTTTCCGCTTATTTGTGTCTTCTGCAATTACTTTCATCAATGTCTTGTAGTTTTCAATGTAGAAATCTTTAACCTCCTTGGTTAAATTTATTCCTAAGTATTTTATTGTTTTTGATGTTATTGTAAATGGGATCATTTCTTTATTTCCTTTTCAGATAATTTGTTGGTAGTGTATAGAAATGCTACTGATTTTTGTATGTTAATTTTGTATCCTGCATCTTTATTGAATGTGTTGATTAGATCTAACAGATTTTTTGGTGGCGTTTTTAGGATTTTCTAAATAGAAAGTCATGTCATCTCTGCAAAATAAACTTTACAACAACAAGAAACAAAAAATCGTTAGGAATAAAGAAAGTCATTAATTAATCATAAAAAGAATGGGTCACCAGCAGACAAATGAAATCTGTTCTCATATACAGAAACAACTCAGCTTCAAAATATATAAAGAAAGAACTGAGAGGAGTACAATAAGTTGATGAATATCTAATCAAAGTGGAAGACTTTTTACAGAAATCTTCCTATTAGATCAAGCAGGAAAAAAAATAATACTACAGATAAATTGAACTGTATTCTTAAAAATATAATCAAATGGCGTATATAAAATTCTGCCCCTAAGAATTAGAGTTTAAAGATTTTTTGAAAGAAGTGGGAAATACTCTTTATGGGTCTTCCCATCTTATGACCTCAATTTTCTGGCTTTGGCCCGGTTTCCTGAAATTTTATTTTCAATGATTACTCTTCGCAACATTTATCACTAAATGTGGTTTAATTTTTATCTCTCTGAAAAACGTTTCTTTCAATCAGGGGTGGGAGTAGGGAGAAGCAATCTATATGCACTGATTTTGTTTTGGTTTTGCTTTTTGGAGGGGGAAGGAGGTGTGGGGGAGGTTATGGTTGAAGGAGAGCACTTCCCGAAAAATGGTCACTGTCGAGACAAAGTGATAGTATTTTGTGTCAATCCAAACTCATCATATTTCTCCTTCAGGACATGAAAATAGTGCATTTTGTCGGGATACCTCTGGAAATAGAAAGGCCTTGTGCATGATCTAATTGTGAAAGTTTGCAGGGACCAGCTGTCATGTCCAACCTCCTCCTATGTCGGTGTCAGCCTGGTTACCTTGCCAAAGGAGATGGCTGAGAAGTGTCGGCATGATCCCCTTCAGTGGAATGTTGTGTCATTAGTAGCAGCTTTCACTTGAGGAAGTCATTCTGCTTTCAGGCAGAATGCAATGAATGGAAAGAACTCAAGACTAGGTAGTTACACTGATAATTACATCATCCCAAAATGGCTAGGGTCTCTGATCAACTCTGGTCTCATTCTAACTAAGATCAGCTTCTGTGGTCTCAGCACATCCTCTGCCGTAGAATGAGTCTCTTCCTAACTTCTCTGTAGTGCTGCTGCTGATTCCTATTTCTGGATTTCTAGCCCCTCCTGCTGTGTCCCTATCCAGGGCCTCCAACCTGACTTTCATTCATTTTTTCAACCGAGTGCCTTCCAAGTGTGAGACACCATGCTAGGTCCTGAGACTGCAGAGGAAAACCAGACACACAAGGTCCGCATCTCTATGGGGCTCAAGGTATGGAGGAGGAAAGAGGCAGACAATCAATCAAGCAAAGAAGCATTCAAGTGCAACGATTACAAATTGTTATAAGTGCACTGGAGGAAATGACCTTGGTGTTGACATTTTAGTCATCCACCAAGCCTGCCCGTGGCCATAAACCATCACTACCCATGACTCCCCCAGCCAAGATGACATTACAGGAGGAGTGAATCCTGAAGCTAGCATTGTGGTTTGTTTTAATTCTATTTCCTACTTTGGGACACGTATCTGATTGGAAATAATAGCAATAATTGGCCAATGACTTTGTGCCAATCACTGTTCTAGGTGCTTTCAAATGTGCTATTGTAACCACCCTTCTAGAACACTATTTTGTAAAAAGAAATTGATGTTCAGAGACATGAAGTAAGTTTCCCAAGCTCACGTGGTCAGTCAATGGTGGATCCTGGACATGAACTTAGATCTATCTGCTTCCAATGTGGCTGTCCTTTCTCCTACATTGTAGGTGTGTCCATTTGCAGTGCCTGCCTCTGAGACTTGCATTCACTTTCCATACAACAGGCCTCCGAGGTTCGACTGAAATTCGGCAGAAATAAAGGCAGCCACTAAAAATGGGTCCTTTCCTGAAAACTCCAATTACCCTGGCGGGATTTGCATTCATTTTCTTGCCTAATTATTATTAAGAATATGCCATCTGTGTAAATTAGATTTTATGATTTTGTTGTAAACTTTGGTGTAATTTAACTTCAAAATAATCTAACCTTTAATCTCATTTCATGATGGAAAATGTTGGTTTGGTGTACAAGGTCTAATTGTCCTCCCCACGTGTGAGAAATCCAAATGTAGCTAAACCTTAAGGTTAAATGATGATATCACAACTTACTTGGTTAGCATTTTACATCCAATGGAAAACACAAACCCCTCGCCTCATTAATCCTTTGCAATTCAATTTCCCCCCCCCCCCCAAATGAAATGATCCTTTTGGGACACATTTATATCCTTTTAACAGCCGCCTGACAGTTCTGCTGATGGAGTTTGTATCCAACTTTGTTACTGGATAGTGACAACTTGCCCTGACGGATATGTGTACATAATTATTCTCTCGCAGTTAGACTTAATTAATGCTTACCCTCATCATGATCTTGCAGCTAGTAAGCAGTCTCTGCAGGAGCAGTTAATAGCAAAAGGATTTCCTTTTTAGCCAAGAGAGACTCCAAAAGGATTTGTAAAACTCTTGTGCTTTTTTTTAAGAGGAAAAAAAATGCATCCAAGCCTGTTTTATTTCTTCCCTCTCCACATTATTGCCAAATGTGAATGGATTTGAGGCTACATATGGGGATGGGGTTGTTACAGCTCATTTTAGACTGAGTATCGCTAATATGAGCAGCTCCGGCAGACCCACAAGGAATATGTATATTTTTTAATATCTTGGCTGAGGATTGAGGTGTGCTTGCTTCCTTTTGTTTATGTCTATGTACAAAATATGTATGTGTGTTTTTTAACCAGCTGGCTCCCCAAATGCCACCCAGAGTTCAGTAATAAATAGCTATGCGAGAGAGGAGATATTAAGAAGAAATGATGGGGGAGACAAAGGGAGTTTGAAGATAAGATTTTGAAAGAGATTATTAGGAAGTTTGTAATAAGGAGAGGGAGTGTGTGCTTATAAAACCCCATTAGATGGGAATACTTCACAAGTAATCTGTCCCAGTCCGTGCTTGAAATATTCATGTGCCATTTGCTTTTTATTACCATAATGGCAATGCCTCTTGTTTGCAGAGAGCTTAACAGTTTACAACAAATTTTCACATCCATTATCTGAGATGATCTTTGCAACAACCCTGTGAGGTGAGCAGAAAGCATTCACAGATGAGGAGACTGAGGCTCAGAGAGGTTGAGCACTTGCCCACAGTCACATAGCTAGAAAGTAAGACAACCTGTCATTGAAGCCACAGCTTCTAAAGCCAAATCCAGTGCTGTCTTCACTACATTATGCCACCCCTTTAGGTTTGAAAATGCGTGCATTTAAGATGTAAGGAAGATCTAAGCGAGTGGCTCAAATAGCAATCCCTCTTTGCCTTCATTTGTCTTGCTAAAGCATCAGCAGACTCTCAGCTAAAAGATAACCATCTAAGTTGAGAGTAATATGATGCTACTTACTTTAGTGATTACATGCAATATTAATGATCATTATGACTGTGCATTATTATGGGAGATTTCATCCAGTAAGATCCAGTAAAACGTGGCCTCTTCAGAGTAAAAGGAAACAGGCTCGCTCTCCATCACATCAAACACTGCCTAAAGCCCTTGACCTTGAACCCCAAAGAGGCATAAAATAAAATATAAAAATAAAACAAAATGTAGAAATTCAAGACGGTAGAATGGGAGATGAGTACTTAGAAATCATCCCATAATAGAGATGTGAAAGCTGAGGCACAGAGAGGGGAAGGGGCTTCTCCACCATGAGTTAGTGGCAGATGTGGGCCCCCAACCCTAGTTTACTGACTCTCAGTTCAGATCTCTGTCCACTACACTATAGCTGTAACTTTAGGCTGGAAGAGGCCTAAGAAATCTTTGTCCAACAAATATAATTCGTGTGAGTGTTATGTGCCAGGGGTTGTGCTAACTGCTGTGAGTACGTCAGCCTATAGAGGCACTAACAGACGTGTTATAGAGACAGGGAGAAAGAATATGGCCACTCACCCTCATTTGGCACTGTGGGTAAAAAGAATATGAACCTGTTTCCCAGGGAAGTCCAAGTCCAAATTTAAACAAGATGACCTTTGAGAAGGGGGCTGAGGAGAGGAGGAGTGGGGATGGAAGAGTGGGGAGGGGGAAGGGGATAGTTACAGCCTCCATTACAGAGTCTCTTTTCTTTGCTTTGTTGTCACCTCTCTGTGTCCCAGAAGATGAAAATTTGAATTGAAGAATAAAGGCTAGATTCCAGTAGCATGCAGTCTCTTGCATTTGGCCAGCACTTTACAGTTTACAAAACCGTAGCATCACCTGTTGTCATTGTATCCTTATTTACCAAGGGCTTACTATGTGCCAAGAACCATGCCCATTTTTTCAATATGTCTAATTAAATCTTCACAATATCCTTCAAGGTTGATATTATTATGACTCCCATTTTACAGATAGAAAATCGAGGCTCACAAGGTGAAGTCCATTGCCACAGGTCACATAGCTGGTCAGTGGCAGAGTCTGGATTTGAACTCAGATCAGTCTGACCCAAAGCCCAGGCTCTTAACTACAATACATATTGCCTTTATCATTGAACCTGGCTGTTAGAGCATGGGGTGTGGAAGCCTGGAGTGATGCCTATAATGTCGGCCTCTGAGTCCCTGTTGCTCTGGGACAGGGACTGTCAAAGGGTGGTTCCTGAACAGGCAGCTTCAGCATCCTCTGAGAACTTGATAGAGATGCAAATTCTGAGACCCCACCACTCTGCGGTGGAGCCCAGAAATCTCTGTTTTAACAGCTTTCCGGGTGATTCTGATACATGGTTAAGTGAGAAAGCCACTGCACTAGGAAAATATTCCCATCCTTGGCTCCTTTATCATGGAATCTCAGGGCCAGAGGGACCCTGTGGGTCACTGATTCCAACCCCTTTTGGAATTTCATATTACTCATCTTCTGTTTTTTGGTGCTATTCCACGTGGGTAACCAAAGTCAGCTTAAAAGAAGTTGGGGGCTGAAAGTTTTATAAACAGGCTCCAGGGAGCTGGGACTTGTTTTGTTTGGGGCGTTGAGTTGTGGCTTGTGTCTAAACTTCTAAAAGTAAAGGGACAAGTTCCATAGTTGCCTCTGTTTGCCTTCTGCTCAATAAACCCATCACCAGTTCATAACCACAGCCAGGGATACCTCACTGACTTCTCGAAGGCTTTTGTTTAAGTTGGTGTTGAAGAAGCAAGAGGAGGGGCTTTTCCTGTCTTTCTCTGCCAAGGCGCCTGACCAGCCAATCAAGTCAGGCATCCACTTACATCTTACCTTGAACCTCTCCCCTTTCCTCACAAAGTAGATGGCCAGATGTGCCCTTTGAAGTTCTGCCCATTGTGCAGAAGTGGTCTATTTTTGGCTGGTGTCCGTATACGGAGCCAATATCTCTTTGTGAAATCAGCTTGGCCTTCCACCCCTGCCCTCCAAGTGGCCATAAGTGTAAGGTGAGTGGACGGTGCCAGTGGTGGGCCACATGGGATCTGCTTGTGTAGTTTACTTGTGCCCTCTGACCTTGCTTGTACCTGACCTTGGATGTGCCACTTCTATCTTATGTCATGTCTTCCACATGATTAGTGGATCTGACAGAATCTCACTCATGATAGGCCGCTCTGGCTTCCTGGTCTCTTGATAGGACCCAATAGCATAACAGGAACTTCTCCCCCTGCAAATGCATAGCTCTCTGCTACAGATGGCATGGCCTTATTCCAGAAGCTTGGGGATAAACATTATGAGTCTCTTAATTGGCACTTGCCATAAACTCCACAGGTTATTTATTGCCACTGATGACTCTTATCCTACAGGGTCCACTGGATCTTATGGTGCAAATGGTGGGGTTGTTTGCATCATAGCCTGACCTACTGCAGAGCCTTTTCCTGCTCCGTGATCCACCTGGAGCTGGAAGCCTTCCATGACGCTGGGAAAATGGGTCAGGGCAATATCCCCAAGTGTTTATTTAATACGCTGACTTTAGTACCCAAAAAGGCCTACCAAACATTCTGCTGCCTTACTGGAGGTGTGAAGTATAAGATGCAGGAATTTCTTCTTTATTTTGAAACAGATGTATGGCATGCCACAGACCACAGAAACCTAAAATCTTCACCGATATGGTGAACCCCCAATTCCTCATAGGATTTATCTCACACCTTCTGGATCACATATATCTTTCCAAGCACTTGAATGTACTTTACATTTCTTGTTCATCTGGTCCAATTAGTGTGATGCATCAACCTAGTGTGCCAGTGTAATTTTCTGCAAGATGTCCGGGTGGTCCATGTCCCTTCAGAGTGTTATCACAGAGGGTAGGACAGTTGATGTAGCCCTGGGGCAAGACTGTAAATGTGCAGTGGTGCCCACCCCCGTGTAAATGGAAACTACTTCTGATCCTTCTTCCAGATAGGGATGGAAAAAAACTCATTTTCCAGATCAGTGGCCACAGACTATATACCCAGGCTGTGTTAATTGGCTGCAGCACAGACACCATATCTGGCAGCTACAAGTGAACCTACAATTTGTTTGAGTTTGTGGTTGCTCACTCCCATCCTCCTGGACCCATCAGAATTTTTGAGGGACCAGGTTGGTGAGCTAAATGGAGATATGATGGAGACCACCACCTCTGCATCTTATCACATCAGTTACCCTCAGGATAAGATACTGGTTTTGGTCTCTTATTTTGGCTGGGGTGAAAATGCCTCTACTTGCCTTCCCCACTATGACAATTTATCACAGAGACCAAGGAAACAATGGGAGGAGTGTTCTGCTAGCTAACACTATTATACATTTGGGCACTGGGGAAATGATCATCTCTCTGTGAAACAGACCTATGTGAGGACTCCATTCTGTTACCAGAAAGTCCGTGTATCCCTCACTCTACGTATGCCTTGGGTCCCTGGGTATCAGTGTCAACTTGTATTCAACTATCTTTGGAAAACTTGGATATTCCTCTTCCCGAGATGTATGGTTACTCAGATAAATGACCATAAGTCCCTCTGAGGAAGGCCTGGAGTAACCATTAATATACACACTTGCTGTGGTATTGGCAGCCCACCTCATGGGTACCCAGGCTCTCCTTCAGTCAGTGGGTTTGGGTCTGAGAGCTGGTTCAGGTCCAGAAACTGGGCATATAGTAGATGCTTACCAAATACTTGCCAACATGATGACTCAGTTTGCAGGAAGTGTTCAGAATGTGTGTGGGAAGGTGGAGTTTTTAGTCATTCACAAACAGATCTGATAAAGTTTTCCTATGTGCCACCACCTTCTTCTATTTCAGGGTTTTGCATCCCTCCCCCATGCCCAATAGGAGCCAAAATATTTTGTAATTGTTCAGCATTTCACAATTACATAATCTCTGAATACAGATTATTTCCTTTAATGTGAAGTCAGAGCAGAGCAGTATTCTGGAATTACCTTTTCACGTTGCAGTACGATTTGTCTGTTCACCTCTACCTGGCAACATCTACCCACAGAAAAGCTTCCAGAGTCAGACTTCATCACTTTCTGGGGAAATTCAGGGTAGCAGACATGTCTCAATGGGATCCTCTCATTTGTGTTGCTCACAAATACCTTATCTCAGAGAAGAGCTGGTGAGGCAGGAATCAGTGTCTCTATTTTTCATTACAAAAATTTTAAAAAAATTTAAAAATAGTCAAAGAGTTGATGTAATTTGCTCAAAATCACATAGCAAGGAAGAGGCCAGGCTCAAATCTAGTCCCTAGTCAGGCGTTCTTTCTGTCTCTTGTAAGGCTAGCCTTTGTTACTAACTGTGAAGTGAGGCACTCTGGAACCAGTGGATGAGGGAGTAAGGTAAGGGAGACAGTGACCCTGGAGGGCACGCCCTGGTCTCCCTTCCCCTCAGAACACAAGCCCGGCTGGTCCTGTGTAGGGGCCTTCCTGTCCTGGCTGCCCCAGGCCTGCGCATGCTCACTCCCTATGCCTAAAGCCATTTCCTGGGAAATCCAGAGCAATTTGGGAAATAACACACCGTGCCTAGCAAAATGAAATTCATTTCTTTCATTTCCTTCATTTCCCCAGAGAGTTTCTCACATAACCGACTGAGTGAGTTCCTGAAACTATGTGTTTGCAAGAGATTTCCAAACCTACATGTAAATCCTCTCCTCTTTGGAGTGGGCAGGCAGGACTGATAATGTGTAATTTTCCCTTCAGCTGTGCAACTTTGAAATTTTCCACGTTTTCATGTGCATTATCTATTCATTCATTCCACAAATATTTATGGAGTGCCTACCATATGCCACGCACTCGCCTAAGTACAGAATGTGGTGATGGAAAGACAGAAATCCTAATCGCTTGAAGATTCTATTCCGATGGCAGAGAGAGGCAACAGATGAAGATATGACGGCATCTCAGATAGTAATAAATGTCATGAAGAAAAATAAAGCAGGGTATAGAGCATGTGGGAGTGGAAGAAGAGGGTATCTCGGACAGGGTCATCAGGAAAGGCTTCTCTGAGGAGGTGGCATTTGAGTAGAGGCTTGCATGAAGTGGAGAAAGAACATTCCGTGAAAGAGCAATGCCATGACCCTGAGGCAAAAACAAGGTTTCTATGTTCAATGATCAGCCAAAGGACAGGGTGAGTGGAGCACCGTGACTGAGAAGGAAGACAGAAAGAAATGAGATTGGATTGGCTGTTCTCTGAGAGAGTAAGTAAGGGACCAGTGATGGCCGCCAGGTTTTGGCCTGAGTAAGTGCATGAGTGGAGATCACTTTTTCTTGGATGAGGGAGACTGGCAGAGTAGCAGGTTTAGGAGGGATCATCAAGAAATCTTACTTGGCCGAGTGAGAGTTTCTCATCTGAACTGAATAGTAGCTTTGCAAAATATGTGGGGAAGATAGAATTATTTTTCTCTTATAGGAAGAGAAAACAGGGCGGTTAAATGACTTACCTGGAGCCACATCCTAAGTCTTAGTTAGTGAGTCCATATAACTTGCCAGAATCCCTTTTTGAATGACAATGAAATTATCTGGCACTTTTGCCTTTGTAGGGTGGTGGGGAGAGGTTGGAAATGAATTTTTTTGCATAGCAGTGTTTCTAAAAAAGGATTTCCCCTGCACTCTGTCCTGCTTTCATAAGATGTAGGAACCTTTGGGTGTGGTCTTTCCCCCAGAGGTTATGCAAAATTCACCCTGGGATTGCCATGTCTGAAGAAAGATGCATCTGCTTTGAAAAGATGCTGTTTTCTACTGGGATGGAAATATGGGAGGGCTGAGGGGAGAGAGGTAGCCTGGGGAAAGGAAAAAGCAGACTCTCAGCACATGGTGAGTATTTCTGTTTGAGATTAACAGAAAAATAACTCAGCAAACAGGATTACACTGCATACCATCTCTTTAAAGGATCTGCAGCAACAGACCATGGGAGGTGCTGGTGAGAACAACCCCACAGGCTTCATTCCTCTGGCCAACACTTGTTAGCTTCTACTGTGTGCCAGGTGCCATATCAAGAGATAGCACCTTCTGTGTGCCAGGTACCACTAGGGAGGGAAAAAGCCCCTGTCCACATTTTGAGACTGAATGGGAGAACTCTTCTCGTCCCCCAAAAGAGCCCCCACTCTTTCCTAAAACAGCTTTATTGGCACAACTCTGAGTGTTAGGATGCTTTTTCTTGTTCTTTTTTTTTTTGACTTTACTTTTTTCCCCCATCTCCCTGAACTGTGTAAAACCTTAAACTTGTCCAAGGGAGAGACAAAGGAGTGCAAATAGCAAATTGCATTTAGTTCATTTCACTTGGATCTGAGCTAATTGAATCTGGCATTTGTATAGAGCCCTTCATGAGTCTGCCACAGAGAATAATGGACCTTTCCCAAAGAAGGGGAAATTGAGGTTCCTCATTTCCAATAGAGTCCCCTTCTGTCTCTTCTTCACCTGCCTCGGGCCTTGATTGCTTTGAAAACCTCTGTTATCACCACCAGTCACCATTCTTAAGTGTTAAATTTTCACATTGTTTGCTAGAGGAAGAGGGGCAGAGCGCTGGGTAGAGACCCAAGATCTGATTGTCAATCAGCTCTTTCACTGTCATCTAGACACGTGGCCTTACATATTGGTTATATGACATTCTGCTTATTCTACTTATGCCAGGAGCTTGTTAAATGGACCTATTTAAATGGTGAATGGGAGAGTGCTTTTTTTTTTTTTTTGCTGATACCAGCCTCCCTCAACGCCCCACCATCCTCCCAGCCTTGCATTGAGCAAAAATCTTATACCTTAGCCTTGTTTCCTGCTTTGATAGTCCTAAGTGACAAAGATGATTCAAGGTAGTAGTTATTTGAGGCTGTTGTTCTTGATTGTTTATCCACTTATTTTTTTATTCCTGTGTGGCCAGAAAGATGCGTGCAAGATAGTGCCTCCATCATGCCTCAAATGTGTGTCTTTTTCACCATGATTTCTATAGGTCACGAGAAACCCCACAGCAATCCACATTCCTTTTTTAGTTTCCACTCACTCACTACAGAGCTGAGCCAGATAGATGCTCTGTTTCTCTTATGCGATGATCTTCCTTCCACTCTCATGCCTCCCCAACCTTCATGTATTCCTTCTGGAATCCTGCCTGTCCCTCTGCTGCCCCCTGGATAGTAGGATTGAGCCCCTAGGATGTGCTCCCACAGCTCCTGCACTGACTGAGTGGTGCCCTTATCACACTTCCTTCCATTGCCTGGCTTCTTGATCACTTCCTTCATCTGAATCTGAGTTCCTTGACGGGACTGTATCTTCTTCATGGTTATAGCCTAGCCCACTGCACAGGCTTGATGTATGTTAGATATTCAATAAACATGTTGACTACACATATAACTTAGTGAATAAAACAAAACTACAAGTATTTGCTCAGTAGTCCAAGGTTTGCAACATCCTTTTAAGCCTTGCAACAGTACTAAAAGTAGACGATATTCTCATTAGAGATGCAAAACTTAAGAGTTTAAGGAGGTCAAATGACTCACCCAGTATTACTTTTACAAGAATTATTGTTGTGTAATAAATTATCCCAAGACAATGTAGCTACAAACAACAACTGTTTTATTTTGCCCACAATGCTATGGGTCAGGAATCTGGGTAAGGCTTAGCTGGGCAGTCCTTGCTTGGGGTCTTTCATGTGGTTATAGTTAAATACCAAGTAGGGCTGCAGTCATCTAAAGACTCAGCTGGGTTGGACATCCCAAATGGCCCACTCGCATGGCTGGCAGTTGGTGCTAGTTGTTGGCTAGGAGCTCAGCTGGGCTGTTGACTGGTGCTTCTACGTGTGGCCTCTCCAACATGGTAGTCTCTGGGTAGTCAGAATTCTTGGATGGAGACTGGCTTCTCTGAGTGTAACCCTCCCAAGAGAACCAGGTGAAGCTGCATGGCCTTTTCTGATGGAGCCTTGGGAGACAAATAGCCTCACCTCTGCCATTCTCTTTTGATCAAATCAGTAACAAACCCACCCAGATTCAAGGATAGCAGACCCCACCTCTTAATAGGAGGTGTATCAAGAATTTGGAGGCTATTTTAAAACCACCACAGCAACACAGAATTAAAGAACCAATACTCAAACTCAGGTATCCTGACTCCAAAACCAATATTTTTTTACTACTCCATGATGGAAATATATATCTATATAATGAATTTTGAATATTCAAAACAATTCAAAGCTAATGCAATGTATCAGTGGGGACTTCAGTGATCCAGATAGCTGCAGGAAGAATTATTCTGCTAAAAGGACAATTTCTGATAAATTATTGAATTATCTCTGTTCCACTTTCATGCATGACTTGTAGAGGAGAAGGCAGAACACTTTTCCCTCTAGGATTACCCCTCTGCTCTTTTGTCTGACCAACAAGAAGAGTATTATTTGGAAACAATAGGTCTTAAATAAAAATGCATATCATAGTCATCCATTGAATCAGGAACAGGATGCTGGCGCTAATCTAATAAATGCCACAGACTGGTTTATTTTTTGAATTTAAAATGCTTCATGTTCATTAATGTTTATAAAATTCCTAAAAGTGCGACCAGAAAAAAAAAAATTTCCTGTAACCCCATCATCCAAATACTACCAACATTTAAATTTTGCTCTGATTTCTTTCCAGCTTGATTTATATTTTTCTATATGCAATTTAAAAATCAACTTTATTAAGGTGTATTTTATGTATAATAAACTGCATCCATTTAGAGCATACAAGTCAATGAGTTTCAGAAGATGTATGCAACAGTGAACATTTCCATTACCCCCCAAAATTTCTGTGACTTTTTGTGGTATATCCTGCTTTCCACCCACAGCATCAGGCAACCACAGACCTGCTTGTTGTCACTATAGATTGGATTTGCCTTTTCTAGAATTTCATATAAATGGAATCATACACTTTGTATTTTTTTGTCTCTATCTTTTTTTTCTGTGAGGAAGATTAGCCCTGAGCTAACATCTGTTGCCAATCCTCCTCTTGTTGCTGAGGAAGACTGGCCCTGGGCTAACATCTGTGCCCATCTTCCTCCACTTTATATGGGGCGCTGCCACAGCATGGCTTGAGAAGCAGTGCGTTGGTACATGCCCGGGATCTGAATCTGCGAACCCCGGGCTGCCGCAATGGAGCGCGCACAGTTAACCACTATGCCACTGGGCTGGCCCCTGTCTGCTATCAGCTTAATGATTTTGAGATTCATCTGTATTGTTGTACATATCAGGAGCTCCTTTTCAGTGCTGACTAGTATTCCATTATATGGACATGCTTTGTTTTATCTGCTCACCTATTGATGGACATTTGGGTTTATTCCAGTTTCTTGCTGTTGTGAATGAAGCTGCTGTGAGCATTCACGTGCAAGTCTTTGTGTGGACATATGTTTTCATTTCTCTTTGGTAAATAATAGGCATGGAGTATCCGGGCCACATGGTTGTTGTAGGTTTAACTTTTTGAGAAACGGTTTTTTTTTCAAAGTATGTGATGCACATTCTCATCAGCAGTGTATGAGAGATTCACCTGCTCCAAAACCTTATTGAAATTGGTAAGCCTGATCTTTTGTAAAGACTGAGCCATTCTAACGGTTGTGTAGTGGTATTTCACAGTGGTTTAATTTGCATTTTCCCGATGATTACAGAGGTTGAGCATCTTTTCATGGGCATATTGCCATTCTTATGTTTGTTTATTTGTTGAAGTATTTTTTCAAATTGTTTGCCAGTTTTTAACTGTGTTCTTTATTGTCTTTTTATAGAGTTATCAAGAGTCTTTATATATTCTGGATACAAGTCCTTTGGAGATATATGTTATTACAGATATTTTCTCCCATCCTATGGCTTGCCTTCACTTTTCTTTTATTTATTTATTTATTTATTTATTTATTTATTTATTTATTTATTTATTTATTTTTTCCCCCCAAAGCCCCAGTAGATAGTTGTATATCATAGCTGCACATCCTTCCAGTTGCTGTATGTGGGACTCGGCCTCAGGATGGACGGAGAAGTGGTGCCTCGGTGCGCGCCCGGGATCCGAACCCGGGCCACCAGCATCGGAGCGCGCGCACTTAACCACCAAGCCACGGGGCCGGCCCCATCCTTCACTTTCTTAGTGGTGTCTTTTGAAGAACAAAATTTTCATTTTTATAAAATTCAATTCATATATATTTTCTTGTATGGTTCATGCATTTGGTTTTCTATCTAAGATCTTTACCTACCCCAAAATCACAAAGATTTTTCTCCTGTTTTATTCTACAACGTTTATAGTTTTAACATTTACATTTAGTTCTAGGATCCATTTTGAGTTAATATATGTATATGATATGAACTAAGGGACTATGTTCATTTATTTTAGCATATGGCTCTCCAGCTGTTCTAGTACCATTTGTTGAAAAGACTTTTCTTTGACAACTTTATAAAAAATCAGTCTGTATATTTCTGAACTCTTTATTCTGTTTCATTGCTCTAATGCCTAATCCTTTAGCCAATAGTACATTGTCTTGGTTACTGTACTTTTATAGTAAGTCTTGAAAACAGGTAGTGTAAGTTCTCCAATTTTGTTCTATTTTAAAATTAATTGGCTATTCTAAGTTATTTGCACTTCCATATAAATTTTAGAATCACCTTGTCAATTTAAAAAAAAAAAAAAAAGACCTACTGGGATTACAAGTATAGTTGCTTTTAACCTGTAGATAAATTTGGGGGAGAATGACATCTTAACTATATTGAGCCTTGCAATCCACAAATGTGATATATCTCTCCATTTATTTAGGTTTTCTTTAATTTCTCTTAGCAGTTTTCTATTGTTTTCCTTGAAGAGATCTTGCATGCCTTTTTTTTTTTTTTTTTTTTTTTTTAGGAAGATCATCCTCCTCTTTTTCTGCTGAGGATGATTGGCCCTGGGATAACATCTGTGCCCATCTTTCTTTACTTTTGTATGGAATCCGCCACACCATGGCTTGACAAGCAGTGTGTTGGTGTGTGCCCGGGATCGGAACTCGCTACCCCTGGGCCACCAAAGTGGAGTGCGCGCACTTAACCGCTACGCCACTGGGCCATCCCCTTGCATAAGTTTTTAAAAACTTATTATTAAGTAGTTTAGAGTTTCTTGTACTGTTGTGAATAGAATTGTTTTTGAAATTTTATTTTCCAATTGTTTTCTGCCTATATATAAAAATATAATTGACTTTTGAATATGAATCTTTATCTTTCAACCATGCTAAATTCACTTGTTCTGATAGTTGTTTTGTAGATTACCTGTGATTCTTTTTCTAAATAATCATGTCATCTACAAACAAATATAGTTTTCTTTCTTTCTTTTTTATCTTTTTGCTTTTTCTTTATGTTTCTTGCAGTATTGAAATGGCTAAAGCAAAGATGTCTCTCTACGTTTGATTTTCAACAATCGGACTATAAGCATAGGCTTTTTTTCTCCCTCTGTGTTTATCCTATTTGGTGTTCCCTGAGCTTTTGTGGATTTGCTAGTTTATATCTAATACTAAATTTGATAAATTTCAAACATTATTTTTATAAACTTTTCTTCTGTTCTCTCTCCTCACCTTCTTACACCCCAGTTATCTATATTTAGAACTTTTGATGTTGTCCATGGATCCCTTAGACATCGTTTAATTTTTTTTCACTCTTTTTTCCCTCTCTTCTTCAGATTAAAGAATTTCTATTAATCTGTCTTCAAGGCCAATGATTATTTTCTCTATCTCTATTCTATTAAGCCCATCCAGTAATTTTTTTTTTAATTTCATATGTCTGTTTCATTGTTCAATTCTAAAATCTTCATTTGCCCTCTCTACGTGTGTGTGTGTATAATTTTCCTGCTAATGATTTTTATATTTTTATAATCATTTTTTTCTTTACCTAATTGAATGCAGCTGTAGTAGTTGTATTAAAGTCCTAGTCCATCTGGATCGACTTGGGTTGGCCTTCGCTGATTATCTTGTCCCTTGGGAATGGATGAAACTTTCCTGGTTCACCATATGTTGAATAATTTTGGATTGAATTCTAGAAATTGTGAATTTATTGTATGAAGATTCTTGGATTCTATTTCTCCAAAGAATGTTGATGTTTTGTTTATGCAGGCAGTTACTTGATTAGACTCCAGTTGTCTTGCCTGTGGTGGGCAGCAGCTCAGATCTCAGCTGTTTTATTTTCTTTAGCTGAGCTGGTTGGAGTCAGCCTTACGCATGTGTGGTTCAGAGGCCAGCCAGAGATGTGGGCAGACATCATACCCAGACTGTGAGACCCTTCTCTGAGCCTCTCCTTTTCTGGAGTCCTCCCTCACTCCCTGATGGCGTTGGTTGATCTGGGAACCATCCACTGCGTCCTCAGTCCAGAAAGACAGCAGACTTTCTTTTGGTGTTTCAGTTGCCGTGAGCCATACTGAAACTGTGACCCACCCTCAAGACAAAAGCTTGAAACACAGGAAATTCACCCTGTGCTGCCTGCTTTCTCCAAGTTTCAGCTCCTTTCCAAAACATACCTGCTTTTATTTACTGCCCTCAGATAGTGTTTTTTTGTACTTTGTCTGGAATTTATCGCTGTTATGTGCAGCAGAGTACATCGGTTAATATCTAACTCCTCTACACCATAAGCAGAACCTCTGCTATATTCAATAGTAATCATTTTATAATATAAATTTATGTTTTTTACCCTCTTTATTAAAATTAGTATTGGACACAAGTATTTTCTATAATATCTCATCATCATCAAGGCCCATTTAATATTCCAACATAATTAACCATTCCTCTCAAGTTGGACGTTAAGTTTATTTTCCATTTTCCTATATTTATAAATAACGTTGCAATGAGTATAATGCTGCATACAGCCTTTCTTATATGTAGGATGGTTTCCTTAGGGTGAATTCCCAGAAGTGGATCAAAAGGGGTGGACATTTTTTAAGCCTTTTTTTTCTATTGCCAAATTGCTTCCCAAAAGGGCCTTACAAATTTGCACTGCTTGCAGCAACTTAAGAAAATGATCATTTTGTAAAATGCTTGTCAGCACTAGATATTATTAAACCAAGAAATAACATTTCTATCTCAAAAGATTAAAAATTATAACCAAGGATTTATGAAGACATATACATATAATATTTTAATGCCAGAGGATATATTTTTCTGATTCTATGAGCAGAGACTCTACAATGAAATAGATGTATTACGGAGAGGAAGACTCTGAAAAATGAAATTCCGAACAAATAACCACAGAGTTACGGTGAAGGAGGAAATTGGGAAGCATAGAGGGAGAAGATATGTTTGCACAGGAAACTAAAAGATGGAAAAAAGGCCAAACATGTGTAACCGTTTAGCCAAAACTTATGAAAATACTCCTAGAAAGCCTGAAGCTTCAAATTTGCCGTGATGGGCAAATTTGAAGGAAAGCAAACAGAAATAAAACAAGCTTTTAAAGTTGCTTTTGGAACAATAAGAAGAAAATGATTGTCAGATTGCTTGAAACAGCGGAAACCTTATTACCAGATGAAAGTATAAAACTAAATTCATTCTGAAGCTATCAGATCTGTCACTTATACAAAGAAAACATCTGAAAACTAGGAACGGGAGAATTAAGATGTTTCATAAGAAATGGAGTTCTAACACATGGAGGAGGTACTAAGTATTTACTTATCTCCCTCAATTTCAGTCTCCAGATCCAAGCAAATTAGTTTTCCAGGGCTAAAATAATTTGAAGATAAGTTTTCAGAACCACAAAGTTAATTAAACTCTTTGAGGAATCCGGGTAGATGGAGAAGCTTCCAAAATTCTGAATAAGGTCAAATCTTATTATGCTTTCAAATAGGTGGTAAAGCACTTTTGAAATTTGATTTTGAGTCTCAGGAACAATAAAGTCAGTTGGTCAAATTTATGTAGTGAGCATGTGGGAAGGGAAGTTGGGCGCACTGGAAGCCATCATGGGTTCACTAAGAATAAATCATTACAGGCTACTACATTTCTTCTTTAGATAGTTTGCTGCACAGGTAGATCAGAGCGCTACCGCAGACATAAGATATCTGAATGTCAGGAAGATATTTGACAAAGCTTCTCAGAAGTGTATTAATTTTTGCATGTATTTATCTGAATAGTCTATCTTCCCAATTAAGAACAAGCTCTATGATGGCAGGGGATATTTCTGTTTCACTCCTAGTGCATATCCACTTTGTGGCACATTAAAGGCTCTCAACAGATATTTATTGAATGAACAATATATATATTTTTTGTTGTTTCCAAAGGAGGAAATTGTAGAGTGCTTGACAGTATAGTCAGATGGTTCAATTTTATTCAATTACATGGTCCCAAAGAGCTTTCATTAAGGGACTGATGTCAACCTGAAGAGAGTTCTGTAGCCATGAGCTATCATGTTCTATTCTCCATCTAGTTCTCTTCAATACTGACATCCTTGCCCTAGATAAGGGAAGACCTGGCGTGGGATACTGGGAATAGCAAGGACCACAGTTAGACTTCCCAGCCCATCCCTTCTCCTTACTGGCTGTGTGGCCTTGCCCAAGACAAATAATCCCCCAAACATCAATTTCTTAATATTTAAAACAAGGATATCAGCATCAAGTTAATTATACTCTCAGATCTTATGTATGATTTTAACATACATAAACTTCTAGTCTATGGCTTGACCTGTTGTAGACACTTAGTAATTATTCATTCTTTTTTTTTTACCTCTGGCTCCTTTTCGTATTTATCCAATTCATAGAGGGCGTGTAGTCAGGGAATAGTGAAAACGTGAGATCACAGGATTAGGACCAAAAAATATTTTGAGACTCTGGAAGAAAGGGCCAAAATATGCAGATACAATTTGGTGGTACAAAATGTTCTTTACTTTGGTTTAGAAAAATCAATTCTACAAATACATCATGGGAAAGACTAGATTTATTTGCAGTGCATCTGAACGAAGAGCTGAGGACATACTGAATACAAGTCAGATGCCAAGAAAGTGGAAGCAGTCTTAGGCTGCATTATTGTAAGTGTTGTGTTCAGAGAAGGGGGGGTGGTAGTCCATTTCTGCTCTGTGTGGGTCAGATCACACCTGGATTATCATGCCTAGTTCTGGACATCAAAATTCAGAAAGGACTTGAGCAAATTGGAGGATGTTGAAAAGAATCTGACAAAATGAATTTTAAATATGGGATGCATATCAAAATCACTAAGGTTGGAAAACAATGATGTAATACCCGGTGTTATAGAGGATGTCATGAAATAATCACTCCTATATACAGCTGATCAGGATGAAATTGGTATAACCTCTCCGGAGGACATCTTGACAATATGGATCAAAAACTTTAACTATGTCAATATCCTTTGACCCAGCAATTCATCATTTTACTCTCAAAATTTTATACATGGATGCACACGGATGTATAGAAAGATTTATCTTTAGGAATGTGTGATGCAATATTATAGTGAAAAATTGGAAACAATATAAAATTTAAACAATAGGGAATTCATTATATAAATGACGCTGTGGAATATATTGCAGACATTCAACAATATTGGAGTCAATACTTAATGACATAGAGTAATGTGTATGACATAATTTATTTAGCTTTATTTTAATTCCACAAGCAATCTCAATTTAAAAAAAATAGAGTGGTAAACAAAACAAAGAAAATCTGGGTTTTCAGAGAAAATCACTATTAACACTTTGGTGGATATAGGTATAGTTATATGTATAGATGAAGATATTGATATATTTATATAAATCTATATACAGATTTAGATGTGTACATATGCACACATATATGATATATGTAATTTATATAATAGCAAAAGTGCCAAGCATGTAGTTGGACACCAATATGTATTTCTGACATAAATACATATGTCATAAATATCATTGATATATGCTTAGATATTTTTAAACAAAACTTACAAGGTGTACTCACGTCACAAGACAATAAAATCAATTGTAAAATCATATAATCATATGCGTATAAACACATCCTTAAAAGCTAGCAATAAGGGAAGTCAATTGGGAGTGATAATACTTGACTTGATGATCATTTTCTTCCTTGTGCTTTCTTACTTTTTTCCCTAATTTTCTACAATAAATATGCATTGTCTTTGTAATCCAAAAAATATCATAATTTTTGTAAATCATGTGATACAAGGAATGGCTGAAGGTATTAGTAGGAATATTTAGCTTGGATGGAAAGACTATAAATGGACACACAAACAATCTTCAGACAATTGAAGAGCCATCTTATTGGGTCGTGTAACAACCTGAGCCTGTGATTCCAGAAGGCTGAACAGAATCTAGAGAGTAGAAATTGCGGGGAACTTGAGTCTTGGCCAATCTCACAGACCCTAATCTGCTCTCATATTCCATTGTACCTTCTGGACCTGCTGCTGTGTTCTAGTCTCTGCTATGCCATTTATGAGCTATGTGACCTTGAGCAAGTCATTTGTTGTGTCTTTGACCCTCAGTCTCTCCATCTTTCAAATGGGGATAACAATACCTATCTCATCCAATTATTATGAGGGTCAAATGAGTTTCTATCTTTGGGAAGAAAGTAAAGATGTAAAACGTTGTGTAATATTTGCTAGAGGTTAATGTCATATAGTATGTTAGTAACAGGACAGATTTAGGACTTTGGTCTCTGGACATCTAGTTCATCTTTCCGTTGCCCATGACTGCCATATGGTGACAGGTTGGAAGGAGTGGATGTTTTTGTAGGACTACACAATATGAATGTTTTGGTTACCTGCTGTTGTATAATACACCACCCTAAACTTAGTGCCTTAAGACAACAACAATCTTCATGGACTCAAGGAGTCAGGAATTCATAAAGCACAAAGAGGAGATGGTTCTCTCTGCTCCACAATGACTAGGACTCAGCTGGAAATACTCAAACATCTGTGGGTGACTCAGATGGCTGGGAGCTGGAATCCACTAGAAGCTTCTTCTCTCACATTTTTGCCACCTGGACTGGGAAGTCTTGAAAGCTGGGCGCAGCTGGGACTGTTGACTGAGTCACTTACACTTGGACTCTCCATGTGGCTAGGACTTCTCATAGCACAGTGGCATGTTTCCAAAGAGGTAGTGTGTGTCTAGAGAGTCAGCATTTCAGGAGAGCCAGGCAGAAGCTGCATCGCCTTTTATGACCCAGTCCTAGAGGTTATGCAGAGTCACTTCCTCTGCAGACTCTTTATTAAAAGCACATCCCTAAGGCAGCCCAGATTCAAGGGGAGGGAAATCAGTCTTCACCTTTGATGGGGGAGTGGCAAAGGCCACATTGCAGAAGAGAATGTGGGATGGTAGATTTTATTAAGGACATCTTTGGATAATACAGTCTCCCAGAGAAAGCAATGGGATATCCCAGAAGACAAAGCCTTACTTTCATGAGATACTGAGTTAAGTTTGATTAGAAAGCTTCTCATCCATAGGTAGTTCTTTGGGCCCAAATTTGGAGATAAGTTGAGAGGTCTCCCTTCTGGGTGGTGGGATGCTCACCTCTGGGATGGCCATATTACACTAAGGTCAAGTGAGGAATGAGCTTAAACTACAGCAATAAAGGCAATCTATTTTTAAAAATAAACATAACTTTTATTAAGTGTCTTTTTTTACTAGCAAGAATTCGATGTTCATTGGAGAAAAATTATAAAATACAGATGAGCAATGAGACAAATTTTTAAAATACCCTGAATGTTAATAACCACCATAACACCTTGATATATTTCTTTCAATACCTTTTTATGTGTGTATGTGTGTATATGCACACATTTATATGCTTTATGTGTATGTATATTTTTAAACAGAATAGGGTCATTTTGCACTTACAGTTTTGTAATATGCTTTTTTAAACTTGATTCATAACCCTAGATCATGAACATCCCAGAGTGACTTTTACTTCTCTCTTCATTTTTTAAATTAAAATATATTTATTTTTTATTACATACACTCAGTGGAATTCACACCAAATATCAGCAAGTGTGTACAAATTTTTGCAAGTGGAATCCCTCTTTGCATTCTTCTCTGTATGCTTTTTCACTCAACAATATATCATGGAGAGAGATCTGTGTGTCAATAAATACAGAGTTATGTCACTGTATTTAATGGTCTCATGAAGGTCTATTTTAGACATGTGCCATCATTTTTTTAATCAGTCCTCTATAAATGGACCTCTAGGTCATTTCTATTTTTTTCTGAAATTATAAACTATTATGTTTAGTTATATTTTGCATAAATATTTTTTTAAACATGTTAAAAATTCAAGATGAGGGGCCGGCCCCAGGGCGTAGCGGTTAAGTGCGCTCACTCCGCTGCTGGCGGCCTGGGTTTGGATCCCGAGCGCACACTGATGCACTGCTTGTCAAGCCATGCTGTGGCGGCGTCCCATATAAAGTAGAGGAAGATGGGCACAGATGTTAGCCCTGGGCCAGTCTTCCTCAGCAAAAAGAGGAGGATTGGGATGGATGTTAGCTCAGGTCTGATCTTCCTCACAAAAAAAAAAAAAAAAAAAAATTCAGGATGAGTCCCAAGAATGCTACAGAATCTTCTTCCCTGGGGGATCAGATAAACCAGGGTTTGCGTTCAGGTCCTGCCACTTACTGGCTGTGTGGCTGCAGATAAGAAGCTCCGCCTCTCTCAGCCTCTCTTTCCACATTTGGAGGAATTTGAATAGGCATAGTCATCTGTGAGTGAAATGCCACTGTGCCTGGTCTATAGTGGCGCCCGATGACAGGTAGCAGTTGTGGTCAGAGCATCTCCAGGGGTGGATGTGCACGAACATCTGTGGTTTAACCCTAGAACTCAGAGCGGTTGTGAGTTGTGTGGTTTAGGGGGTGTGGGAAGTTTAAGCGGCTTTTGTCCTCTTCCCATGACTGGCACCATTTGTATTCCCTGTACTGTTGGGGGTCAGATAGGTTTTTGCATTCCTGAGCTACGTAGTTCTCTATCTGGCTCAGTTCTGGGCAATCTAAAAATGCAATCTCGCTGTCACCAGCTCGAGGAAGACACGGAGGCTGAATAATTTAACATGTCACCACCATCCATCATGACACCAAGAGCGTGGGAGATGGAGTTTGCAGGGGTGGGCCTACCAAAGGCTGGCAGCACAGGTTTCTGGATAGGGCAGCACAGTCAGAGAAGGTAGATTTGCAAAGAAGAACAATGAGTTAATTCTCATAGGCCGGAAAAGACCATACATCCTAGCTCCTGCTCCAACCTTTCCAATAATATGACTTTCAAGCTGTTCAAATGCCTTGATTTGCCCAGAGCAAACCTGGGGTCAGGTCTCTCGTTTGCCACCAAATATTTATGTCGTCTTGGGGAAGCTTATAAATACTTCTGAATATCTGAGTTTATTTATCAGCACAATTGAGATCATTTCCATGTAGAGGGCTTAGCATCATTCCTGGAATATCTTAATTGCTTTCTCACCACAAGATAAGCTCAGAAGTCAGGAAGGTTTTGTCTGTTTTATTCACTGCTTTATCTTCAGTGACTAGAAAAGTGTTGGGTACAGAGTGGGCATTTAGTCAATAATTGTTGAATGAGTGAATAAACAAATGAATGAGGGCTGTTGTGATTATCTGAGGTGACCACTGGGTCCAGGACAGACTGAATGATCATCCTCTGCATTTCAAACACTGGGTCAGGACTCAGGATGTCTTTGCTTGGCCCTTTCAACATGGTTCTATAATGTCTCCACTCTGTGTCTCAATTTTCCCTCTCCATCTCCCTCTCCCTCTCCCACCTCTCACATTCCCCCATTCTATAGTACTATCATCAGTCTTGTGATATTACAAAGATTACAAAATGCTGCATTTTATTGAACAATTTATTTATTAGCAATTTATTATTTAAAGTTCACATAAAATTAACCAATAACTATTTTAAAGTTCATTGCCTTTTATATTCACAAGATGGTGCAATCATCACCTCTATCTAGTTTCAAGACCTTTCCATCACACTGAGAGGAAACCTCATACTCATTAGCAGTCACTCCCTGTTCCTCTTCTCCTTCTGTCCAGCCCTGGCAACCACTATTTTCTGTCTCTATGGGTTTACCTATTTTTGGATGTGTTATATAAATGGAATCATACAATATATGACCTTTTATGTCTGGCTTCTTTCACTTAGCAAAACGTTTGTGAGGTCCATCCATGTTGTGGCATGTATCAGCATTCCTTTTTATGGCTGAATAGTATTCCATTGTATGGATATGCCACAATTATTTATCCATTCATCAGTTGATGGACATTTGGGTGGTTTCTACCTTTTGGTTATTGTGGATAGTGCTGCTGTGAACATTCCTGTACAAGTATTTATTTGAATACTCTATCTTATTGTGCATAGGGCTGCTATGAACATTTCCGTACAAGTATTTATTTGAATACTCTATCTTATTGTGAATAGTGCTGCTATGAACATTCGTGTACAAGTATTAATTGGAATACTCTATCTTCAGTTCTTTTGGAATATGCCTAGGGGCAGGATTGCTGGGTCATGTGGTAATTCTGTGTTTAACTTCTTAAGGAACTGTCAAACTATTTTCCACAGTTGCTGTACCATTTCTCATTCCCACCAGCAATGTATGAGGTTTCCAATTTCTCTACATCCTCTCCAGCACCTGTTACTGTCTCATTATTTTTATTATGGCCAATCTAGTAGATATGAAGTGGTATCTCATTGTGGCTTTGATTTATATTTCTTTAATGACTAATTACTAATCTTTTTATGAGAATAGAAAAGTTTTTGAATCAGAGGAAAGCCAGGTTCAAATTTGTGGGCTCTGCTATTTGTAATTTGTGTGATTTTGGATAAGTAACATTGAGATTCTGAAGGTTGATTTGCCTCTCAGTAAAATGGGGATGATTCTTACCTCTCAGACCCCTTGTGAAATATAGATGGGATATTGCATATAAAGGCCCAGAGCAGTGCTTATCGCACTACGATATGTGCTTAGTCTATCTTCTTCATGGCTCTATCGCCGACCATTCAGGACCAGAAGAACCAGGGGCTCATGGAGCTGCTGCGTCCTCCCCTTTTCTCTGGCCAGTCTCTGACCATTCTCAGTTTCTCTTATGCCCTAAATGGAAGTACTTGAGGAGCCCTGTATAATTAGTGACTGCACTTTAGTTCACTAAATCACCAATTTCGTATTCAAATGCCAGCAGAGAGGGCCCTTTTCTATCCGTCTGAATTGTCTTCAAGTCAGTCTGTAATTGGCCTGTGTCCTCCTCAGATTACATGGACACTCACGGGTTATATGCCTTGGGTGGCTGCCACCTCCCTAGGGTGTCACAGAAGGCAGGGAGTCACCCCTCCCACCCAGTGTTGCTTCCTTTTCTTCTATTAAAGTCAGGCAAGCATTGAATAAATGAGGAGTGCACCCACACCCTCACTTCTTTGATCTTTACGCCGACACTTTTACATACACTATATCATTTCTTCATAATGACCAGGGGAGCTAAGACTTATTGTCCCCCTTTTAAAGATGAATTCAGAGAGATTGGGTGCCTTTCCCAAGCCCACACAGCTAATAAGTGAGACCTAAGATTAGGACTCATGCCAGACTCCAGTACCCTAATTTCTTTCTTTCTTTTTTTTTTTGTGTGTGTGTGTGTGAGGAAGATCAGCTCTGAGCTAACATCCATGCCAATCCTCCTCTTTTTGATGAGGAAGACCGGCCCTGAGCTAACATCTATTGCCAATCCTCCTCCTTTTTTTTTTCCCTTTTTCTCCCCAAAGCCCCAGTAGATAGTTGTGTGTCATAGTTGCACATCCTTCTAGTTGCTGTATGTGGGACGCCACCTCAGCATGGCCGGACAAGCAGTGCGTCGGTGGGCGCCCGGGATCCGAACCCAGGCCGCCAGTAGCGGAGCATGCGCACTTAACTGCTAAGCCACGGGGCCAGCCCTAATTTCTTTCTACAGAAGTGCATTACTGGGCGGCCCAGTGGCACAAGCGGTTAAGTGCGCGTGCTCCACTGCGGCGGCCGGGGGTTCGCCGGTTCAGATGCGGGGCGTGCACTGATGCACTGCTTGTAGAGCCATGCTGCGGCAGCGTCCCGTATAAAGTAGAGGAAGGTGGGCACGGATGTTAGCTCAGGGCCAATCTTCCTCAGCAAAAAGAGGAGGATTGGCATCAGATGTTAGCTCAGTGCTGATCTCCCTAGCACACACACAAAAAAAAGTGCATTACCTCTCATGGCACATAGATTAAACCAATGTAGAAACCTACTAGACTCTAAGTGCCTGAGGGCAGAGATAATGGCTATGGTCTTTTTTTTTTTTTTTTCCTGTTGAGGAACATTCGCCCTGAGCTGACATCATCTCCAATCCTCCTCTTTTTGGTTCAGGGAAGATTCGCCCTGAGCTAACATCTGTGGCAAATCTTCCTCTATTTTGTATGTGGGCTGCCACCACAGCATGGCCACTGACCAGCAGTGTAGGTCTGCTCCTAGGAACCGAACCCTGGGCCGCTGAAGTGGAGCACGGTGAACTTAACCACTAGGCCACCGGAGCTGGCATGGCTATTGTCTTTTAAAGGATTCTGAGCTATACCAATTTTCATCCAAGTCACATTAAAGAAAGATTCAGTACCTTAGTGGGGCCTGTAGCTTATCCATCTCTTTCCTGTGCCCAGATCCTGACCCTCAATTATGCTCACTAATATTTGTCATGTAAGTGCCTTCAGAACTGTGCTCTCCAATATGGCAGGCACTTGAAATGTGGCCAGTCTGTACTGAAATGTGCTGTAAGCATAAAATATACACTGGGTTTTAAAAATGTTGTGAAAAAATATATAAAATATTTTGGTAATCATAATTTTATGTTAATTACATGTTAAAATGATAATATTTTGAAAATATTGGGTCTACTCGGGAACTGGGTCCACTGTGTGGGGGTCCACATGGGTCCATATCCGTGCCAGTCGGTACTCCACTCGATGTTGCCTCCACCTGCCCACACTCCCCATCCCCAGGGATATTCTAGCTCTTTCCTCTCCTTGGAACTCCGTTTTTTACCCATTTCTACCCTAGAAGCCCCATCCATCCTTCTAGCCCTGCCTTAAATCTTCCTTCTTCCATAAAGCCTCCCCAGATCCTCCATGTTGGGATGGATGGCACTCCCCAATATTCCCCGTGTCTCATTGTGTGGGAAATATAGCTATGAATTAGGTTAAAGGCTCCTTACGATGCTATTTGTCTCCTTGACTAGCTTATGATCCCCGGGCTGGCAAGGACCCTGTTGTATCTATCTTTGTATCTCCAGTGTCTGGCTCTGTGCCTGGCATCTAGTAAGCACTTGCCTGAAATGTGTGTGAAATTAAGTTGCCTGAAGTGTTTTTATAGAGATGGGTTCATATACTTAGCAATAATATAGCTATCAGTTATTTAGTATTATGTATTTTACATATCTTATCTCCTGTAATCTTCAAAGCAACCCCACAAGGTTAATAGTTATTGGCCCTACTTTAGAAAGCAAGTATCCAGGGCTCAGAAAGGTGAGGCATCTCCTCAAGGTGACACAGCCTTGAGGCTGCCAGGCCGTGGTTAGAACCCAGATCTGCCTCACTGTAGAGCCTGAACTCCTTCCATAAATCATGCCGACTCCTGGGTCACCAGGGATTTACAGAAAGAAGTCTGGGGATGGGGTTGCTGATCTTTGGGATGGATGAGGGATTTAACAAGCCTGCGATGACTGATGGGTTGTGCTTCCTCGCAGGGGGAATCAGCTTTGGGAGAACCAAGGGGACGTCGGGGTCAGAGGCAGACGACGAAACACAGTTGACATTCTACACGGAGCAGTACCGCAGTCGTCGCCACAGCAAAGGTAATGGAGTCCTTAAGAAGGTTCCATAACCAGAGTTTGTAGGAGGAAAACCTGGGAAGCAGATTTTGTGCTTAATGACAAACCCTACTTCTTTCTCAACCTGGTGCTGGATCCAGTTAACACTGAGCTTGGCATCCGATACCCTGGCTAGACTAGTGATCACCATTATATTCTTTCTCTCCATTCTTTATTTTCTTTCTGTCCTACCTCGTGCCTCAAAGGATTTGGGGATGATTTTTTTAAGTTTATGTGGTTTATTTTAAATCCAGCACAAGAAATGAAATAAATATGAGAATCAGATTGAAAGGAAAATAGGAATAAGGAAAATTATTCAAACTCAGGTTACATCAGTGCAGAGTAGTCTATGCCTTACCGTGTTGTGCAGTTCTGAGAAGGAGCTGACAGTTTAACTCAGAAGAGATTCTTAGCAACCAAAGTACAGAAGGAAACACACTCAGCAGTAAAATGTACAGGGTCTATGGGATAGAACCAACGTTTGTTCAGGAAAGTCTATCTACCTGACACCAAGACCAGAGAGAAAGTTCTCCAGTGGGTTCCTATAAACAGGACACCATGTGACTTTCTACACAATGTCATCAACAGCTGAAATCAGTATCAATGCATAGTTATTTCTTACAGTGACACTCAATGTAAAGAAATGTCAAAATGCTGAAACAGGACTTCATAACAGGCTAAACCCTGAGGTCAACGTCTATAGTTCTCTGATGATTAAATGTGTTCTGAAGGGAAAACAGAGCGTATTTCAGGCAATCACCTGTGAATATAATTCCTCTTCCTTTAGTGTCTTATAAGGATAGGAAAACAGCAAGTTCGAGATTGCATTCTTGGAAGAGAACTTGGGGTGCAAATGTGTCTTCCATTCCAGTGATTAAGGGCAGATCCGTGGGCTTAGACCAGACCCCAGAAAGAAGCAGGGGTCCTCTGGCAAACACGGAGGCAGCTAAGCAAGGAATGTGTCAGCCTGTGGCTCTCTCACCTCTGCACAGAGTGGGGCTGAAGACATGCCTGGGGTAGGGCAGAGGGGGGGGATCTTCGTCAAGAAACAATTCTGTGTGCGGTCCACCCACATATAATGGACATTCAAAGAGCATAGATCACATAGCTTTTCTGGCTCCCTCTGCTGTTAGGCAAGTCATCTACCTCCCCTATACCTCAGTTTTATCATCTGTAAAATGGGCCTTATAATTGCCTCATAGACTTGTAGATGAATTTTGGTTATGTTGTATAGGAAATTTACCATGGTGCCTCGTATATACTAAGGGCAAATAGAGTAGACGTTATTAATGTCAGTTGGGTTCTCATTGTTCTTTTCCATGCCTCCCTATCCCTGGCGCCTTTCACTGAAAAGGCTGCATGTGCGGAGTGTCTCTCTTGACACATCACCTGGGAAGGTTTTGCAGCCTCTGTGGCCATTGGAATAGTTGGACCTGCCTCTCGCTCCTTCCCATGCCTCAGCTTTCTGGTATCTGCTGCTTTGGAGATTTAGAAGTTGGTGATAGATGATTCTTGACCTGTCTTCTCCCTCCCCCAGTACAGCAGCCAGAATTAGCGCTAGGGAAGTCGGTGGGTCTCCTCTGCAGGACTGGGCTATTTACAGTTAATTGGAAAAGCATTCATCACTGAACATGCCCCTCGTAAATCAGAGTTAAACTTAAAAAAGAAAAGCAAAAACAAGCCGCAGTTCTCGAGATAAATGATTTGGCCTAGGGCCTCTGTACACTCCAGAGGGCTGAGCTGTGTGTCCAGGATGGTGAGGACCAGGGCTATGAGCACCCCAGCCCCTTCCTACCTTCCTTTTTTTTTTCCTTCCTTCCTTCCTTCCTTCCTTCCTTCCTTCCTTCCTCCCTCCCTCCCTCCCTCCTTCCCTCCCTCCTTCCCTTGCATACATACTTCAAATATTTGTTAATCACCAACTATGTGTCTAGATGCTATTCTAGGTTGTGGGGAAACAAACCAAGCAACAATTTTTAAAAACCCTCGTGGGGCTTGTGTTATATAAAAATATAAATATGTTAGATGGTGACAAATGCTAAGGAAAAAGAATACAAGGAAAGGACTTGAGAGAGTAGGGAAAGAATTGCAAGTATAGATTCCTTGAGCACGAGTCACCCTACCATTTGCAGGATCACAAGGAAAGCGTTCCTGACAACGGAGTTGAAGTTGTCAAGGTTATTGGCGCTGCTGCTGTGTTGTTTGTTGAGCAGAGAGAGTGAACTTGGTCATGGCAAAGCTTCTGCTCCAGCCAAATGAACTTAGAGCCCACTGTCCCGTTCTGCAGATGTCATGGTCCCCCAGGGAAGGGCTGTGACCCTCTTTTGCTGTTTCTTATATGTTGCACGGGAATCAGGGTGTCTTCAGCGCTTACTGCCCTAATGGGAAAAATGCACAGGGAAGGTTTTGGGAGCTCTTGGGGATGAGAGGGCCATGGAGCAGAGTATTAAGAGCATGGATTCTTGTGGTGGGGTGCCTGGGTTCAAATCCAGCCCCGCTACTTACTAGCAGTGCCATCTTGAGCATGACCTTTAACCTCTCTGTGCATGTTTCCTAATCTGAAAAATGATGATAGTAAAATTAAAGCTCTAGGGGGTTGTTCTAAGGATTAAAATTAGTTGACATCTATAAAGCATGCAGGTGGGGTTTAAGGAGGGAGAGAAGAAATTGTGATGGAGCTAAGCTGCAGAAGAAGGAACACTGGACCGAGCGTGTGGGCGAATCTCAGATCTGCTGCCAGTGTGCTGTTTGACCTCAGTCATCACGCCACTTATCCAGGCCTCTGTTTTCTTATCTGAAACTTGCGACAGTTTGATTTCTGAGGTCTCTTTTCACTCGTGCCAATGGGACTGGCTTAGTATGTGTGAGAATCCTCTGTTCTGGAAATGTACCTTGCTTCCAGCTCCCGCTCCCTTTGCATCCTGTCTGCCTTCTTTGTGCCCACTGCCTTTCCCGTTCCCTGGTTCTCTTTATAGAGAGGATGTGACAGGAAAGTGGCTTCTGTCATCTGTTTGGCCTTGCTTTCACTCCCAGGCCTGCCTGAACGCCATCATCCCAGCCTTCTTCCCACCTCTGCCACCAGCATCCTAGCTCTTCTTTAGGAAATGCCTGTGGTCTGCCCAGGGCTGCAGACCAGCCTGGCTATGGCACAGAGGAGACCATAAATTGCAATGAGATGAGGGAAGAAAGAGGTAAAAAAAATACCAGGAAAAATGGATCCTCATGCTGCTTGAAAACAGTCATTTTATAGCATTTGGAGTCCATAGTAATTCACCCTACCCCCTTCAATGCCTTCTGAAAACAGGATCTGGGCTGCATTCCACAAATCTAGGTGCATGTGGACTTGGATCAAGGCATTCAACTGTTGTTGTCTTTGAAGTGTTCAGAAGGAAGTTGGGACTCTGAAGTCATCTGATAGTGACAGGAGCATTGGTTTCTAGTTCCAGATTTGCCACCCATTTTCTGTGTGACCTTGACAAAGTTGCTGCCCATCTCTGAATCTCAATTTCACAATGGACAAGTAGAGGTTGAAAAGGGATACTCAAGAGCAAGTCAGCAACTGTGGAATAAGGTCTCCCTGAGGTCCCTGCCTGGGGCCAAGTGGTGCTAGGGAAGGTGTCAGAAGACTTTGGAAGATAAAGAATAACCACATATTATCTGGGTGGTTCAGACTGTCTCAGATTTGAGAGAGATGGAAGAACACTAGACGAATGTGGGAGGGCTTCCTAGAAGAGTCAAAGCTGGAAAATGACCTGGGCTCAGATATGGCTCCATCACTGTTCATCCACAAGACATGAGCTGGTAGTCTCAATAGTCTCATCTTTAAAATGTGGTAGCAGTACCTCCCTCTCAGGGTAATTGTGAGGATTAAATGGGAACATGAGCATCTCCTTTATAACTACAACTCCCTTTCTCCATCACTGCCATCCTAGTCCCTGTCCTCTACATCCTTTGCTTAAAGACTGCTAAGATCACCTTCTCATTGGTCTCACTTACTGTATTCCAACCCATTCTCAACCCCACAGCCACAGTGATCATTTAAAAAATATAAATAGGGATCATGTTGCTTCTCTGCTTAGAAGCTTTCTATCCTTCCTTTTGCATTTAGGATGGAATATGAAACTTCTCACTGCACCTACAAGCCCCTGCGTGGTCTGGCACCACTCATCTCCCCAGGGCTCTGTCTACCCCGGCCACCCAGGCCTCTTCTCCAGCACTCCCACTTCTGTCCTGCCAGAACCTTCACCAACGTTCTCTCCTGGAATGTTCTCCCCTGCCCTTTGACTCACTCCCACTCACTCTGACATCTCCACTTAAATGGCAGATCTTCAGCTAAGCCATCCAGTGCCAAATTTCCCTGATTCATTCAACACCAGCTCCTATGTTCTTCCTCCACTGTAGACTTCATCACCACTATAATTTTATATTTACTGATATGTTCTCTCGTCAATGTTTGTACCCTCCACTGAACTGGAAGCTTCACGAGGATAGGCACGTTGTCATTTGTGCCCAGCTTTCCATCCCTGGCACCAAACACAGAGATGGGTCCATGGTAGGTACTGGGTCCCTATTTTTGAATGAATGAATGATTAATGGATGAATGAAAGAAATTCCTGGCCCAGTGTCTGCATTATTAGAAGTGCTCAGGGTGGATGCTGCTTTTCTGTCTGCCCCTCTTGTTTTCTCTCCCTCCAGTCCTACTTGCTGGAAAAGGGTCTACTCTCCTCTCTCCTCTTTCCTGCTCCTGGTGAAGCCTCAGTCCTGCTCATTCTTCCACTTCAAGGCTACCAGGGAAGGACATGCCTGGGAGTGGAAGGAGGGCCTGAGTAATGATGTTGAAAACACACTCTGCCTGGGTTCCTTGAGCGTGGTTGGAGTGTGTGCACTTTGAAGAGATGTAACAAGTCCAGGAGGTTCCCTGGCAGAGAAGGATACACCTGAGGCTGATGTAGGGAGAGGGCCATGGAGTGGGAGGAGGGAAGAAACATCTCACCGATTTTTCCTACCTAGATCTCTCTCTTTAGCATGTCCCATGAAAGAAATAGAAGTGGCATTAGACTCAGCCAGACGTGGCTATGAGTCCTGACCTCACCTAGTCCCTCTCATGTGGTCATGGATAAACCTTTCACTTCTGGGTGCTTCCCTCTGTATAAAATAGAGCTGTTGACACCTACCTCACATAGTAAGCAAGTCTAGAGATGGAAGTTTCCAGGAGTCACCCAAAGGTGCTCAAGAAATTTCATTCTTTCCTCCCGAAATTCCACTTCCCTTCAGAACATTCTGAACCCCAAACTAAATCAGCTAAAATCTCATTTTTGCAATAGGATCTACTGAAAAAGAGATTTATGATATAGTCTGGGAATCAACCCTGGCTTCCCTGAGCCTCAGGTTCTTTGTAGGGAAAATGAGACTGTTATTCAAAGGTGCCTGGTATGGCCAGGTAGAACCCCATACCAAAGCAGAGAATTGTAGTAATCAATATGGCGAGTGGTGGAGAGGAAGAGAGCAAAGGGACTGAGAAACAGAGACTGAGAGACCAAATGTGAGTGTCTGGTGGGACTTCCCAAATCAGGAGCCAGCAACCTCTTCCTGTAAATGGCCATTAGTAAATGTTTTCGTCTTTGCAGGCCATATGGTCACTGGTGGAAATACTCAACTCTGCCTTTGCACCTTGACACCTGCCATATACAACACATAAATGAATAAATATAAATGTGTCCTAATGAAACTTTATCTCCGAAAACAGATGCTGGTCCAGATGTCACCTGTGGCTTACAGTGTGCTGACCCCTGCCCTAAACCATCCACATCCTACAGGTGGCCCTTACCTGTAGGACTGGTCCAGGAAGCATGAGTGAAATCTCACAATGCTTTGTGAAATGAGCCTGATCTTATACCATACATGATCTTTCTGCCTAAAGGAGTCTATTTATAAAACAAAGAATTCTATGTTTGGTCAAGTAAATAACCATCCAATCCATCACTGGTTTGGGGTTTGCCAGTTCTGATGGTTTTCTACAGAATTCACTAATAAAGTAGCTGGTTATGATAGGTTCCCACTGGGCAGAATTTTAGCTTTATTAAGCAGAGATGACACTACATACAGCAAAGGACACTGGACCCAGAGTTAGGAGATGCATACTGAAGTCTGTACCCCCACCACTGACTCACTTAGTGACCCTCGGTGAGCATGTGCCCTCTGGGGCCTCAGTTTTCCTATCCATCAAACAAGGATATTTATGCCTCATGTCATCAAGTCTGAAGTTCATTCTAGTCTAACCTCTATTTATGGAATAAACAACCTTACTAAGCAGGATGCTGGGTAGTGTGGGAAATGGAGCCTGGGCCCCCAGCATCAAGGTGGTTATAATCTCCTCGGGGGAAACACAGCTCATACAGAGAAGCAATGCTGATCAGGATAAGCTAGTGTATAATTGAAGGTGCAGATGAGAAGTGCAGATGGCGTGGCCAGCCCCAGGCACAATGCTGAGCAGGAGACAGAACAGCCACAGCTGCTGGATGATTCCAGAAGTACAAGCACCCAGCATGGGCCTCCTGGCCCAGCTCTGCGGGGGTGGCTGTGTGGCCTTGGGCGAGTCTCTCTTCCCCTCTGGACCTCGCTATTCTCACCTGCTGGTTGCTCAGCCAGTTCTAGAAACCCAGGTTTTCTGATTCCCAACCCCATGTACTTTCCTTTAAGCTTTGCTAATCCGTTTCCCAGCAGAGAGAGAGAACGAGGGCTGAATGCCCCGTGGTTTTGCTTATTTCTTTGTTTTAGTTGCTTGTTTTAATCTGGCAATTCTTGAGATGAGATTTTTCTGTAGTGAGAAGAACTCTTGAATTGTAAGCAAAACTTTTGCTAATTTGTATGGATGTGTGAATTTTTTCTTTTGGATTTTCCCTTGCCAAAACACACACACATACACACACACACACACACACACACACAAGGTTTAATCCTATTTTAGAGGAAAAGGACAGGTGAGGGAAAGTTCAAGCCATATCTGCAGAAAAGGGGGTCTTTGAGGATTGAGGGTAGGAAATTATTCTGAAGTACAAGATGAGAATGTCGAGATGGAGCAGAGACTCCAGGTAATGGGAATAGGTTGGTGTGAAAGCTGAGCATTGACCTCAGTACATCGATCTGACAACACCACCTGCCAAGTATGAGGGCAGAGGGTACATGGAGCACTGAGGGTGGGGATGGGAGAGATGTCAGAAACTGGGTAGAGCCCAAGTCTGTGGCTGCTGAATGATGGCCGATGGGCTGGAGAAATAGGCTGCAGCCATGCCTTGACCATGGAATACCCACCCTATCTTTTACCCATCATTTCTCATCAAACCACAGGGTTTTCTTGGTCCTAAAGATAATCCATCCAATTTTCCATTTTAGGAACTTCGTAAACAAGGGTCAGAGAAGAGAAGCATTTTCCCCAAGGTTAAAATGTCACCTTTTCAAATGACAGAGCAAATGGGGCAAAATGTTAACAATAGGTGAATCTGGGCAAAGGATATATGGGTGTTCTTTGTATTCTTCTTATCCTTGTAGCTTTTCCATAAGTTTGAAATTATTTCCAGAGTAAAACATTAAGTAAACAGAAGTCCTTCCAGGTTGATTAGAGGCTTCAGAATCAGCAGTCAGGGGTCCAGATCCTTGCTCTGCTGTTTCTTAGCTGTGTGGCTTAGGGCGAGTTGCTTTCCTACTCTGAGCCTCGGTTTCTCCTGGGTAAAGGAGGATAAGTCTAGTATTAGTCCTTCTGCTCCCACTTAGGCTTGTGGGGAGCATTAGAGGAGATAATGTATGCAAAGGACATACTTAGCCGAGTGTGTCTGCCCTGTGATCGATGCTCACTAAATGGTAACCAGTTAAGCACAGCAAATGAGCGCCTGAGCCAGGCACGGCTCCGTGGCCTTTTGCCAGTGTGCTAGCCTGCAAATTGGTCTTACTTCTAGAAAAAAAAACAGTAGACATTTTCGGTAAGAACATGAATTTGGTGGGCCTGACCTCTTGAAGACATTGTGATGTGGCTTTTCCCTTCGTCATTCCTGTCCTTTGCCTGAGGACAGCCTCTTTCACAGGCACGTCTGCAGGCTGCCTTCTGCCAGCCTGCAGGGCACACCCCTAGGACCTGCTACTCAGAAACGAGTAAACACTGAAGACGGATCGATCGTAATTAATCATCCTCTAAGCCTTTGTAGCTAGAGTAACCTGGAAAGAGTGACCCAAAGCCCATGCTGTGTAGGGAGGGAATGATCTCAGGGACCTGGGGCAAGTGGTCCTAGTATTAGGGGGGGATTCAAGATGGAGAAGCAAGACTCCAGAGTCCTTATTTCTCTTCAACCTCTGCCCAGCTGGCCTGCTCCTCCCTACATATGACAAAGAGAACTTGCAGTGCTGTGTTGGAGCCAACCCATACTATTTTGTGGGAGCCAGATTTTGCGCATCAGTCCCAACTCTGCTGTGAGTGATGTCCTGTTGGTAGCTTATAATCAATCATGGTGGAAGTATTTATACCATGGAAATTGGCAAGCACTGCAGTGGAAGCCTCCCCTTCCTCCTCAGAGAGCCCACTGTTAACCAGCATACCACTGAGAAGACCGTCAGTAAGAAGTAAGAATTTAGCCAAAGGCTGGGGTACAAGGACCGTTTGCTAGAAACAGGCTGAGAAATCCAGAATCTTTCCTGGGGGACAATGCACTAGGAATGGAACAAAGCAAACCACAAAGTCAAAGGCTCCAGGCAGAGGATCTCTTTTCAGAAACAGAAGACAACGTCAGCTGGGGAGGCTGGATAGTCAGGGCTTGAGTAGGAGGTTGGACACTCTGGTGCCACCCACCTAAGGGGATGATGCGTCCTTGAATCTGGGTCAGGTCAAAACCAAAAGCAGGGAGGTGTCCTCAGCTGTGTGGTCAGAGCTAGGTAGTTCTATGGCCTAACTGAACCTCACAATCACTGGAAACTTTTAAAAAACACCAGTTCTGGGGTCAGCCCGGTGGTGTGGTGGTTAAGTTTGTGTGCTCTGCTTTGGTGGCCCGGTGTTCGCAGGTTCGGATCCTGGGCACGGACCAATGCACCACTTGTCAAGCCATAATGTGGTGGCGTCCCATATAAAGTAGAGAAAGATGAGCACGGATGTTAACCCAGTGCCTATCTTCCTCAGCAAAAAGAGGAGGATTGGCATCGGATGTTAGCTCAGGGCTAATCTTCCTCGCGAAAAAACCCCACCAGTTCCAACACGTATCTCAGACCAATTACATGGGAATGTCTGGCCAAGGGGTCTGGGTGTTGGTACAAAATTCTTTCCAGATTTTAATTTTTAGCCAAAGTTGAGAAAAAACCACTCTACAGTTTCCTTGACATATTAGCCAACAGCACCCCCCATTCCTATTCGGGCATTGGGCTCTCATCGAGTATATCCTTCCTTTCCCAAGCTGGGAACTTGAATGACAATTATAAGAGGAATAACAACCTATAGCCATTTATTGAGTGTCACTTTTGTGCCAGGTCTCTTGCTTATTCAATAATTTTACTATGTGATCAGTTATTGTGCTTGTCTCTCTATGTAAAAGAATGGAACTGAAACAAGGCAGAGTAACTTCCCCAAGTTCATAGAACCAGTAAGTTGTAGGAATGAGGTTTGAACCCCATCCCTGTTGGCTCCAAAAACTGTTGTCACAACACCCCAGACTGTCCACTAGGAGAATCTCATAAATTTTTGCTCCTTCCCTCTCATCATAACTCTTGCCCAGGAGTTTGCTGTTTGTAATTTGCAGTAGGTGAATACCTCCCTCCAGAAGGTTCCAGTAGCTCATGCAGGCTTTCTGGAGAGATTCTAGTTTCCCTCACAGGGAGATGAGACTGGAAGTTTGGATTTCTCTTACTGAAAGAACAGTAAAATGCAGAAACCTAGTTTTGATCTATGCCTGAATTTGGCCCTATTTAACGAGACATTAGAGAAGAGAAAATTACGTATTCAGAAATTGTTATGGGCTAAAAAAATCCTGTGTGATGTCTTTCTTCTCTCTCTTCCCTCAAACCTCAGAGGAAATAGACATTGGATTTTTTTTTTTTTTTTTTTCTCTCTTAAAGGTCCCTCCCAGACTATCTCTCCTCAACCCACAGAAACATCAAGGAGTCTCGGCAAATGAAGGTTCCTTGAATGTGGTGAGGGAGCCAGACGACTTCAAAAACCCCCTCCCCAGACCCACGATGGTCCCTGAAATATTGTTTAAATTGTTCTCAGTTCTCCCTCCTTTGCAATGCCAGCCAGCTCAGCACCTGACAGCCTGGCATCGAAGGGAGGGAGACGGCTGTCAGGAATCAAATGGGAGACCAAAGGCGATAAAGCAAACATGTCGTTTTGAGTTGCTTACACTAGCGAGAAGGAATAATCAGTCTCCCTCGCTTTCTTGTCTTTCAACTAGGCTCAGCACGATGTTCCCCGCTTTTCCCTACACTGAGAGATTGCCACTCTCTGCTTCCCGCCCCAAGCATGAACACTCTGTCATCCTCTTTCTTTGCAATCCTGTGGGATGGCCAGAATTCTCTTACCCTGCAAACCTCTTTCCCAGATAAAGAGGTGAAGCTACTGGTTATGGTTGCCTGCTGTGTGTCAAGCACTCTGCAAGGCGACTGGACGCATGACCTTACTTATATAGATCTAGACTCTTAGTTTGGGTGATCTTGGACCAGTTTACTTTCCAGGCCTCAATTTCCTCCTCTCAAAAATGGAGGTGATAGGGGCCGGCCCGGTGGCGCAAGCAGTTGGGTGCGCGCGCTCCGCTGCGACGGCCCGGGGTTCGCTGGTTCGGATCCCGGGCGCGCACCGACGCACTGCTTTGGCAAGCCATGCTGTGGCGGCGTCGCATATAAAGTGGAGGAGGATGGGCACGGATGTTAGCCCAGGGCCGTCTTCCTGGGCAAAAAAAGAGGAGGATTGGCGGATGTTAGCACAGGGCTGATCTCCTCACAAAAAAAAAAAAAAAAAATGGAGTTGATAATCTCACTTTACAGGATTTATATGACGACTAAACAGAATCATGTGTCACTGGAGTATAAGGTGTGTGAAGGCAGATAGTGAGAAAACAGGCCAGGAAAGGCTTTGAATGCCAAGTTCATTCATTGAATCAACTAATGTTTACTAAATATCTAATTCTGTTGAGACTGTCTGCTAAGGACCAGGTACATGGTGGAAAATAGACCAGTAACATGGCTGCCTTCATGAGGCTCATGGTCTGGCCAAGGAGAAAAAGGGAGAGAGAGAGCACTTCACAAATAAACACAAAAATGAATATATCATTTCAATCTGTAAGAAGTGCCTCTGAAGAAGAGAAGAGAGGACTAATATCATCGGGAGAGTTGCGAAAGGCATCTTTGAGGAACCAATATTAAAGCTTAAACCTGAAGCACTAATGGGAGGCGGCCAGGTGCTAAAAAAGGCATTTCCCTGTGAGCAGGAGAGAGTTGGATTTGAACCTGTGTGAAATGGAGAGTCCAGGAAGGTTTTTGAAGAGCCGTCCATCATTTTGTTTCTGTTTAAGAAAAACACCCTTTCCACAGTGGAGGAAGAACTGGAAGGAGGAGAGACTGGAGGTGGGAGACCAGTTATGAGGCTACTGAGGTGGAATGGGAGCCCTCTGGGAGAGCAGGGAGGGGATGACTGTCATGTTACCATACAGTGAGCAGAACCTGATGACTAGTCGGCTCTAAGAAGTGAGCCAATGAGGATGCTGAAGATGAGCGTTTGATTCTGGCACGGGAGCTGGAGAGAATCCAATACTAGGCAAGGCAGGAGCAACAGATCTTCAGGAGAGGGAGGGAGAGGCTCAATTTTAGAGCTGTTGCCTCTGAGGTGCCTATAGGACATCCAGATGGAGACACTGCCAACCAGGGCTGAGCTCAGGAGAGATCTGACTGGGAAAAGAGAGTAGGAGTCAGCACTCTGTGGCTGTGTATTCACTTCCTGTTTCACAACCTTAGCAGCACCAAACAATGTGTATTTATTATCTTACCGTTCTGAAGGTCAAAAGTCCAATCAAGCCATAACTGTGTTCTCTGCTCAGGGTTTCAAATCAAGGGGTCGGCTGGGGCTTCCATCTCAGCTGAGGCTTGCGACCCTCTTCCAAGAACATGTGGTCATTGGCAGAATTCATGTCCTTGTAGCTGCATGACTGATGTGCCTCTTTTCCTGCTGTTGTCAGCCAGAGACCACTCCGAGTTCTTAAAAGCCCCTCTCAGGCCTGTGTTCCTGGCCCTTTCCATAGGCAGCTCATAGTATGGCTGTTGGCTTCTTCAAGGCCAGCTGGAGAGCATCTCTTACACTTTGACTCTTCCTTCAAGGCCCCAGTCTCTTTTAAGCGCTCATTGAATTTGGCCAGACCCTTCCAGGGTAAACTCCTTTATGATTAACTCAAAGTCATCTGATTTGGGACTTGAATTACATCTGGAAAATCCCTGCATCTCTGTCATGTAACGTAACTTAATCACGGAGTCATATCCCATCATATTCGCAGTCCCACCCACATTCAAGAGGAGAGGAATATACAGAGTATGTACAGGGAATGAGAGTCTTGGAGTCCATTTTAGGACTTGGCCTCCCACAGGGTGGTAAATAAAAGCATGAGAGGAGGAGACTATCCTAAGGAGAGTGCACAGATGGGAAACTGAAGCAGCTGAGGGTGTGTCCCTCAGTCATGGATTCTTGGTTGAAAATGTCCTTCTCTCAGCATCTCAGGTACAATCAAACCACCTGGTGCTCCATGGGAAGGAAGCAGATGCCACAGCTCAGAGGCATTTGCCATGAGAACAGCTTAGAGGCTGCAGGACATAGGGATTCAGGGAAGATATGTAACTAACACAACATGCATGACAATGTGCGGTACTCCAAGTCACTGAGTCAAGTCCATTCTGTGTTGGGCTGGTAAAAGACTTTTCCTTCATGGCTCCCATGAAGCAAATTTGCTAACCACCTGCCTCTTCGAATTGGAGTAGGTTTTAGCAAAAGTGGAGTCAACTCTGTCTCTTGCACTCAAGTGCTGGGGAGCTCTGGGCAAGTCTTTTTGGCTCTCCATCCATTCAGTTGGAATGTGGTGTTGGAATAAATTATATCCAAGGCCTCTTTAAGCTCTGAAATTTTATGCTTTTGTTTGTTTAACACATATTGTAGATTCTAAGAACAGGGTGGCTTTCTGGGGAGTCCAGTTAATAAGACATGGCTCTAGCCTGTAAGATGCTCCTTCTCTGGTTGCTGTCTGTGGAAGAAGTCAAGAGCACTGACTCCTAAGCTCATCTCTCTACTCTCAGGACATCTAGAGAACTGAGATATTTCAATCTTATTGGAGGTGGCATGCATATTGTTTTTATTTATTTTCACCAATGTAAAATAATGTAATAACTCTACTAGAGGAAAACAGAATAGAAACGAACAAGAACTTTCTAGACCAAAGAGCTCATTTCATTTTTCCCCATTCTCATTTACATATATATTCTTTCCCCTCATTGTAACTGTAATCAACAAGTATTTGCACTGTTTTTTTTTTCATTCAACATTATATCATGACCATATTTTTCCCATGACACTACCCATTTTTCATAACACTCGAAACCTGAAGATAGTCATTGTAGCATAATCTGTAATACTAAAAAATGAGAATGATCCTGAATGTCCAACAATAGGGGAATGGCTAAGTAAATTATGATGAATCAACTTGATGGAATATTATGCAGCCAGATAATTGTGAAGAATGTTTTTTTAAGAAGGGTGCAGTTTACAAATCACAATGATTACTTCCAAGGAAAAACAGAATAATTCATTTAAAAAGCATACGTGGGTGAATCACAATAGGTGATATGTGATATACGTGTATATACATATAAATAATATATGTCTATATTCATTTATCCTTCTGTTTATCATTTATACCCTGCCTGTTCCCAAAAGGGCCAGCCCTGGTGGTCTGGTGGTTAAGATTCAGCACTCTCTCTGCCGCAGCCCAGGTTTGTTTCCTGGTCCCAGGGAACCACACCACCCGTCCGTGGGTTGTCATACTGTGTTTGCTGTGTGTTGCTGTGATGCTGAAAGCTAGGCCACCAGTATTTCAAATACCAGCAGAGTCACCCACAGTGGACAGGTTTCAGTGGAGCTTCCAGGCTAAGACAGACTAGGAGGAGAGACCTGGCCACCCACTTCTGAAAAAACTGGCCATGAAAACCCTTTGAATAGCAGCAAAGCTTTGTCTGATACAGCACTGGAAGGTGACAGGATGGCATGAAAAACCAGGCAGGGTTCCGCTGTGCTGTACACAGATTGGTTAGGAGTTGGAATCAACTCAATGGCACTAACAACAAAAATTCCCCAAAGGGATTTGAGATGAGTGGATTTACTGATGGTAGCCCAGTGTGCAGTGTTTAATTCATGGTTTTTGGAGCCAAACGCAGCTAGTTACGAGTCCTCGCAGAGTGGTCTCAGGAAGCTCACTCTAACCCACTGGCCCCTGCTTTCCTCAGCTGTGTAATGGCATACTCGTAGTTCCTTCTTCTAAGAGTGGTTTTGAGGTTGAAATAAAATAACATAAGTAAAGCACTTAGCACAGTTCCTGGCAGGTGGTAAGTGATGAATAAATGGTAGCATCTGGTCCGGCCACTTCACTTTATCCACGAGGAGACTGTGTCTCAGTAGCTAGGTCAGATGATCTCAAAGGTCTATTATGTCTTTAAATTGATTTGAAATCTTGAAAAACATTGTCCAGCCCTCTTTCATTATTCATTCAAACTATTGTGTGTCTGCTCTTGGAGTTCCTGGAGGCATGAAAGTATTTCATCTTTACCTAATGGGAGAAAAATAAAAGAAAGAGGATGAAGAAGAATCAAACCTAAACATCCCGGTGGAAAGAGACCATGAGAATGATGTCCTTGTACTCTGTCCTTGAGTGATGTTTTGAGTAAATAGATTAGCTTGGTCCCCAAACCTATGTACATGGTAAACAAGCTTGGGATTAAAAACTATATATATATGTATATATATATATCCTTGGACCTCAACCCAGAGTTTGATTTAATAGGTTTGGGGTGGAGCCTGGACATCTCTGATTTTTTTCAAAAAAGCTCTCCAGGTACAGCCGTGGTTGAGAATCGCTGCCTTAGGAAACTACACCAAAGATGGGTAAGACTGGTGGTCCCTGTCCTCAAGGCGTTTTCAGGCTAGTAGAGGGAGCAAGGAATAATGGAGAATACCAGATCAATAAAATCTGATGGCCTCAGTTTCTCTCTAGTAAAATAGATTATAATTTTATGATGTTCTTCTTGGCTCTGCAATTCTGTGATTCTAATTGCAAGATGCTTTTTTTTTTTTTTTTAACAAAAGTGAGAGAATGTAGTGTAAACCATGTGCTAAATGGCTGAGGAGGTTTGGAGTGAGGGACTTGGGATTTATAGGGTCCATCAATCAATAATGGCTCTCCAGAGAAGGGAAATTTTGAAACAGATGCCTAAGGAGATAATGGTGGAACTAGAAACAAGGAGAATAGAGGCACCTCCAGTCCCTGGAAGAGATTTCCAGCAGTTGTCCCACTATTAAGTACAAGGTAATTTCAGTTCACAAGAGTCTTACTGGAAGCCTGCTCTGTGGGTCCTGAGAATACAGAGATAAATGAAGCACAGTCTCTGCCCTTGTGGGTCTCACATCTGGTAAGGGAGACAGTCAGATGGGCAATTATAGTACAGCGTGAGAAGTTCTATGATAGAAGGTGATAGTGAATTCCGTGCTGGCACAAAGGTGGAGCACCGGACAAGCTTGGTGGACTCAGTAGACACTCTGGCATGGGAGATATCTAGGCTGAGTTTTGAAGAACGAGATGGTATTGTTGAGGGGAAGAAGGTGGGAGAAGATTATTCCAGACAAAGGGGACTGTGAATAGAGTGAGATGGAGCAGGATGCCTGACATACTTCAAAGGATGGGAGGAAGGAAGGAAGGAAGGGAGACAGGGAGGGAGGGAGGGAGGGAGGAAGGAAGGGTATGTCTAGTTTATTACATTGAAATATAAAGTTTGAGGAGCAGAGGGCTAGAGATGGCATTGGCTAGGTGATTTGGACCTTATCATGATGACAATGCGAAGCCATCAAAGGATTTCGACAAAGAAGCGATATTTTCAGATTTCTATGGTAGAAAGGTCACTCTAGCTTTCATGGGAGCTGGGGTGGAAGGGGACAAGAGTATGGTGAGGGAGACCAGGTAGGAGGCTGTTGCAGTAATTCAGGTGAAAAATGACACCATCTGGCCTAAGGTGAAGGCAGTGGGGATGAAGAGCATCTCCTTTATTACAGGATGTAGTCACAGGCCACACCCACCTACCTGCCTCATGTGGTCCAGCCCTATCACCATGGCAACAGCCTCTTTAACATCCCTGGCCAGAGACAGCGATAACAACTCTTACATCTGTTCCTGGAGGTCCTGCCTCTATATTTTTTTCTTTCTTTTTCTTCTGTTTTTCCCCTTTGATGGTATCTGATCCAACCTCACTGGGTAATTGAGTGTTTGAGAGTGAAAAATTATCTCAGCAGCTTGGCCCTTATCTTGACAGCAAAGCAGCACTTTTAATTTAATTTTGTTCAGAGACGCATGGGTAACAAATTTCACTAATCGCCCGGCTGTCGCCTTCCGCATGGTAACGAGCCGTTTGTTACCAGGCAGCCCAGCGTAAATACATGTTGGGGAGCAGGCAGGGGACAGAGACAGGGGTTGGGGAGGAAGGAAGGGACAGCTGCAATTAATATGAGCCAGGCTGGGGCTCTGCCATCAGGTGTAGAATGAGAGGTAGGAGGCGGGGCATGTAACACAAGGAAGGGGCTTACAAGTTAGATTCACCAGAGCTCCTGTCTTCTCTCTGCCTTCCTCTATCTGGGGGCAACCTTGAGCCAGGACCTTAACTCGCTCTGCCTCCTGAGTCTTCTATCTGTAAGGTGGGGATGTTAATACCCTCTTACCTTGCTTGGTTGTGCGAGTTAAATGAAAAACTATGTAGTAAGTTAATAACACCCCTAAGCATGATGCCATATTTTCAGCACTGGTGAAGACTTTAAAGGAAAAACTACCCCCACTCATCCAATGTTTAAATTTCTTTCAGAACATCTGCCCCAGATTATTGTCCATCTTTTGTTTGCTGGGATGGGGAGCTCACTCACTATTGAGGCAGCCAATAGCTCTGACTCGCAGAATTCTCTTGCCTTGCTTACACTGGCATGAGAGATGTATCCTTCAAGATTCCCATCCTATGTTAGCCCCTGCCCTGACTTCTGGACCACTGCAAACAGTAAATTTACAACCTCCTTCGTAAGTGAGCTCCCTCCCCCACAAGATTTGGATAGGGAAATAGGTTGTTTCTTCACATGCCCAAGTCTTCTCATATCCAGCTAAAAATACCCAGAGGAAATCAATGCTAGAAAAGCCCTTATAAGTCATGTGACACACTTTGTATTTTACATATGGGGAAACTGAGGCCCAGAGGGAAGAAAAGAAATTTAAGAATAGCTGTTATTTATTGAGCATCCATTATGGGTAAAGCACTTTACCTGTGTTATCTCATTTAATCCTTGCCATGCAAAGTCTTATCTTGAATTTATAGATGAGGAAACTGAGGCATAGAGAGGGAAACTCACAGTTTTAGTACAGATCATAGAATGGAGATTTAAGCTGGTATCTAACTCCGAAGGCTGCAAGCTGTTGTGTTGTAGTTTTTGCCTCAAATTGCACAGCAACTCAGTAGTAGAGGTGAAACTAGAGATGAGGTTTCCTGACTTCTGGTCATATAGCCATGCTAGGAAAAGGTGTGTCCCCACGGATTCCTGTGTAAAAGGTGGTGCAGATTGCCATCCTCTTTGTAGTATCTGGACCGGAAAGCTAGGGAGACTATGAAAAGGAAGAAAAGACAGTCTGTCCAGCCTCCCCCCTCCCACCACTGCCAGACTCCCATTGATGGATGCTTAGTTCTGGATTTATGAGCCTTCTTGGTGTCTCTCTTTCTTTGTATCTGAGAGGGCCTGACTCTTCCCTCTCTCAGCTAATTAAAAACCCCAGCCTGGGCCGCCAGCCTTGGATCACAGGCCGCTGGACAGAGGTGCTGACGCGGCTCTGATAAATCACTCCCTGGGGCCTCGGGAGGCTGGGGCGTTTGTCACAGGGGCTGGGCCCATCCTGCGCTCCTCTGGGAGACTTGGGGACATATCTACAAATGGACCATGTCCGCCCCTACTCACCCCAGAATGGGCTTCATTAGGAATAGGGAGGTCAGAATCACCCAAAGGGGATGGGGTGCGAGTGACACCAGAGTCATCTTCTGAGAACGTTGGGTAGATTGTGTCATTCCCTCATATACCTTTGATGGCTCTTGGCCTTCATGATGAATTCTCCACCTCTTAGCCTGATGTTGGGTGAGGGGTAGCGTAGCATTGGAAAGCATTGCCTTTGGAGGTGGGCAGACCTGAGTGTCGATCCTCAGGCTCACTGTTCACTTCCCTTGGACGTGTTACTTAACCCCTCTGTTTCATGCTCTTCACTTATGAAATGGAAATAAAAACTACATATTGATAGATATACATATGCATATACATATATATCTGTATGTAGGTATGTGTATATATATGTGTATGTAAATATTTAGGACTCAGTGAGGCATTGTATACACAGCCCACAGCACAGTCCTTGACACTTTCCTTCCTCAGGGCAGCTGCAGCCATTTTCGCCACGCTTGCTACTTCTACTGTTCTGACCTGTTGTTAATATTAGCCAAACCTGCCTCTCCAGCGTTGGCCTCTGCTCAGCCTTCTGCTCAAACACCTACCAACACACCCTGCACATCTTCACCTGCTGGTGTTCACCAGTGTTGTTCCATCAACCTAGGGTGCCATGTCAGCCAGGCTCTGTCTCATAAAACCTGCCTGTCCTAGGACTGTTGGAATAAATGTCACCACCTTCCTGAAGCTTGCCCTGATCCCTCCAGATGCAATGTCTCCATGGCATGTTACCCATATCTCTTTTATCATTGAGTCCTTGTCTCTTTTTTAAAATCATGCTTAGTCTGTGTGTCTCTGCTCCCCCTAGAGAAGTGGAGACCAGGGTTGGTAATTTGCTCACACCTGTATTGCTAGTGTCTGAAATCGTGTTTGACATGATAGGTATGCAATACATGTTGCCAGTTAGAGTAAGAATCCCAGATAACCTCACTCTTTATATTGTTAAGGTCTTTTTTCCTAATAGATCAGAACGCTTTATTGCTCATTCATTCTGCTGTCCCTGGCAGGTGAGGGCCGGCAATAATCATGGCCATTGCCTGGGTTTGTGAATTGAGCAAACTGTTGCCCTTCGGTGTGAGTGAGTTCCCCAGGCCACCAACCTAACCAATTCCACAGACTAGAATCCAATCCGTCTGACTTTGATTTTAGTCTTTAATTCACCAGGGCAGGCTTTGTTCTATTCTTAGCCCCACCTGGTGATGTCTGGAAGGATCCTTTCAGTTTAGAATGACTCTTGCCTTCTCTATTTTGCGGAGGTGTTTGGTAGAGAGAGATTCTACTCTATTTGCTCCCCCAGGGTCCGGTGCTGGAGTTGCCCAAGAGCGCCCCCCAGTGGTTGTAGACAATTTTTCACTCTTATGTGAGGAGGAGCAGTTTGTCCAATCCTGCATCCATCAGTCATGCATCTGTCAATCATGCATTCATCAGTTGTGAATACATCAGTCATGCATTGAGTATGTCATACATGTTTTACTGTGTGGTAAGTGCTGGAGATTAAGATGAATCTAACCTACTTCCTGGTCCTGGGAAATTTACAGTCTAACAGGGAAATGAGGGTGACATTAAAACAGAGATTTAAATTCCATTGTAATAAATAATATGATGGGGGTTGTTGGAGTGTCATGGGAACAGAAGAGAGCCTTCCAACTCTGTCTGGAATGGATGGTGGATAAGAGGAAGAGGAGAGGGGAGGATTTCCTGGAGGAGAGGAGATCTTAAAGGATTAGCTGAAATGAACCTAGCAATGTCCAGGAGTGGAGTGGAGGAAAAGGACTGTCCAGGTGGAAGACACTCCTGGAGGCAGAAAGCTGGACTGGGGGAGTGGTGGGAGAGGTCAGCCAGACCCAGTCACGGAGGCTTGGGACCTGGGTAAGGAGCCAGGACCTCGTGGATACAAGCAGTGGGGATGCGTTAAAGAATCTTCATCAGAGAGTGACTAAACAGTTATCCAACCCCATATTTTTGTTTCTGCGGTCCCCCTCTTTATTTGAATTTTTGCCACATTCTATTGTCTTTGGCTTTCCCTGTCTTCTCACACCTTCTCTGCTGCTGTCTTCATGTTGCCCATCACTCTTCTTCTCCTTTGTAGGTGTCTTCTTTTCTATATCCATCTTTCTTTTCCTTCTTCCTCTCATTTTCCCTCCTTTTAGTCTTAACTCTGTTTTGCCTTCCCTGCAGAACTCCCTTTGTCCTCACCTCCAGTGTTTTAATTGGATACCTATCCTTCTGTATGCTGCAGAGCACCGGATTAGAGGTCCGAGTTCCTGGTTCTGCCATTACCTTGATGAATAGTTGGTGGAGCCACTTAACTTCTCTGTACCTTAGTTTCATCCACTGTTTTAAAAAAGTGTTAGACTGTATCTGTGTCAGCATATTCCACAAGTCTAGGAGCCCCCTTTCAATTCTTTGGATACCAGCCCACGGCTCCATGAGTGCCGGGCCCCTGCAATTGTGCAAGAGCCTTGAACTAGATGAGCTCTAAGCATCTGTTCAAATGGATGATTCCGTTGTCTTTCTCCTTCCCCTCTCCCTGTTTCCTTCTTCCCCCATCTTTCCCTCTCCCCACAGCCCCTCTCTTCTATTTCTTCTAAGTTCTAACTAGCGCCAGACTGCAAGATATCTGCGTCCAAAGGGAAGTGCTTCCAAATGGAGAGAGTGATCTGTAATTGAAAGACGATGGTTTGGGCAGAAGGCATTTGTTTTCATATTCCCAGCGTTACGATTCACAGTGTCTCAAACCCGCTCAGACTTGGGAGACTGTATCAGATACAGATTTAGAGGCCTCCCAAGGAGCCTGAAGACGGAACAAGATAAATTCAAGGATGTATGTTATTCTGGGGAGGCTTCATTCTTGGCAACAAGACAATAATTTTTATCACTCAGCAAATGGATTGGGGGGACTTTTATTGGGATCAGAAGGAGCCCTGGGATTCTATATAATGTATTGTTTAAGAGCATGGACTTGAACAGTCCTAAGTTCAAGTCTTGGCATGGTACTTACTTCCTGTGCCACCCTGAACAATTCCCTTCTCTTGGATTCGAGATCTTAATCTATATAATGGGAGTTACAGTGTTTCTGAAAGGAGTTATTGTCCAGATTAATCGTATTAACTCATTTAATCTTTTACCTGCATTTTAAAGGTGAGGACTCTGAAGTTCAGAGAGGTTAAGATACTTACTAGAAAGTGATAGATCAGTTATCATACACCTGGGTATGTTTCACCCCAAGCTGATGCTTGTATGTTTGACATTATACTGCCTCCTGTCTAAATTTATGTTTTAATAGATGCCAAGTTAGAGGAGGGGGAAAGGTTAGGGACGGGCATGGAGATGCAGTGAGCATGGGTTTCTAAAATTGGAAAGGACGGGATAGAATGAGGAGTAAGTCATTCATTTATGCTTACATTAATGCTACACACATTTGCTAAATGCTTGTGTGGGCATGATTGGTTCTGAGGCTCAAAACTGGATCAGGTGTGATCCATGCCCTAGACGAACCAGAATTGGGAAGGAGAGAGGGACAAGTCACTAAAATAACAGGGTGGCAGATGCTGATATGAACTTAACAGGTATATACACTTGGAGACACTAAACAGGTTCTGGTCAATTCTAGTTGGAGGTTCGGTCAGGAAGGCTCACACATAGGTTGGCAACATTATTAAAGCTGAATCTTAAAAGAAAAGTAGGCAGTCACCATGTGGAAGAAGCAAGGAAGGACATTCCAGAAGGAGGGGGTATTAGTTTCCTATGGCTGCTGTAACAAATTACCACAGACTTGGTGGCTTAAAACAACAGAAATTTGTTCTCACCGTTCTGGAGGTCAGAAGTCCAAAATCAAGGTTGGCAGAGTAGATTTCTTCTGGAAGCTCCAAGGAGAATCTGTTCCATGCCTCTCTCCTAGCTTCTGGTGGCTGATGGCAATCCTTGGGCTTTCTTATCTTGTGGATGCACCTCTCCAATCTCTGCCTCCGTCTTCACAGAACCTTTCCCTCTGAATGTCTCAAATCTTCTGTCTTTCTCTTGTAAGGACCCAAGTCATTGGGTTCAGGATGTCCTATATTCAGAATGATCTCATCTCAAGATTGTGAACCTAAGTACATCTGCAAAGACTGTTTTTCCAAATAAGATCACATTCTGAGGTTCCAGATGGACATACCTTTGGGGCCTACAATTCAACCAGCTACAAGAGGAGGGTGGAGAAAAGGTTCATAGGTGTTGGAAAGCAGCCACATAGAGTCCTATTCCAATGACAGGGCCTCTTGGGAACATCTCAAGGAGTTTGGATTCTTGATGCTGGGTCATGCTGGGTCACCTCTTCTCTCTAGACCTCAGTTTCCCCATCTGAAACAACAAGGCTCAGCGGAGGTGACCTAAACCATCTTTCCAGTGTTGATATTCTGGGATGTTGGGTCTCAGGCAAAGACTGTTTTGCCCAGTAGATCCCCAGATAGTAATCTGGATAGGAGCTGGACCACGGCAGCTTGGAGGAAACACCAGCTGTCCCAGCGTCTCTAGCTGGACCGTGATCACAGCTCTCTAATACTACTGTTAATCTTTAATTGGTATTTGATTTGATTCAACATGATCTTCTGCTTGTAAAACACCTTGAGATGTTTCTGCGTTGTGAGCTCGTCCTGGAAACGCCGGTTTATTGTATTAACAAGTCTCGGCCTGAACATAAAGGGAGATAATTAGAAACAGCAAAGTCCCTTGACATGCTCAGGGCAGCCAAAAAGCTCTCGGGAAAGCAATCCTTTCAGCTGCTTTCATGTATCTGAAAGAGAAAGCTGTTGGAGCAGCCCCAGGGGATGGAAGAGCTTGTTAGGGTCACTTGGCACACTATTTATAGCTCTCAGCTAGTGCTGCTTTTATCCAGCTCTGTGGTCCTCTGGCTGGCAACCCCCCTAGGAAGTTTTTGCTACAAACCCTAGGAGCCCAGGCCAGGGGCCCACTGGATTGCCAGAAATTTGTTTGTACAATCTTTTGGCACACACAGTGTGCTTCCTCATAAAAAACAAACATATAAACAGGGCAAAGTTCTCAGGCTAGCCCACAAAAGTTGACTTACTTTCTAGTGGACCAAAAACATTACAAAACTATCGAGATACCCGGGTGCCCAGGTGAGCCCCAAACGGTTCTTTAACTTGAAGAGATTCACCTTAAGAGTAGCAAAGTTATAATCCATGGCTATTTCTAAGAATAGCCCTAGTTGACAATTTACCATGTGATGTATTTGAATTAGAACTACACCTGACATAGCAAGTATATAACAAAAATGTACATAAGCTAATATGATTGTGTTCCAAGGCTAGTCCATAGGAATTGCATTTAATCTGGAATGCACCTGAAGTAAGAGAATGCAACAGGGTTGGTGAGCTTCTGAGGCTGCCACGCATTCTATTTAACCTCTCCCCTGGTGTGCCTGAGGCATGGCAATGGTAAACGTGGTGGTTTGGAGCCAAGGCTAGCCCCTCAAAAAGTTTTCTGGATCCGTAGCCTTCCTGCCAATTGATAGGGTCATGAATAAAGATTAGTCTAGTCTTCTCTACAAGCCTAGTTAACCTGTTATATATGAGAAATATGAAGTGTCCCATTCACTCCACATAAATATCATTTATGAAGTTAATTTGAAAGAAATACATCTTCTGTATTTCTATACAGTGTGATAGAAGAGCTTGCACTTGTGCACACGCGCACACACACGCTACACTATCGTCATTGCTCTGAGAGCATCAGCACCCACGGGACCCAAGGGTGTGGCTTGGGGCTGAAGTCTAGATTCCATTGAATGCCTAGCTTATCTCTATAAGATTTTTAAACAACCTTTCTCTGATTCTCCATCTGCAGAAACAACGGTTAGCAATTCTAGAGGGTAAAAAAAAAAAAAAACTTGTTTAAAACTCAGATTTCTGGGTCCCACCCCTGGAGATGCTTGTTCAGCAGCTCTTATGTAGAGCCCAGGGACTGCATTTTTAACAAGTGCCATAGCGGGTTCTGAGTCAGGAAGCAAGCAAAGGTGTATCTACTTAATAAGGTGAAGGTACTATAGAGAGAGAGCTCCTTTTAGGTGCTAGGCTTTGTTGAGTGGTTTAAGGGTGGCTGTCTAGAGGTTGTGGTGGCTCTATTATCATCCAAGATGCTCTAAGGATGACTGGATCAGGCAGGTAGGCAGGGGTAGATGATATGTTGACAAATCTATGGGCGTGGCATTGGGGGCAGACTAGACCACTTAGCAAACTCACTGTAGGGCCAATCCTGCGGGAATTGACCCCAAATGGGGTCATGCTCCTTGCTGTGCAGAGTTCATTGTGCTGCACAAAGGAGGGCTCATCCTTCGAACAAACCTGGCTTAAAGTCCCAGCTTCATCACTTACCAGCTACATGGCCTTGGGCAAGCAACACAGCTTCCCTGAGCCCTTGTCTTGATCTGTAGAAATACTGACAGTGTTGTAATGAGTTTAAGCAAAATAATGTGGGCAAAGAAACTATTATACTATGTGGCACATAGTAGGTTTCCGAATGTTTCTATCCCTCCTCTCTTCCTTCCTCCTTCTCTCCTTGCACACAGGCAAGAAAGTCTTCTAAGGACTGAATCGGGGGCCTTCTCTCTCTCTTCATTCTCCCATTGAACGTTCAAGGATGACAGTATTTATTTCCTTGTTCAAAGAATGTAAACAAGTCACAGCCTGGACCGGCATTAATAATTTAGACAGCAAATCACATAATGTGCAAATCACATACCATTTACAGCCTCCCACTAACTTCAGGATTTATCCACTTGACTCCCTCCTGCACGTCAAGGGCTCAAGCTGGACCCTTCAGATGCATTTAAATTATCTGTGTGCAAAGACACTACCTGGAAACAGAGAGGCGGCCTCTCCCCGATGAGCCTATATAAATGCTCTAAATAATAAAACTAAACTACAAATCAGCAAAGCAGATTGGGGGGAGCTATCTTTTCATAAAGAAAAAGAAGAAATTGAATTGGAGTTGGGCTAAATTTGAATAAGCAAGAATTAATGCTTTGTCAAAGGGAGAGCGCAATAGAGGAAAGAAATAAGTATGAAAATAGGCTGTTCTAATCCCATGCTGCCATACAGCCAGGTCCTCTGGGGACTCAAGAAAAGTCACATCTATTTGTTCTCAAGCCAGTAACTTGTCGAACACCTACCATGTGCCAGATTCCGTTTCAGATACATTGTATATGCTATTTCATGTAATCCCCACAATAACCTATGTGTTAGGTGCAGCTATTAGTCCTCATTTTGCAGACCAGGAAACACTAATCGTGAGCTGCAATGACCCTGAGTTTTGGACCCTGATGACTCTTATTTATGCACAGAACACATACTTCTTTTGGGCAAATGACTTGGCATCCTGAACCTCTGCTTCTTCCTTTTAAAACTGGCATCTGCCACTAATGCACTTTGTCATCCATGGCTGATGTGTACTGTCCTGTTTCTTATTCGTTTTTATGCTCCTAGTACTTACCACAAAGCATGGCAGGGGTTCTCAGAAACGATGTTACCTCCTCTGTATCATGAGGCATTTTAGCTTGTATTTATCAGATACTATTCTAAGCATGGAGGGCACATTAAAAAATTTAATCTTTGACGACAACCTACAGAGTACAAATATAAAAGTGAAGACATTAAGGCAAAGAGAGGTTCCATAAGTTTCCTAAAGTCACATAGCTAGTAAATATCAAGCTGGAATTTAAACCCAAGTCTTCTAGTTCCAAGTTGGTCTCCTTTGACAAGTTCATCAGTGGAGTAGACACAATTTATATTGCATCATTGATTGTTTTGCTCTATGACCTTGATGCAACTTGAATAATTTAATGTGCATGTAGCAAATATTTGCACAGCACATCATTAAATAAATGAAGCCTCTTGGCAGAAATCATACTGTTATCTGGTTAAGAAAGACCTTTCTTCTAGCCAGAGCTGACTGTAGATGGAATGGGTTGCATTGAGAGTTGTGAGATGCCTGTTGCAGGGAAGTGTGTAAATGAAGGCTGGATGCTACTGAGGATAATCAAGGGTTAACAGAGTGAGAGGATAGACTAGAAAATAATAGGAAAAAGAAGAGCAACAATAATAATACATATCATTCACTGAGTGCTTACTAAGTACTAAGCACTCTGCAAAGCACTTATAAGCATCATAGCAAGTATATATTATCTCCATTTTAAAGGCAAGGGAATGAGGGTCAGAATGGTAAATTGCCTGATCTGGATCATCAGCGAGTGCTGGCAGCGGGATACAAACCCCAGTCTATCTGACTGCAAAGTCTATGATCTGGCCCTGAAGTTCTTAGATTTCTTAAAAAAGGATTGGTGTGTAATTTGTACTATGACCCAGGTTTCTGCATAAATTTCTGACTTCTCTGAACTTAGAAGAGAAACCATCAGACTGTCAGCCCCATTGAGGTAACCTGATCAGTGATGGTAGGCTGGCAAGCTGGCTCTCTGAAGAAAAATATGTAAAAAGGCTTATTTGTAGCATTTGTCAATTTCCGTGGTGTAAATTCTCCTACTGTGTCCAATTTCAAGACACTAGGTTTAACAACTACTATGCAAATTCTTGAATATTTAACAGTTAGCTCTTGTAAGCCAGTTGGAGCCAGTTCTAGTGCGCCATTGTTCTGATCCCACCGATGAACCAGGGATGTAACTCTTAGGAATTGCTATCTCGTCTTTCTTTGTATCCCCAGTGCCTAGCACAGTTTGGCCCACATAGGAAATACAGAAACTCAGTACATATTTGTTGATTAAAGAATAAATAAACAAGTGAATGATAAAGGAATAATCAAAACTGGAGAGGAGGGTGAAAATATTGTCTTCAGCCCTGGATGAAGAAGGGCACAATATCCTCTTATTAGGAGATTCTGTGCTTATCTGCACTTCTCTATGGCAATGAGATGACTTGTTGAAGAAATTCTCCCTGGAAGTAGAGTTTGGGTATAGATGTTGAAACACTACTTATGCCCTCCCCTTTCCACTTCCCAGAAGATCTGACCCATCATAAGCCAGCAACTCTAACTCCAAATGTACCTTGCATTTGATGATGTTTCTCCATCCCTAGTGTTGCCATCAAAATCAGGTCATGTCACCTCTTGCTCTCAGCACCAGTCTGATAGTGATGCCATTCTCTGCCCAAAGACAAATTGAGCATTATAGCAAATAGCTTCATCATGCCACCTCCTTTCTCACACCTTTCAATGGTTCCCCTGCTCTCTTATGGTTAAGAGAAGATTCCTTAACTTGGCCTTCAAGGCCTTTCATGCCCCTGCCCACCTCTCCAGCCTCATCTCACATCATTCATCACCTTTCCCACTGCATTCCTCCCTGGAATATCCATCCTGCTGCTTGGAACACTATTCTTTCCCACCATCAGGACTGGGCTTAACTGTTCCTTTTTAAAAGAGATCCTTCTGATATACCCCTTCATCCCACCCTGTTCTTCTCCACCCGGGCATGAATCAGAGTGCAAACGATATAGTCACATCTGTGAACTCCCACCCCCACCAGGTTGAAAAATTCATGAGGATAGGGGCCATGTCTGTTTTTGTTTTGGCTCCCTGAGCCTAGCAGTATTGGAGAGTTGGCTACATTGGGTTGGGGGATCTCCTCTCATGGGTCAAAAGGCTGTCACCTGGGAGACAGTGTGGCAGAGAGTTTTGGAGACTGCACTCAGGGGTCAGCCATCTTCGGTTCAAATTTTAGTAGCTCTGTGATCTTAGGTAGGCAATTGCGTTTGCATAGACTTCATTATCTCCTCTGTAAAATGGGTGTAGTACCAATAACTCCATCACAGGGTGTTATAAGGACTAGATGAGATACTTCCACGTAAAACTTTTAGTCTAGCATTCAGCACAGAGTTAAGTACTTAACCATGGTAGCTATTATTTTGCTTCTGAGACAAAGTGATACCTCAGCTGAAACTCATGCTCACCTCATTCTCTACACCAAAGAGGAAAAGACTGGATTTTGTTTCCTGCCCCTCAGAAAGATCTCATGAAGCCTGCTCCTTCTCTCTGAAATAAGTGATTGGTTGGGGACTCTGTCCATTCATTCATTTATCCATTATTCATTAACCAATATTAATTTAACTGCTACTCAGGACCAGGTCAAGTGCTACAGAAAATAAGGCAGAGTCCATGCCTTTGAGGAAGGAGGAGTCAATGGGAGAGTGACAGGTTCTACATTCCTCTTTCCCTAGTTCTAGGGTTTTACTAAATAAGCTTTGACAATGGTTTTTTGGGAGATTAGTCTATAAAAACAATCAACTTTGCTGTATGCTGTCCTTTGTACTTTGAAATGTGAAGGAAGGGGGAGAAGGAGGGAGGGATTACCTATCTTCCACATTAGACTTTGAGTAGAACCAAGGTATTGTTATGCCCATTTTATCATTTAAAGAACCTGATACTATAAAAACAGAAGTGACCATCCCAAGGTCATGTAGCCAGAAACAGGTGAAGCCGGGAATTTGAACTCTGCTGACTCGTGCAATGGTACTTTCCATTCTTTGAGCTGCTGACTATTGGAAGACCAAGAAGAAGGCAGCATCACTAATGCTGGTCCTGGATGATGATTGAAAAGGAAGAAGAAATTCATAGTTATGATTCCCGGGGCTGCTGTTACTTCTACTCCAAGCGTGCCTACATCCTAATCTCAATTCTTATACACTTACACATAGATTCATATCCTCACATATATACATAGGTTTCTATAAAATTTAGTAGGCCTTCTGTTTTAGCTCTTCAGGCTGTTTAGGTATGAGCATTTTATAAATAAATATGCCCTAATGTTCTTACTATTATTGCTGTCCCGTAAATTTAATGGCACATGCAGGAAGCTCCAGGTGAATTACAGTTACTTAGGGAGGCACTGCTGTCATATCCCTGCCATCTCTACCTGTGTGAGGCTTCTGCACAACTCCTACTGCAGAAATAATCTGTGCCCTTCCATCCCAGCACAAGGAGCCAAGTGCCCCTGGGGGTGGGGTAGGGAATATTTTTATAAATACACAAGGACATGTGACCTGGATGCATTGTTCCTGGCCAGCCTTTAGTCTAGGGGGCACCATAACAATTCACTGGGTCTAAGGCCTTCACTGATAATAATAATAATAATAGGCATAGCAGCTAATAGTCACTGAGTGCTCAGTATATACCAAGCAGTGTGCTAAGGGCTTTACATGCATAAAGAGGCGTAAAGAAATTAAGTAACATTCTCAGCAATATTAGCTAACAATTATTGAGCCTTTTCATATTATCAGCCACTATGCTAAAAACTTCTTGGTTTAGCTCAAGGAATCTTATGAAGTAGGTATTTTAATTGCTCTTGTTTTGCAAATGGGGACACTGAGACTTGGAAACATCAGGTGACTTGTGCCAGCATCCTCAACTAGAAATGGGCAGTGCTGGTGCTTCTGTCCAGCTTTGTGGGACCCTAAGGGCCATCCATGTTCTTAGCCCTTCCTTTCTTATTGATTTCCTAAGTTCACAGTGTTAAGAAACTATTGAGCTGGGTTTCAAGCATAATTTGTCTGGTTGCAGAGTTCATAAGCCTTCCATTTCACCAACTTAGCCTCCAGAATTGACGTGTAAACATAGGGTCTTCAAGAGAGAGATGCCTTTCTAGAGATAAAGGGAACTTCCTCCTCCGTGAAGCTGGCCCTGATTTTGTGAAGCACACTTCGGTGGCTCCTTCCTCTCAGCTCTTGCCAGGTTGTGAAGTCTTCAGTAAAACAACCTGGCAGTTATCCTGGTACAGTGTCATTATTGTATCCTCCTGACCTCACCTACCTGACTGTGATCCCTTCAGGTTTGGGCTGTGCCTGGTTCCTTGGAAAGTCCTGCAATTTGCCCAGGGCATAGCACACACCAAGTGCTCGGGGAACCTTTTGTAAATGAATCAAGGTCCCTTTTAAGCTTAGAGATCCCTGCATCTCCTGCTAGGGATGAGGACTTTCTCAGTTATTCACTTACATAGGTCCTGGTATTATCTACTACTGTGTAACAGATTACCCCCAAATTAGCAGCTTGAAACAACAAACGTGTTATCTCAACAAACATTTATTTATCAACATTTATTATCTCGATAAATATTTATTCTAGCGGGTGAGGGATCCAGGCACCATATAACTGGTCTTCTGACTCAGAGTTTCTCACGAGGCTGCAGTGATATTGTCAAGCAGGGCTGTGGCCTCATCTGAAGGCTCAAGTGGGGAAGGATCTGCTTCCCAGATCCCTCATGTGGTTGTTGTCAGGATTCACTTCCATGAGGGCTGGTAGCCAGGTGCCGCTCTCCATTCCTTGTCATGTGGGCCTCTCTATAGGGCAGCTCACGACGTGGCATCTAGCTTCACCAGAGCAAGAAAGTGAAAAGAAGGAGAGAGAATGTGAGCAAGATGGAAGTCACAGTCTTTTGTACTTTGTCTTGGAAGTGACATTCCACACTTTTGCTGAATTCCTTTTGACAGAATCAAGTTGTTAAGGAAGGGTATTACACAAGGGTGTGAATACCAGGAGGCAAGGATCATCGTGAGATGTTTTAGAAGCTGCCCACCTCAGTCCCCTTGCCCTCTTTCCTTTTCTCCAAGCCAGATCTTTCTTTCATTTCAGGTGGCTCATGCCTGTTTGCATCCATAGACTTGAAGAATGATTTATCATCAAGCTTCAGATTCTCAAATTCTATCCAGGATGCTCTTCATCCTCCCCTGGTGTAAACATCCTCTGATATTCTTATAGACTGTCTTTGCAAAATAAGATTTCTGCCTTAATGGTACAGTTATAGATCTCATCCTGTGTCACAGGGTCTTTGGATCCCACTCTTTGGGATATGAAGTCCCTGTAGTATCCCTAGCACCCAACACAATGTCTGGCACTTAGTAGTTACTTACCACATCTTTGTTGATAAAGTGAGTGAATGAGGATGTGTTTCAGGTTTGCACAGTGCCAGGAGGGCTGGCCTGAGAGGACTGGAGACATCATCTAAGATAAAGCCCACTCTCCTTGCAGTGGACCATGACTTCCTTTGTGAGTTGCTCCCTACCTACCTGTCTGGCCTCATCTGCCGACATTGTACTACATGTACCTGTTGCTCCTCCCACTCCAGTTTATGTGCAATGCCCTGTTCACCCTTGCTGTTTCATTCTCCTGGACCACATGTCCTGTTTTTCCGATGGGCTAACTCTCATATTACAAGCCTCAATTCTCAGGAATGGTTCTCTTACCCCCAAATCTGGATTAGAGGTCCCTTCCTCTGCACTGACCTCTACCACTGTGGTGGTCTGCTTGCACTACATTCTCTGTTCAGGGGTCTGCTACTCCACTGGACATTGAGACCCTTGATGGCTCTGATCTCTGGATCCCCAGCTCACAATACAGGGCGCAATGTAGAGTGGGCCTTCAATAAATATTTGTTGAATGAATGGATATCTTTGTGTTATAGACAGGGAAACAGAAGTCCAGAGAGGGGAGGGATTGGCTTAAAGTTGCATAATGAATAATGGCAGAGCTGGTATTCAAGTTTGGCCTCTAGCCTCCCAGACAGAGCTCTTTGCACAGCCCCCAGGCACTTCCTTGCCTCTAAAGGACAAGACAGAATGTAGGTCTAGCATGTCCCTTGGGCTAAGACCACTATTGTTCTTTTGGAGGTGGCATATTTAAACCATCAGGCTTGACAGGTTTAGGCCCCAAATGTCAGCGTGAAATGGGTAGAGGCTTCTGTATGGAAATGTGTTTGGGCAGAAATGCTTCACAGGAACATATTTTTCCTCTCTTATTTTTTTTTTCTTCTTTTATCCTCTTTTATATTCTCTCCTCAAAGGTCTAAAGGCAAAGCTGTTTATCTCCAGATGGCTGTTGAAACACAATGCAAATGTGCTTTTGCTGAAATATTAGTGGTCTGAAGAGGAGGCCATGGATTGGAAAACCAGAGAAAAAAATGCTTCTCTCTTTAAAGAGCTGGATACATGCGTGTTTGTTCTAATAAAGTCCCCCGGTGCTTAGCAGCTGAACTCCTACACTCAGAAAAGGACAGAATCCTCTGTTACCCCATGGGGCCCCAATGCTTTTCTTTGCGAGAGTGAAAGTTTGGGTGCTGAGCAAGACCCTGGGTCTTGGAATTGCTTCCTCAGTCCAAAGCTCCTTCTAGTTTCTTAGACCTGCAACGGACCCCAATGGTAAACAAGCCCTGGTATGAAGCGAGAACACGGATGTTGCAGAGTCAGGCAGACCTAGGTTGAATCCCAGCTCTGCCTCTGACTGTGCAACTTAGTACAAGTGTCTGATATCTCTGAGCTTCATTTTCCTCATTTATAAAATGGAGATCACAGTACTTAACTCAGAGAGTTCTTTTAAGGACTAAGTGAAACAATGCAAGTCAAGCGCCTAGACCAGTGCCTTGGTTCACAATGGTTGCTCATGTGGAATACCTGTTTCCTCTCCCTTTTTCTACATTTGGATGTCTTCTATGAAATCCTCATCAAGAGGCCCCTCTATCTAAGTCTTCCTTGCTTCAAGGCTAAATGTCGCATATCCTTCATCTGGCGTGATCTCCTGACGTACTCTCCAGTCTAACCCTGCTTATTGTCTTAGAACGTGGACCACTTGTCCATGTCTTGTTTGGAGCATCACATAGACCTGAGTTACATTACCAGCTCTGCAGCTTATTAGGTGTGTGACCTTGAGCAAGCCACTTCCCCCCAAGCTCCACTTCCCTGATCCACAAAAGGGGGATCCAAGGGTTGTTGTGAGGAACAAACTGAATAATGGATGCAAGGAGCCCAGCAGACGTTTAGCACGTGCTAACTCCTAGTGGGTGCTCTGCATGTGTTTGAACCTTCTCTTAGTGGAAACTCACTATCCTTCCAGCCACGTGGTCTTTCTCCCACTTCTGACCATCCTGAATTTATGCAGATAGTTTCCTGGATACAAGGATCACACTCTGCATTTATTGGTCTTGCGTTTAGTGATGATGATGATGATGATCAAAGCTACTTTCCTTGAGCCCCTACTATGCAATGTATATTTTCCTATTTAACCCTCCTAACAACCCTATGGAGTAGATGTCATTCACATTGTACAGATTAGGGTAATGAGACTTGCTGAAGGTCAGCCAGAAAATAACAGAACTGGGATTTTAACCCAAGTTTCTCTACCTCCAAAGTCCATGTTCTGCCTCTTACCTTAATCTGCTGTGTTTTAGATTTTGCACCAGTCTGTTGAGGTTGTTTTGTGGGAATATTTGTGTATGACTCATTTTGGTTGTGTTGGTATTGACCAAATTATCCTAGTTGAGCCCATCTAACATACATTCACATGTGGGATACTATGGCCAGTGCCACAGGGAAAGAGAGAGGTGCAAGATGTACTGTCTTTGTTCCCAGAGATATTAGTTAAGGTAGGAAAAGACAACAACTGTTGGTGAACTGAGAAACGTTGTTGTGGGAGCTGGGACAGATGAGATCTAGGTCTGGCTCTGGGCAAGGATGTTTTCCTGTCCTCCTCCTAACCTTAGCATGATGGATTAGACTAACTGATCTAAAGGTACTCCTCCAGCTCTGCTTTCCTGGCTCCATGATTATTTCCTGCATGTGGGAGTCAAATGACAGAATTTGTGTTTGGAACAAAAGAAGGGTGGGGAACCTACTTTCCAACTTCAGAATCAAGGGGCTGCCTTGGAGAGAAGGGATGGAGACTAGTTTGTGGAACTCTTGAGGGCAGGAACAGTTGGTTATAACCCTAGGAGTAGATTTTCATTTCACGTTGACATAGTCCTCATACTGAAGGTTAGCGGTGAAAGGAGACTACGTAGTACACTGTTAAGAGCTTTGGGATCTAGATCTGGATTTGAATCCTGGCTTTGCCTCTCAGTAGCCTTCTAGCCTTGGGCTAGACTCAGTTTCCTTATTTGTAAAATGAGGAGCTAACAAAACTTTATGATTGATCGAATAAAGTAATATCTGTAAAATATTTAGCACAACGTGTCATATATAGTAATTGCTCCAAGAAAAAGATTATCATCATTATCATCAATGAAATGGGTGTTCTTTTGAGCTAACAAGCTCGAAGTTTAAGTGATGTTTAAACACAGGTTGAATGACCACAGAGGGGAGCATTGTAGGGAACAACCTGTATTGCGTAATGTGTTAGAGTCAAAGCCCTTTCAATTACCTATAATTCTGAGATCTTGTGATTCAAATTAGAGCAGATGATACATGTGACAGGAGTTAAGAAGGGTATTGGGTTCCTGTGAGCTGCGATGGTTAGGGCTGACTTCCCAGAGATGGGAAATCTCTGGTCTTGAAAAGTAGGTCTACTTTAGGCATGTTGGGAAAAGTAGAAAGACGACCCATGGGTGTGGAGAATGCATGCAGCCCATGACAAGGAAAGGGACAGGCAAATCTAACTGCAGTAGAGGGTTTATGGGCCATCAGGCAAAGCCTCGTTTCCCATTATTTCTCAGGTACAGTATGAAAATCAAGAGAAAGAGGTGGGGAGAAGGGAGCACAGAGATTTGAGGAAGCCTCCTTCATTTAGCGGTAGTGTGATGTAATGGAAGAAATGTTGAGTTTAGAGGTCAATAGATCTTGGTTCCTATTCCATCTCTGCCCCTTACTAGTTCTGAGCCTTTGGGAAAGTCAATTAAACTCTGGGTTTCTATTTTTAACAATGTCAAATAATGGCAGCATTGCCTGGAGTTACAGTGGACATATGGAATAAAAGAGATTCGGCAAGCAAAGGACACCACAGCAGACCTAGTAAATATTAAATGCACAATAAACATTATTTCTCTCCTCCTACTTTTGCAACCTTGGAGCAAAGTCCAGTGACATCTTCTAGGAGAATGGAACAGTGACGTTTTTTGGCAAGCTCTGAGAAAAAGCAGCTAGAAATGTGCCTTTCACGGAGAAGGGAGATGGTTGGTCCTGATCTTCCTTGGTAGCCATGGAAACTTGTGGCTGCTCTTTGCTTTGTCCCTTGGCACCCACTACTTGGTCCCCAGCTCATCTTTGCCACTCCTCTTCCCATCAGAGGTGTGGGCTGGATGTGATAATGCGTCTAAACAGCCTACAGTCTAAGAGGGCGAACACGGGAATCAAGCACCTGTGTCTTTAAAAAAAATTTTATTTTGTAAGTCGGTACCAGCTGATGATCACCTTTCAATCTGAAACCCAGGGCCACTTTTCCTTCCTCCTTCTTTCCCATTTATTTCTGAGCCTTCCTAGAACTTTAGCTCTTTTGAATTATCTCCACGGTTTCTCATCTGCACACTGCAGATTCCTCTACCGAGTACGGCATCTTTTGCCTTCCCCTAATGCATTCCCTCAGCCCGCTAAATATCAGTCGAATAGTCTTTAACCTTCTGAACTGGCCTCTTGTACCTGCCTCTTTTCCTTCCTTGCACATATTTTCCTGTGACTGTAAAATTCTATTTTCTTTTTTTAAAATTGTTTCCAGTTTTATTGAGATATAATTGACATACATCACTGTACAAGTTTAAGGTGCACAGCGTAATGGTTTGTCTTAGGTATTTTGTGAAATGATTACTGCAATAAGTTTAGTTAGCATCCATCATCTTACACAGATACACCAAAAAGAAAAAGCAAAGAAAGAAAAAAAAAAATTCCCCTTGTGATGAGAACTCAGAATTTGCTCGCTTAACAACTTTCTTCTATATCATACAGCAGTGTTAACTATAGTCATCATGTTGTACATTATATCTCTAGTACTCATTTATCTCATAAGTAAGTTTGTACCTGGAAGTTTGTACCTTTTACCACCTTCCTCCAATTCCTTCCCCCCACCCCCACTTCTGGTAACCACAAATCTGATCTCTTTTCTCTATAAGTTTGTTTTTGTTTTCGCTTTTTTTTTTTTTTTTTTTAGATTCCACATATAAGTGAGATCATACAGTATTTGTCTTTCTCTGTCTGACTTATTTCACTTAGCATTATGCCCTCAAGGTCCATCCATGTTGTTGCAAATTGAATGATTTTCTTGTTTATTTTTAATGACTGAATAATATTCCCTTGTATATATATACCACAACTTCTTTCTCCATTCATCTGTTGATGGACAGGTAGATTGTTTCCATGTCTTGGCTATTGTAAATAATGCTGCTTTGAACATGGGGGTGCAGATATATTTTTGGGTTAGTATAAAACTCCATTTTCTTTTAATACTTGGGAACCAGAAGAGTCCAGATATTGGAGTCAGACAAGACTGACCGTGAAGCTTTCCTCTATCACTTACCAGTGGGTAAATCTTGGTTTTCCCATTTTTAGATGGAGGTAGTACTCCCTGCCTTGTGAGGCAGTTGAGAAGTTTAACAGGTAAATGTACATAGAATCTTTAACACAGTGCCTGGTATAGAGGCAACAGTTAATTATTGGGAGCTGCTGATACCACTAACAGCAATCTTTGTATAAATTATTAAACTAGCTCGTTGTTTTTCCTACTTTGTCTAATAGAATAATGGTTCTGCAATATCTTAACACTTTTGGGAAGCATCAGGTTAAATTCTGCTCAAGAGAATTTAATGCAGGCCTTTTCAGAGATTTTAATACCAGATATACACTCTATATAACTTTAAGAGGGAATATAGAATGTATAGAATATAGGTGAGGCCACTACGAGTCTACCCCTAGTCACCACAGGTCCATGCCCCAGAATATTTGAAAATGGAAATTTTTTATTTTCAAGATACATTTTGTTTTGTGCGAAATACTGCACTGGCTCTGGGGCATTTGGATACACTTGTGTGGCCAATGGGTCCAGAGGTAGGGGACACAGCTTCTAAACCTACCTTCACACTTCACCAGTGGGTCCTGGGTATAGTGTCATGGAAAGAGCTGTAGGCTGTGGGTCAGGAGATGTGGCTCCCAGGCCCAGTTATTCCTCTGCTGTCTAAACATGAGTTCACCATTAAATCTCTGGTTCTTAATTTGTATACTGGAGGCAATAGCAATACCTACTGCATAGGATTTTGTTGAAAAGTGAATGACATATTTGGGAATAATTTGTAAACTAATAAGAACTGAAAAAATAGGGCACTATCTGTGCCATCTTCATCACCAACACCATTGTCACCATCTCCATTGTCATCATCTTGAAGATACCTTCACACATCCAGGCACAGCCATCTGTAACTGCCAGAGAGAAATCCTAATAGCCAGTTGTCTGTAGCCCCATTCAGTGTCTGCTAACAGTGGCTTTATCTTCAACAGGATGCCACAATCCAGGCCTGCACTACAGAAACTCTCCTTATCTGTGGAGCAGGGCTAGCCAAAGGTGTTCCCCAGTGTCCTCACAGATAATGATTTGGCTCCAAGTAGCACACTGAACTAGTTGAGGCCATGTAGTATTTTCTGGGGCTCAGAGAGAAACAGCCATCTAGCTTGCCCCTCTCACCATCTTCCCTCCTTGTAAAGTTCCTTCTGGTGATGGGGAGAAGTTCCCTTGAAGACCTGCGGTCAACATCAGGTGGGATGATGAGGCCACTATGAGTCTACACATAGTCACCACAGGTCCACTGGACAGGCTGATGTTTGTAAGCAGTTTGGTAGTTAGGGCTGATTCTTCTCTGCTCAGGCCACATCTAGCATGTTGATAGAGAAGTTAAGGAGGGTAATGGTTAAAACCTTGGATTCTGGGGCCGGCCCCGTGGCTTAGCGGTTAAGTGCACGTGCTCTGCTACTGGCGGCCCGGGTTCGGATCCCGGGCACACACCGATGCACCGCTTGTCAGGCCATGCTGAGGCCGCATCCCACATACAGCAACTAGAAGGATGTGCAACTATGACATACAACTATCTACTGGGGCTTTGGGGAGAAAAGGGGAAAAAAAGGAGGAGGATTGGCAATAAATGTTAGCTCAGGGCCAGTCTTCCTCAGCAAAAAGAGGAGGATTAGCATGGATGTTAGCTCAGGGCTGATCTTCCTCACACACACACACACAAAAACAGCCTTGGATTCTGAAGTCAAATCATTTTCCGTTTCAGCCCTATGACCTTTGAGTGGCATGGCCTTTGTCAAGTGGTGGCCTCAGTTTCCCCATGTGTAAAATGTGGGTGATAATAGACAGCATCCCATGAAGTTTCTGTGAAGATTAAATGAGATATTAGATGAAAACTTTTAGTTATATTGTCTGGCACATAAGTGTTTTCTTAAAGGTTAGTAGTGATGGTGGTAGTGATGATGATGATGATGATATATACTTTACTAGGAAAGCCATTGTAAAAAAAAAACAAATCTATACAAAGTATAATGAAAAGACTCGAAATACGACTTTAGACAAATAAAGCAAATCTAGCAATAATTGGTTTGGAGGAAAGAGGCTCCAAGGCAACCTCATTGCCACCTTTAACTAACTAAATAGCTGCTCTGAAGAGGAGGTATTTGATGCATCCTATTTGATTTGGACAGCAGAATTTGACTATTAGAGTGAGGTTCTAGGATGGTTTAGTAAAACTGTGTGAGAGTAGAATTGCTGCTTTGTAAGGGTTGAGTCTGCTGTCTCTGGAACTATGCAAAGGCTGGGTGAACACTTGCACAGATCTTATAAGGGAAAATCCTATGGAAAGTGGGAGATTGGGGAAATTACAAATGATGTAAGGATACTACGGGTTTGAGAGTGCCAAAGTGAGAAAGCCAGAGAGCACAAGAAACTAGTACATGGCAGAGATAGAGAGGGGAAGATGAAGAGACACTTGGTCTCAGGTGAGCAAGATGGGGGAAAGGATGCCCCATTGCACTGAAGTAGTGTGTGCAGAATCAAGACGTGAGGCAGGCTGAGGAGAGGGGGCCACCTTCCCTAGAGTTCTGGGAAAGCCCCAATTTCAAATATTCTTTCCTCCTGCTCCAGCATGGCACTCGCACTTGTCAAGCGATGTGTCCTAATTTTAGTTTCCAGAAATACGCAGAGAAGCACAGAGATGCTGGAGCTCAGGTGCAGCAGGAATCCCATGAGGCGCTCTGTGAGGTTGATGGGGCACTTCAGTGATCTGTACTGGTCACTCTCATAGGCAGTGATTGGTAGCCTCTCAAGTACTTTTTGCATGATTTCTTGCTGGGTGGGGACCAATCCTTGTCGGAGAAAGAGAATGGATACATTTGACTAGAAAAGAGCTAATAGCAATATTCCAGTACTAATACATCTTAGTAGAATGGGCAACAACATTTAAGCATTCATTCAGTCATTCACTCACTCATTCATTTGATAAATATTTATTGAGCACTAATCTATTCATACATGCTGATAGACACTGGAAATAATAGGGCACACAATATGACATCTGGCACATAGCAGATGGACATTAACTAACTGGTTATTGAACGAATTAATTCCCAGATAAGGACATCAAGGCTAAGTGGAGTAGGGTGACTTGTCCACGGGGGCTAGTAGCCAAGTGTAAAAGCCAGAATTCCAGCTTGAGCCAAAGTACTACATGTCCTACAGATATCCATGTAGTTGCCAAGTGTTGGGCAGTGGGGTTTTCAGGAACTGAGATGAAAGGAAAGACACCAAGATCATATAGATCCCTGAGTATGTGTGTTTAGTGTTGTAACTATGATCTCCCATTTTATCCACACAGCTTTGCTACCAGTTAGGGATTAGCATTGCCATTTTATAGATTAGAACACTGAGGCTCTGAGAGTGTAGGTAACTTGCCAAAAGTTGGACAGCTATTCAGTGGAAGAGTTTGGATTTAAATTTCTATATCTGGAACCAAAACCCAGCCTCTTCCTCCTAATCTAAGTGAACTTTCTACCTCCTGGCCTCCTCCCCCCTAATGTCCTGAGTTCCTAGAATCTCTGTCCCTCACCTCAATCCCATATGCCATTTAAAGAAAGAAATGACTTCTCGTCTTAGGACCTAGTCTCTCGGTCCCCGAAGATATCAGGAGGAAGGAATCAATGGGAGTAGCAGCTTTAAGTTTTCCACACACAGTGGTCTGATGGGGTTAGATCTATTTTCTTCATTGTAAAATGTGATTGATTCAATTCCAAATTTAACTTAAATTTGATTTTCTTCTCTCAACCTGGCATTTCTAAACCGAGAATCAATCAAACCCCAAATTATAGGCAGCGTGTGTATCAACAATGCAGAGTTATTTCCGGTCGAATTTCTCAAGCAATGCATCTTATGCCATTCTCTGCTGCCATGAGAGGAGTTGAGGGGTAAGAGGGAGGGGAAATGAAAGGGAAATTAGATTATTAACTTTCTCCAGTTCCAGCAATCAATACACCCTGATGAAATTGTATTGCTACAGCACAGCTCTCTCCCCTGTAAGTGATGGAAAGGGAACTGCCAACTGGGATGTGAACCAGGGGTAACTGTGACACTAGGCATTTGAGGATGCTCATTTTATGACCTGGAACCATCATTTATTGAGCTCTTTTTTGCTAATTACATGTGTTATCTTATTTTGTCCTCATGTCAGCTCTGAAAGGAGACCACTGTTCCCAATTTTCAGATGGAAATATTTTGTCTTAGTAGGGTTAGATCAATTGGCAAATGTCACTTGGAGATTTTTTGGTTAAGCCAGGCTTTGAACATAGACATCTCTGGCTCCAAAGCCGTGCTCTTTCTGCAGCTAGATCACGCCATCATGAGACCTTTATTCTGTGGTGAAGTGGGAGATAATATGATATGGGGGAGAGGATAGAAATAACTGGTTCTAATCCAGCCTCTGCCACATACAAGTTGGGTGACCTTAGACAAGTCATTTAGTTGTTCTGTTCCTCTGTTCGTGTGTAAAGTGGGGATAGTAACAACAGTTTGTTGTAAGGATTAAATGAGGTAATTCTCCTCCACTAAAATGTAAGCTTCAAGGACACTTGCTGTTTGGTTCACTATCATTTCCCCTGTGCCTAGAACAGTTCAGGGAAAGAGTTGATGTTCACTAAAAATTGGTTGGATGGATAGATGGATGGATAGATGGATGTAAGTGCTAGGCATAGTGCCTTGATCACAGTAAATAGTCGACACATGGAAGTTCTCTTCCCTATCTCTGCTTCCTGCAGTGCGATACAGAGCCTGGATGAGGAGGTGGTGGGTATTATGGGATAGATAGTTTCTACCTTGCCACTGTCTGCAGCCCCTACTCAGAGGTAAGTGCTGATGATCAGTTCTCTGGGCCAGGAACTCTTAAGAAGTCACCTCTGTTTGAGTCCCACTGTGAAGTTTCTGCCAGGTCCAGTTGCCATGGAAACTCCCCAAGCCCCAGTGGCTGCTCCACAGGCATCTGGCCTGAGTGCAGACTTAACCTGCTGCTCTCTTCTTCCTGGACTTCAGAGACAACAGTAGTGGCTCAGGCGTTCTCTGAGTAAATGGCTGCCCCAGGATGCTGTTCATTCTCATTCTCCCTTCCACTCCCTCCCTCTTCTTATGACTCTACCTTACTATCCACTCTTTTTGTCTTCAGTTTCTGTAAAGAATAATTCACTTCTTAATATGTTCTGATAAAGTGTTGGACAAAGAGGTAAATAAGTCCGGATTTCTGCCATCAATCGTGAGATTAATACTGATATCTGGCTTGGAAATGATCATTTACCAAAGGCCTACCATGTGTCAGAAACTATGCTAGGTATTTGATATTTGCTGTCTCATTTACTTCTCACAACACTCTTGAATGATAAGTCACTGTATTCCTATTTTCCAGATAAGAAAACTGAGGGCCAATAAGCTAATGTGACTTCAATCCCCACCCCATTGACTTTTAAAGACCCTGGATTACTGTGAAAGTTTAAAGGGCAGAAGGGATGCAGTTAGCCCAGCATGAGTCCAGGATGCAATGAGCAATCCCATGCCTGCCCCTCAGCCCTTTTCCCCCAGACAGGAAATCAGCCCTGTGGAGCCTGGGTGGTATTTCTGGTAGTCAGTTAATTAGTGAAAGGAATGTGTTGGTCACATCTGTTTCTGCTCCTGTACGGGCCAGGTCTGAGAGATGCCTTCTTGAGACCCAGAGGATGCTATAGTCCACCCAGAGAGTCTACCTCTCCAGTGTGAGGAACCTCTAACTACCTTTCCCATCTCACTCTCTGGACCTGGTTCACCTTCCCAAGAATTTGTCCATGCTGGACTCATCCTTACATGTTCTTCCCCTCAAAACTGACTCCATAGAATTTAGAGTGGAAATTAAGTGCTGATGCTGTTATTTGGGGGTTTTGTTAAATATCTAGACTTGGGGGAATTTGTTGACTCTTTAAGGCAAGACCTATGCAAGGCACCAACCCCTAGTCCATACCCTTTCTAGTAGAAAACATCAATGTTAGCTTGCTTTATGCTATTTAGCTACTAAACTGTTTATGTTAGAGTTTGAAACAGCTTCTTGTGATTCCCAGATGAGAAATAAAATGTTCCTTTTTCCTGTCGTCATTTTAGGTTTAGAAATTTCCCATCTCCTGACACTAGAACCATCTTTTTATTTTATCTACTCTTCCATTTAACAAATATTCGGCAACTATAACAACCACAAATATATCAATAGTCCCTACCATAAGCTATGCCTTGTCCTGGGACTGGCAATAAAGACAAGGACCCTTTTCTTTAATTAAGCAACTTCTAGGTTCCAGATGGTGAGCTTGGTGTGAGAGACATAAAGATGGCGAGGATGGGATCCCTTCCCTCAAGCAGCTCACTGTTTATTACGAAAACTAGATATCCATATAAAATTCCCAAAGTGGGCTGTCATAAGGGCTCTTGTTCCATTAAAATTCAGCCGTCTGGCAATGTTGGTTGGCATGCTTTTTAATTGGTCGGCTCTTGTATGTGGTTGCTCATATTGTTATTATCACCCCCAGAAGTTTTGATGCATTTACTGAGATTCTACCATGTGCCAGACATTGTGCTGGGCATTGGGATGCAATGAGCAAAAGACACAATGCCTGCCCACAAGGAGTTTGCCGTCTGGTGACGAGACTCTAGTGTTTGAATAAGATATTTTGGGAAACACAACAACTGTAGGCAGTTGTGTGCCTAGAGGACGTTGATGACTAATTTCAATGAGTGATGGGGGAACAAGGAAACAAGTGGATTTCTAGGCAAAATAAATAACACCTATGCTAATAATAACATGACAAAGAGCATTGACTGTGGTGGCACTGCAATAATGCAGCCCCACCAGCACCTGGGCCAGGTAGGAGAGAGTAACAGGAGGTATGAATGTAGGTACCCACCAAGAAAGGCCTCGGATGCCAGGCTAATGAGCATGGCTTCATCCTGTGGCCAGATGCTATAAAACAGGTCAAAGATTTCCAGCAGGGAGTGAGATGAGAAGATGTGCCCATACCTCCCTCATCCCACAAGCAAACAGACAAGAATAGGTTAGAGGAAAGAGGTGAACATGCTAAGGACACAGAATAAATAGGACAGCATGGCTTTTTAGCTGCTGCAAAAGAGGAAGATAGAAGACTGAAAGATGATATCTAAGTTTCTGGCCGGTTTAAATAATGGTGCTTTCAATAAGTAGAGGAGCCCAGGAGAAGGAGGAGGAGAAGGCTTTAAGGAGAAGATAATGTGTCCAGTTTTGAACATGTTGCTTTGTCATGCCTATGGAACATCCACAGAGAGATGTCCAAGAGGTTTGGGCATAAAAGTTTGCTCAAAAGAAGAGCCTAGTAGGTAATAGAAATTTGGGAGACATTGCTCTAAAAATGGTAATCAAAAGCTTGAAAGTAGATGTGAAGAGCAAAGCCTAAAGAATGAGACACGGTGGGGGCTCAGGACATCGTCCATAGAATTTCTGTGCTGACCTAGTGCTCTTCTTGCCATGTAGATCCAATATACTCATTCTACTGCATCCGTGAAAGTGTCTTTAATTTTCCCAGGCAAAACTCCCCTTCCCAATCCTAGGCCTTCTCTACTTGCTCTTAACACAACTTACCTTTGATTCTAATTAGCTGTGGATAAGCCTGCCTTTTCCCCCTAGCCTGTAAGCTCCTGAAGAGCACGATCTGTTCTTATCCTGTTCTATGTGTGTCTCACGTAGTAGGTGATCAGTAAATGCTTGTTAAATTAATTTGATCAGCTTCTACCAGTCTTTGAAATCCATCTAGATGACAGACATTGTATATACGCTATGCCACGTAGTCACCACAACAATAAACCTGTGAGCTGTTTATGGTTATCCTCATCATACACATAAGAAAACTGAGGTTCAGAGATTGAAACAGGTCACACAGCCAATGAGGACTAAAGCCTAAATTTGAACCCAGGATTGTCAAACTCCAAAACCTGTGCTCATTCCATTAGGCCCTATGAATTCAACAACATGATGTCTTCTCACTTGCTTCTAAAGTGAGTAGAGAGTTTAATATCCCCTAATTATTATCAAGAAAGACCAACCTAATTCGGAAGAGAGGAGTGGGAATTGCCACAATTTTCAGGAAGCTTGTTTCTTTCATCTATACCAAACGAGATGTTAAGCCCATTGATATCAACAAGGGGCCGCTGAGATGTGATTGCAAATAGAGAGATTGGAAACTATGGTTTCTTTTTCCAGCTTCCCGTTTGGAAAATAACAGGATTCCAAATGCCATGCTCTCTTATTTCCTCACCTCATGGACTTATGTGTCTTTGTGTTGTTAGGTTTGCTGAAAAGCCCAGTGAACAAGACGGCCCTGACACTGATTGCTGTGAGCTCCTGCATCCTGGCCATGGTGTGCGGCAGTCAGATGTCCTGTCCACTCACCGTGAAGGTGACTCTGCATGTGCCTGAGCACTTCATTGCAGACGGTAAGAGCTGAGCATTGGAAATGCCCCACACCTACTCGGTGCCTTGTACCTTTGTCTGCTCAAAGGTCCTCCATGCGTGGCCCAACCTCAGAATTATATTCCAAAAAAAAAAAAAAAAACGGAGCATCCAAAGGCCTTGGAAACCGCCCTTATCATTTAGAATTCTAGATTATTTTAATGGAACTAAACACTGCTTTTATTCCATGGGCAAGGATAAGGTTTGTTAAGTAAAGGAAGAATTCAAATATGAGTGCAGAAAGATTCAGCTACTTCAGAGAAACTATTGTATCTTATCATGCTTGTGGATTCTATTCCTAACTAAATATATATCCCCTGGAAAATAATATTTGCTAATGAAAAAATATGACAGAAGAGATTGTCTGAGCTTTGTTGGAATCTCCTGAATGTCCTAGAGAATACTCATATCGCATTCCCTGTAAATGTACTTTACAAGTATGTTATATCCTACCATTTATTCTTTATCCAATTAATTTGAATTAATGAGACGCTGTAGTCACTATAATCATTCACAAAGCATGGTCCAAGAAACTGATTAAGTTGCTTGATATCTATTGCTAAAGTGCCTTTCAGTTTACACTCTCATGTGTGTGATGTGATGGCACCGTTTCCCCAAACGCTTGTCCAAACGCTTGGCACTACTGTTTTTAACAGTATTGATGTTATCGTAAATACAATAAAGAAGACATATTACGTATGTAGCTTTATAAATTTTCACGTTAAGAGTTCACCCAGGGCCGGCCCGTGGCTGAGTGGTTAAGTGCGCTTAGTGGTTAAGTGCGCGTGCTCCGCTACTGGCGGCCCGGGTTCGGATCCTGGGCGCGCACCGACGCACCGCTTCTCCAGCCATGCTGAGGCCGCATCCCACATACAGCAACTAGAAGGATGTGCAACTATGACATACAACTATCTACTGGGGCTTTGGGGCAAAAAAAGGAGGAGGATTGGCAATAGATGTTAGCTCAGAGCCGGTCTTCCTCAGCAAAAAGAGGAGGATTGGCATGGATGTTAGCTCAGGGCTGATCTTCCTCGGAAAAAAAAAAAAAAAAAAAAAGAGTTCACCCAGATCAAACCATAAAACATTTCCAGCACCTTCAGCTTACTTCTGCCCCCTCCCAGTTAATGCCCCCCCCAGAGGTAACCACCCTTCTGACTTCTAGCACCATATTAATACCATTATTTTCTTAAAATATTTTTCCAATTAGATCTGTATTGGATGTTTTTGAGATCCTTTCTTTGTATTTGTCAACCGTATCTCAGCATAACTCAAATTTATCTCGTATTTTTAAGTTGCAATGTTCAGAACTCAACACCAATCCCTTCATTATGTTCTGTCCAAAGTAGAACTTTCACCTCCTTTCTCTGAAACATCCAGACTTCTATTAATGCATCCTCTGATTGCTCCCATTTCACCATAGTGAACCAGCTCTTGCTTGTTTTTCGCTTGAATTTCAAATAAGTTCAGTATTTCTCATCTTATATACATTCAGTTGATTTTCTGACCTAAGCGCAAGACTTTTGTTTCATCCCCATCAAATCAAATGTTCACACAGACAGGCAAACTGTGCGTATGAGCTGACAGAGGGATAGTGGAGGGAGGCAGAAAGAACAAAATTTACAGGCGCAGCTGGGCACGTAGGCTCCTGGAGCTTGGAACTGGAAGAATTGCCAGAACCTAGATGTGGCTGGAATATGGGGATGGGAGAGTAAGAATGGTGAACAATGAGGTTGGAGAAACCAATAGGGCAAATTTTGAGCACTATTGAAGCCATGTGACCTTACCTTTTTTCCTCACCAGTCACTACTGTAGAGTGTTAGGCCTTAGAGACACATTCAGATTCTGAATATTTATTTGCATGTGTGTAGAAATGGAGTTTCAAGAGGCTAAGTAACTTAGAAAAGGTGATGGTAAATAGTTTAATGGCTAAAAGCAGAGACAATAGACTAATACAAACATGAATTCCAATACTTCTTCTGTAATCTGCCACTTCTGTCACCAAGTGGATGACTTACCTCTCTGAGCCTCAGTCTCTGCATCTATAAAAAGGGAGATGATAATACCTATCTCATAGGATTAGTGTGAAACCTATAATTCCTATTTATCAGATTTTCAGGTAGCACATATATAGGAAATAGCAAAATCAAGGGTTCACCCATGAAAACTGCAAAACTATTGTGATTGCTTGGAAGAATAGACAAAACCGTGGTGAATTAAAAGGTACTCTTTCTCATTGGTTCTTCTTCTGAACTGTGTCATAAACAGCTGACTGTAGACTTGTCTCTTTCTGCCTCTCGAATGGAATGTCTGTGAGGGCAGGAGTTGGTCCTCTTGGAGAGATATTGTATTCCTGGTCACAAGCACACTGCCTGGTCCATGATGGTTGCTCAATAAATAAGTGTTGAATGAATGAATGTTGCCTGAATTAAAGCAGATTTATTAATAGTTGTACAGGATTCTTCTACTACATGTCTAAGCAGAAAGGGGAGACTGAGTCAAGGATAACTCAGGCAGAGAATGCATAGAGATCAAAGAGAATTTGGAAATAACCATGGAGTGTACAAGTACTAGAGATGTGATGGAACAAACATGGCAGGCAGTGCTAGGAGGACCTAGCCTAGTGTCTTAGTCTTGAGGCGTAATGGAACCCCCTTCCCCTACATACTATAATGCATTGGTTAGGGATATATCCCTTGAAATGAAATATGTTTGGTTCAAATCTCAGTTCCATTGTTTAGTTTCTGTGAAATGTGGGAGAGTCACTTAAACTCCTAAGTCTCATTTTTCTCAACTATAAAATGGGGATTATTTTGAAAAGATTGAATGACATAATGTATATAAAATACCAGTAGAGTACCTAAGACATTGTGATTGCTCAATAAATAGCAGCTATTTTTACTCTTATTCCTAAAATGATCCATTAAAGAAGAGACATCAGAAACTGGGGCATGGCAGGACAAGAGGTATAAGAAACTAAATAGATGAGAGTAGCTATTCTCAGTTAGGAAAATAGAATAGGGAGTCCATTATATGCCACCCCGCCATGGAAGTGGCACCCACTGGAAGACATTAACACTTGAAGATCCTCAGTATTCTGGGGATCAGCAAGAATCTTGAGAGTGGCTAATAGCTGAAGTCAGGTGGATGACTTTCTAGTAGTTCTAGGCAAACAGACCTTCCCCAGCATGATCCCAATGCCTCCTGAGGGTGGATAATCTATGCACATTGCTTGTTCCATTCCACCACCAGCTCTCGAAAGTTATCTTTATTATTCCCATTTGACAGATAAGGAAACTAGGACTTGAAAGGGGCAGAATCCAGTTTTCTATGTGGATGCAGCAGGATCTAACAAAGAACAATGTATATGAATTGGACTCTTGGGGTTTCTAGCTCTGATTTCTGGAGGTATGAGAGTGTTATGTAGGGAGGCAAGAGGCGAAGTGACCATGGTGCCTATTTTCCTGATCCCTTTTCATTGCCTGGCATTAATATTTATACATGTACTGAGATGTAGCATAAATACAGTAAAGAACACAGATTGTAAGTGTACAATTTTTTTTACATATATTTATATACCCAGATCATAATATACGTTCCCACCTAAGGCCACTGGCTGAGTTATAAACAGCAAAATCGTAATGAGGCCTATCAGGATAAGAGCAGCCTCCATCAAATGGCTTCCATTGAGACAAGGCGACCCTGGGACCAGGGCTGAGGCAACTCTCTTCTTTCTCATCTTCCCCCATGAACCATAAGCTGCCAAGTTCCAGCCCTTTCTTAGTAGAGATAGCTCTCAACCAGCCTGGTACCCTGGGCTGTCCATGGTGCTGAAGTATTGGAGGCGGGGGGTGGGGCGGGAGTTGAGTAATGGGTCCAGTCTTCAGGAAGAAAATGAATTCTGCACTTGTGTTAGGGCATAGTTATACTTGATGCTTACTGCCCTTTATAGGAAAGGTCAGCATGATATAGCACTTGTCCAGAGACCAGCTGGCAAGAGCAATAAATATTGACACAGCCCCCATCCGAGCCCTTGGCAAATATCACCCCTTCCTTTGCCTAGGCCTTCTCAAGTCTACTACTGGCTTTTTGCCCTGCTAAGCACACAGTGAAGAAATGGACTGGGTTTGGGTCCAAACTTACTGAATTTAGTAATATTTTTTCAGCTGTGGCCTATAAGTCTTCCGCATTTGCGTCATCTGGGCTGATGATCCCCAGATCTAGTGAATCACATTCTCTATGAGTGGATCCCAAGTGTTAATATTCTTAACAACAACTCTAGGTGATCCCTTAACAAAAGTTTGAGAGCTGCATCAATATCTCTGTAAGTGTTACTTTCCTTCCATCTAACAGATAAAATAACTCCTTGAGACCCCTTGGAGCCCTGATAAAGGGCTTTGGTTTCTTCTATCTTTGACTTTATCAATGTCATATTAAGGAGCTGCTTCATGGTTCAACTACGGTGGTTGCCCATAACACTGAAAACAATGTGAATGGTCGATGTGAGTTTTATAACAAAGCAGCCCTGATCACATGGATTTGGGCTTCATCCAAATTGTCATGCAGGTAGCATTACTGATGAATGGTTATTGGTTAATGTTAAAAGCTCATCTTAGTTGAGATGTTAGTTTGTGCATCCCTTGAGACTTCCAATGTAAGTCAATATATTCACCCAATATTCTGTCCCTATAGTGAGCCAGTAGAAGAGACAACATTTAAAGGAATCAGTTGTCTAGATTAAGTGGGTGAGATGGTTCCAACTGTTCTATTCTATTCTGACACTTGTGCTTTGAGAAGGTGAATGATATATTAGAGGTCATCCAAAGGAGAGAATTTGTAGTCAAGAGATGGGAAAAACGTTATAGATACCTAATTACATCTTAAGGAAAGGATAGAAGAGAATCATTTATAAGAAGAGTTGAAGGAACCTTGACAAAAAGGGAACTTAATATTGAGCGTGTCTATTATAAATACAGCACTGTTCAAAACACCTTAAATTGAATTACTCATTCAATTCTCCTAGAAGAAGTGTGAGGCAGGATTTAGCATCCTTATTTTGCATACATGGAATATAGGTCTCAGAGACAAGTGATATGGATAGATTAACACACAGAACTTAAGCAAGGTATGAAAGCCCAAGTCTATCTGAATCCTTGATCCAACGTCCTTCCATGCCCCATGTTTACACAAAAATGACGGTGCTAATTGTCTTGAAAAGGGAGAATCCTTGTTTGGCAGTCCCCAGGAAGCAAAATTAGAGCTATATGGGTGATGAGGGTGTTAAGAGATGGGAGAAGATTGAGCCTTAGTCTTAAAATATCTTCACTATCTGAGCTTTGTCCTTGTTATCTATAAAGTGGGGATAATAGCAGTACTTATCTCAGAGTTATTCTGAAGAAAAAATGAAATAATGCTCATGCAGCTTTTAGCTCAGTACCTGAGACCTATTAATGGCTCAATAAGTCATATAAATTTTAGTAGTTGTGATAATATTTTTTTTTAATGTTGGAAGTGGGTCATTGCAAGGTAATGAGTTCCCCATCATAGGGAATTTCCTGAGAATAGATGAACCATATTTTTATGAAGCCATAGAAGAAAAGTGAAGGAATGTGTTTGACTTGGGTACAAGATATTTTGATTCAGATCCCTTTTATCAAAATATAAATTTTAAAAACACTTAATTTTTTAGGACTTTCAGAGTACGTTTGTTTATTCTTTACTACCTGACCCCTTAGTGTCACCCATTCTTTGCCTGGGCTCAGAAATGGAGTGAGAACTGGGAATGGGTGAAGAGCCAGGGATGTCTCTTGAATATTTTACTTGGCTAAATACACACACACACACACACACATACACAACCTGTTTTTTGTTGATATGCCCATTGCATCAAAATATCTATGCCAAAATCTCTATTTGTTAAGGTCAAGTTAAATTGGTAGCATTGCTTTTTGGGTTGGGACTAAGGTGGAATTCAAGTATTCTCTGTTCCCTGTGACTGAGGAATTTAGGGTCTGAGGGTTCTTTGCCAGCCTATGAAATCAAGTGAAAATGATCATCATTAGGATGGCCTAGTTCATTAATATGCCACACGTGTAGCTGCTTTTGAACACAAAATTGTATACAATGAATCTTGGTCTACATTTATTTGCTTCCACCCCTACTTCATGTCTTTAAACCCAGTAGAGTGATCTAATGTGTGGCTTTGTGCCTTTAGTGAGGAATAAGGTTCATAATCGACTTCAGAGCTAGTTTGCAGTGATTTGAATACATGGGAGGAGTATTTTTAATTCTTGGAAGAAAAATTACACCAAATTGAAGGTGGCTGCCTAGTTAGAAACCGCCAAGAAACTCATCTGAAAAGAGTAGTTCTTTAGACATCCTGCTCTCTGAAACCATCTTGGGCTTTGTTTTAAGATGTTCGGTTGATTGCAGACCTTTGAGCACCATGCAACATGTTCAGGTATAAAAGCGCTCTACAGGGGCCGGCCCCATGGCTTAGTGGCTAAGTGCGTGTGCTCTGCTACTGGCGGCCCGGGTTTGGATCCCGGGCGCGCACCAACCCACTGCTTCTCTGGCCATGCTGAGGCAGCGTCCCACATACAGCAACTAGAAGGATGTGCAACTATGACGTACAACTATCTACTGGGGTTTTGGGGAAAAAAATGGAGGAGGATTGGCAATGGATGTTAGCTCAGAGCCTGTCTTCCTCGGCAAAAAAAAGAGGAGGATTAGCACGGATGTTAGCTCAGGGCTGATCTTCCTCACACACACACACAAAAAAAGCGCTCTACAGTTTGGCCTCTTCCTTTTCCTTAACTCCTTTGCACACACTTAATGCTGTTTAGACAAATAGGCTGTCTTGCCTTGTGTCTATCTCCTTCTATGCATTTAATTAAATATTGCTCTCCACCATGAGTACTCTTCCTAATTTCCATATATTGCAAACTTACCCATCTCTAAGGCCTAACTTAATTTTCTCCTTTCTCCAGAATATCTTCCTTAACAAAAACCCAAAACTTCTTCAAAGAAAACTCCAGTCAGAAATAATCTCTCCTTCTTTGAAAATTACATAGAACTGTATTTGTGCCTTTCTAATAACCTCATAGTCCACCTTGCATCACTGTTATTATTATGCATGTGTCATTGGAACAACTGCTATAGTCCTAAGAACTGGCCTCCTGCATTAAATCTAGCCCCCTTCCAATCTTTTCTCAACACTGCAAGGAGAGTGATTTTTTAAAATGAAAAATGTGACCATGTTGTATCTTCCTATAAAACCGTTCAAGTACTTCTTATTGTGCTTGTTTTAAAGACTGAAATTCTTAACATGGCCTTTAAGTCCCTGCAAGATCAGGCCCCTGCCTGCTTCTCCAGCCTCATCTCAAACCAATTCTCTCTACATTGGTTCCTTAAATATCCTTGGATTTCTCTTGCCTCGGGGCCTTTGCACGTGTTGTTCTCACTGCCTGAAAATTTCTCCCCATCTCCTCAGTTTCTCTTGGACAATTTCCATTTACCTCACAGTGATTGACCACCCTTTTTCATATCCCCGCATCTGTTAGATCCCTTACTTGTCATTCTCCTGGATCCCTGCTCTATTCCGTGACTGCACTTAATTCAATTTGTAATTATATACTTATCTAGTTAATGTTGAGCTCTCCAACTTGGTTGTAAACTCCACAAGCATAGAGATTATATTTGTTTGTTTTGCACATTATCTTCAGCACCTAGGACAGCGTCCGAAACAGAGTTGGTGCTCCAAAAGAGCATTCATTGAATGGGGAAAAAAAAAAAAAAAAGAAGAAGAAGAAGAAATTATTTCAATAGCTAGACTTAAATTTCCTCAGGGGCAAGGGCTAAAGCTTAATCTTGTCCTGACCTATTGTGAAGCCTAACAGAGGTTCTGACTCAGTAGATATATAATAAATTATGTCTGTGAAACAAATGAAAGGAGAGAAGGCAGACAGGTGGACTCAGATGCCCTAAGAAGATATATCCTGGAGAATGACAGTGCGAGACATCTGAGGCTACCTCCTTTTCTGTGACTGACTTCACTCCCCAAGGGTTTTGTTCCCATCTCCAAAGATAAGAAACTCCAATCAAACTCACATTTCTCCCCCCAACACCAAAATGAAACAAGCTTTATCCCAGAGCCCAGGAAGAGGAGAAAATATAAATTGAGCTGAGATTCAGGACACCCAGGGGGGAGGTGGCAAGGAAATACCAATAAACTATATTAATATGCTGAAATCAGGAAGAAGAGGCTGAACTCCAACCCAGATTTAATAACTATACGTGAGAGAGTGCCGGGAGAAGGCAAGGCTCGATTTCAGTCAGAATTAAAATGAGATCTGTAATGAAACTGGTAATATAATTATAAACTGTGAAAACTTTTTTCCCTTCTTCCGCCTCTTATACTTAATGGGCAACTTGCTCAGCAATGGCCTGGAGCTAGTGCTGAGAGCTGTGGATACCCCCTAGAGTGGAATCTGTTTTTTCCTAAAACCTCTTCATTAGGAAAGTCTAAATCCATGAAGCCATGGAAGGAAAAAATTCTCAAGCCATTTCTTCCTTAAATAGTAGCTGATCCCCCAGGTTAAAAATGACAAGGGGCTGGAGGGGGAGAACAAACCATTCTAAGCAGCTGAACATGTTCAAGCTTTTAAAGATATCACAACAGCCAGTTGGGTTGGGATTTTTAATGACGCTCGGTGTTAAGATGTTAGCTTGGCTTCCAACCAGGATGGATTGTTACTAATTTCCCTTCTTAACAAAAGGGATAACTGAGTTTGACGTCCAAAATTGGAGACTAATTTCTGTGTTTTGATAGCAGATCGAGTCCAAAAATATGTTCCTAGGAACTAGGGGCAGAGGATGGTTGAAAGGGGTAGGGAAATTTAATTTCTTCTAATTTATAATTCTGTTTTGCTGCTGTGAGCAAAGGCCCCTTTGATTTTTAGTCTGGGAGGGGAGAGTGGTGGGTGGGAGCTTTGAAGAGATAGAGCTTGAGATTATAGAGTTAGATATTCTATCCTTATTGGCTTGATGCTTGCAAAGTGGTGTAGGGTTGGGGCAGTGGTGTGGTGCTGGGAGAGAGAAAGTAACATGGTGCAGAGGTTAAGTGCATTGATCTGTGGCCCAGAAGATGTGAGTTCTACTCCCAGTTCTTCTGCTTTCTAGTTTTGTGACCTTGGGCATATTAATTAGTTCCCCTAAGCCCCAGTTTCCTCATCCAAAAGCAGTGTTAATACCCTCTGCCTCCTATGATTATTAGTGAGCTGATGAATGTGGATGCATGTGGCCAACTGTGAGATTTGGTCTGATTATGAGAATGTTGTGCTTTTTCCTTTCTGCTTGTTCATAGCTTTATTATTTATAAAGATAATAAAGAGGTTGACAAGAGGTCTTAATGGGTATGGCCAGGTAAGTAGAAGGTACAGTTTTGGGGAGGCTTAGCTTGGCCAGAAGGAAGAAACTAAACAGTGAAAAATTCGTTAATAATAACGCCACTCCCTTATTCATATGTAGTGCCTGTTTTCTTCCTTTTCTTTCTCCTTCCCTTCCTGTGGTCAACAAATATTGTGCATCACCACCTCTGTGGCATGCTCAGATGTTAGGGATGCAGAGATGGATAAAACACATCTCTGGCCTCCCCCAGTTTGATGTAGTGAGACACACCCAAGAGATGAAATATGAAATGCAGTGTGGTAGGAGTCATAATGGGGGTTGCGCTGGGTGCTGTGGGAACAAGAGGAGGGGCGGCTGAGTACCCCAGGCTGGAGATGGGGAGTGGTGCTAAGGAGAGGATGTCTGGAGGAGGTGCTACCTGAGCTGAATCTTAGAGCCACTGATGTTTGCCTGGAGGTGGATGATGGATGACGGCTTCCCAGAGGGCTCATGGACACTTTTCACTGCATTCATATGGACCGTGCTGTTCAAGCCTTCCAATCATTGCGATAATAACAACACAATTAATTGGTAACATTTACGGAACATTGCTAAGTGCCAGGCCCTGTGCTAATTGCTTTGCAAAGTATGATCTTTAATTCTGTTATCTCATGAAGCAGATCTAGGCATTATCCCCATTTTAAATTTAAGGGAAACCAAAGCTGAAGAGTTTATATAACCACCTCAACATCACACAGGCAGGAAGGGGTTGAGCAGAATTTATTTCAAATTAGCGGCCACGGAATGTGGTGGACAGAGAATTCAATGATGAAGATGGGATTCTGCCATGAACTGACCATGACTTTGGGCGAATCTTTACTCTAGGCCTCTGTTTCTTCACTGTAAAATGTGGGAAGAGAACGAGATGGTGCTTAAAATTCCTTCCTGGCCTAACATTCTAAAAGTAGAATGAGAAATACTGGGATTCAGAGTCCCCCTTTACTCTTTCCATTAGGTACGTGACCTCCAGTGTCTATGCAACCATCCCATTAGCATCCCCAGTCCTCTCTCTTCCGACTTAGGTTTGGGCCAGTCTGTGGCTAGGAAGCCCCCTGAGCAAAGATCTTGGGAGCAGAGGCAGCTGAGCAAACCCTTCCCGGCCCACAAGTTGCCATTTGAAGAAAGCTTAGAAGGATCACAGCCAAGCTTGTGCAGGGACTGTGGCTCCCAGGGTTGCTAGGATGAACAAGGAGGTAGTGAGGATCCAGGCCACGGTGGGAAAAATGCTCTCCATCTCTAGCTCCCCGCTTCAACTGCAGAGGGACCTTGAACATCTCAGATGCCAGCAGGAGTATGGGAGGGGAAGAATGCATCATCTTCAGAGGGGAAATGATGAGATGAGAGAAATAATTAAAACCTGCACATCCCTCCCACCTCTCCACCCCACCCTCCCTGAGCCTTGGTGCACAGCAGAGCCTAGCTGTTTGGCTTTCCTCCCCAGCCACCCCTCTGGATTATCTAAGCCAAATGTATCTGCAGCTGCACAGCCTTGGGTTTTGGTGCAGCTTTTGACAACTTTCTGAACTTCTGCTAAAGGTCTGGGCATCTCCCTCTCAGCTGGAGTCATCCCCAGAGCCTGTACCACTCCTGAACCTTCCATGTAGTCCCTCCTCTGCTTTCACCCTGTTCCCATTTGAGCTTTATCAGTGAATCCATACATTAAGACTTTCAGCTGACGCTGCTGAGCATCTTCTCAGGGCCAGGACTCACACTCAAGGACAAACTCAGACTCAGTCAGCACTAAAGGAGTGTGAGGTTGGGGAACCAGAAAAACTCAGTTCAAGTCTGCACTCCTCCACTTAGTAACTGTAGATCTTGGATGAGTCACCTCATTTCTCTGAACCATCCCTTTCACCATCTATGAAAGTAAAGCTCTTAGCCCCTACTTCCCAAGGTGGTGATGAGGATAAAATAGAGAATGATATGAAAATATCCCATAACAGGTCCTCAGTAAATGCTAACCATGCCCTCAAAGGGATCACTTGTGTAATTTAAAGTGACAGCATAGCTATAAAGCAAAAGACTAGAATAGAAGGCAGATCATAATCTGGACCATGTGAGCATATAGACAAGAGTCAGCAAGGCTGCCAGGGAAGCCTGGAGTGTTTTCAACTGGACAGATCTGGGTACAGCTTTAGGGAGCAAGACGATTTGTCCCACTGGAGGAAACTGGGTGGGCAGGGACTGGGAGTGAGAGTGTGTGCTCTGTTAGAGATGGTGGAGGAGAGTGAGGACCAGAAGGGTGATCTTCCAGGCAAAAAACAGCATGAGCGAAGGTGCGGCAGGACCAGAGAGCATCCGGAGCACGTGAGGCTCCATGGGGCTTGACTGGGACCAATGGGCAGAAGAGATGGGAAGAGCAGGCACCTGTGTGATGGACTTTTATCAGGGAGATGGTTGGGGTCGTGGAACCACTGAAGGATTTCCAACAAGGCAGTGTAGAGCTCTCAGTTGCTCTTACAAAAGGCAATGCAAGATGGAGGCAATGCAAGATGGTTATTAAGAGATCAAGCTGTAGGGCCAGCCCCATGGCTTAGCGGTTAAGTGCTCACACTCCACTACTGGAGGCCCGGGTTGGGATCCCGGGCGCACACCAATGCACCGCTTCTCTGGCCATGCTGAGGCCGCGTCCCACATGCAGCAACTAGAAGGATGTGCAACTATGATGTACAACTATCTACGGGGGCTTTGGCGGGGGGGAATGGAAGAGGATTGGCAATAGATGTTAGTTCAGACCTGGTCTTCCTCAGCAAAGAAGAGGAGGATTAGCATAGATGTTAGCTTAGGGCTGATCTTCCTCACCAAAAAAAAAAAAAAAAAAAAAGAGAGAGATCAAGCTGTAGAGTCAAACACATCTGGGTTCAAATGCTGGCTCTGTGAATTCATAGCTAGTTGATGTTACAAATGTTACTGAACTCTTCTGGCTTGTTCCTTAACCTGTAGAGTGAGCATAATAATAATAGTAACTCCCTCTCAGGAAAATTAAATGTGATAATATCTTTCAAGTATTTAATAGAATGTTTGGCAAACAGGAAGCCCTCAGTAATATTAGTTTTTGTTGACATCATCATCACCCTCATGATCTAAGTTAGGTCTCCCTGTTAAATGGTCCTGAACTTTTCTTTTCTGCACTCAGCACATTTACAATTGCTTATTTGATGTCTAATTTGGTTAAGAGGCTGGGCTGTAGAATCACATTCCCTGAGTTCATTACTGGCTCCGATATTTCCTAGCTGTGTAGCATTGAGCTACTTCTTTCATCTCTAAGCCTCTGTTTGCTCATCTGTGAAATGGGATGATAACACTAAATCATGTCAAAGGGCAATCAAATGACTGCTGTGAAGCACTTAGCAAGCACATGGCACGTAGTCAGTACTCAGCAAACGTAGCACCTACTCATGCTGCTTATGCCCTTAAGAGAGTATAGCTGTCTTGTTCCTGTGAAATTTCCAGTACACAGTCGGTGTCCAATAAAGATTTGTGGGCTACCTGACCACAGTATAGAAGGTGAGTTTGAAGTGTCAAGGCTGATGGCAAGGAACCTAGTAGGGGGCTGTTACATTTAGTCTACATGACAATGTCTAAACAAGGGCATTAGAAGTGAGAGTGAAGGTAAAGGAGTTCCTGTAGAGCTTGAACGAAAGAAATTTAGCAACTAATTGCAAGGAGGAACCGAGGAGAGAAAGGAGTCAAACACTACTTGGCATCTGCCTTCTGGGATCCCTTAGAGGTTGGTGACCTCAGACATCAAAATAAGAACGCTTTTTGCCAAGCTGTGAAGTGTGGTGGTTCAGAGATGAGCACCAACGACAGCATAGATGAGTTCAGATCCTAACTCCGCCTTCCCCAAGGTGTAGCTTCATCTTCTGGAAAATGAGGATGCTATTGTGCTGGGAATCAGACTGTGATGATGAGGCTTATACAGTTGTTAAATGCCAGAGGCTAGCCCGTGATAAACGCACTCAAGGGCTGGCTATTATTACTATTCTGCTCTTGTGTGCCAGCTTTTCTATGTGAGATCAAGAATCAGAGCCCACCTCTCGGCTCTGCTTGTAGAAAAAAGGGGAAAAAATGCAAGCAACTTTGAAAAACACAGTCTTAGGACCTTCACAAATCCTGCCTGGATGACAATTGTTAGTAAGAGATGTCGTTGTGCTCTGTGAGCAAAATTAATTCACCAGATCTCTGAAGGCTGCTCTCCTGAAGGTTTGAATCATTTGAGTCATATTTCAGGTGATCCAGGCCAGGGTGGAGGAAGGAGAAGGTGATCGGGTGCTGGCCTCCACACAGGCACTGACATGACCCATGAGCGCGAAGGCTCCGGGGTGGCCATTTCCTGAAGACTCAAATACAGCATTAATGTGCTGGGCACAGGGCCTGCCACGGATACAGAGGCCTGAACTGGAGGCCCAGGGGCCTGGTGATCCGAGCTGTTGTCACATTTGAAATATGGAATCAATTAAAAATGGCAGCCTCTGCCACCTCAAGAGGGAGAACGTGGGCCCACTCTGGGCTTGTTGCAGAGTAGCTAGCTTGGCAGTATTCTGCCAAGAATGTTAGAGCCAGAAAATATTTTCAGCCTTATCTTGCCCATTTCCCATCTTGTTTGCACTCCGGCCAGACAAAATGGCTGTTTCCTGAAGGGCCAGGTTCTCTTTTTGTTCCTTTACAAAGCTTCCTCTCCTTTTGCCTAAATCCTCATTTCCCCTCGCTCCACCTAGCTGCTGCCTTCTGGTGCTTCGACATTCAGCTTAGATGTGGCTACTCTGACTTTGCAGAGGAGGTGGGGGTCCCTGTTCTGTGCTCCCAAAGCTGCCTGTTTCATCTTTATCACAACCCTGACGGTGCCCCATTAAATCTGTCTGTCTAGTTATCCCCTGACTGAACCATACACTACCTTCAGGGAAGGACTCTCTCTTCCACCTTTATAGCCTCCAGATTTTGTCACAGTATCCAGCATAGAGTAGGAACCTCGTGTATTTAGATCCATTCCCCATCAAGACATTAAAAAACAACCTCAAAAACCAGTATGAGACATTTAATATTGTTACTGTGATTATGATCCCTACTGCAATTTTATTTTGAAATCCAAAATTAGGTCACATGATCTGACAATGAGATAGACTCTTTAAAAACCAACCTTGAGCCTAGGAAACAAGTTGCATTGCTTCCAAAGCTATGTTAGGAAGAGAATGGGAGATGGAGAAGATAATTCTTACCGAGGTAGATCTCAAACGATTCTTGGAGAAAGGAGAGGGTGACTTGAACATTAAGGGTAGGTTGGGCTTGGACAGGTCCATCATCTGCCTCAAAGAATTTGAGGATAGGATGAACCTGGTTTGTGCAAAAGAGAATTGGTCTCAGCTTCTCCCCTTCCCCTGATCAACGTGCTGAGTCAGCCCTCAGCAGCACCCACGCCCTCCTCCTCCCCATCCTCACACCCCCAGTAAGATCCATCTATACAGCAACCACATGCTTGTGGCATATCAGGTATTCCATACACAAGGTGAGGACAGCAAGTTGGCACTTGGAGCCCTCCAGTTGCTTTTTCAGTCCCCATCCTTTTGCCCTCCCAGGATCAAGCTCACTGAGAGAATCCAAATCAATGTAATATTAGATAATTATAAGAATATCAGCTAAAAGTCATCATGTGCCTCTGATGTGGCAGGCAGTGCACTCGGTGTTTTACCTACAATGTCTTATTTAATCTTTATAGAACTTATTTACTCATTGAAGAAGTATTTATTTCATGTTCCTTATGTGGCCTGCAGCAGTAGAGATGCTGTCCTGAAAAAGACATTATGAACACCCCTGCCTTTCATTCTCAGCAGGAGACAGACACCAAAGCAAATTAGCAAAATAACAAAATACGTTGTGGCAATGAAATAAGTGAGTGCTGCTGTTAAAATAATTAAAATGGTGTAAAATAATTAAAACAAAGAGGAGAGTAGGGATGTCATGCTCAGATAGGGTGGTCAGAGAAGACCTCTGTGAGATATAAAGAGTGCAAAGGGGGAAAGTGTGTTCCAGGCAGAGGGAACAGCATTTCAAAGCCACTTGAGTGATGGAGAAGCTGGAACAGGGTGGGCATGGTTGGGGTGAACTGGGTGAGGTAGGGTTGCAGAGGTGGGCAGGAACCAGATCTTCTAAAGAGAAGGCATTCTTGTTGCCTTGCCATCGGCAAGGAAACTGATACTCAGAGCAAAGTAGGGCTCTGATAAGCTTTCCTTTATCCAGGGACGTTTGCTGTCTGCCTCAACTTTGTGTGTGTAAATTAAGCTGGGCTGCCCACTCCTGGCCAATTAACATTCATGAAAAGTTTCAGCATCCCAGCTCTGGTTACTTCTCCCCCTGACTTCTCTCTCCTCCTGTCATTTAGTGCCCTTAGCTCATTTCCTGTATCTTCCTGGCTCCTGACATAATTTTTGCTTCTTTTCCTCTGCCTGTCCCCGTGCTGGCCTGAGAACCAGAGATGATTGTCTTCTCTCTTGGAAATGCCTCTATGCTCTGTCTCAGACACAGCCCCACTGCCCACTCTGATTCCATCCATGATGGCACCCCAAAACCAGTTCATTTAATCATCCTGGCACCCAGTCCCCAATTCTCAGCCAACGCTGGTCGGCTCATTATTTGAGGCCCAATATTTGAGGAGGGTTAGAATTTTACTAAACAACCCGAGTATTTGAAATTTCAAAGGATGAATGAAGTGGTAAGGTAGAATTTCAGGCAGTGGGTAGCAATTAATTTTTAAAGAAATTTGCCCCCACCTCCCACTGGTTTAAGTCTAGTTTTCAAAATCAGTGTCCTTCTCTGTTACCATAAAGGAAAGATGCTACTTGGGGAAATCTCAGGGCACTTAACCGTAATGGAAATGAGAAAGTCAAAAAGAAACACACCGGCAAATAATGTTCCTTTTTGCCCTGGGATACTGTTCATGATTATTTCTCAGAAGCGGTCTTTAATTGTTTTATCTAAAGAGTATGCACCTTCTTTCCTCTGACTGTCTCCTCATAGAGGCTTGTGAATTGGATCCAGCTATTAGTAGCACTTACTAATTTCCTCTGAGTCTTGCTGGCTGAAGCGCCCGGCTTGGAACAACTTTTAATTTTGTTTTTAATTAAATTTCAGTTGTTTCAAATCACTCACTTTTAATGTCCTTTCTGTGCAGCCCTCAGAAGCAAGAGATGCTGTGCGTTGTTGTTTATGCACACACACAATCTGATGTGTGTGTATCCATGACGTGGCTAAAGACTGACTCCTGGCTGGGGTCCGAAGCAAGAGCAGGCAATTAAGAAAATAGAAATGAGTCACAGAATGAGCTTTTGTTTACACTGTTACATCCAAAGCTAATATGTTGCTTAAGCAGGAGTCTTGGTTATCGTGTTTGTTTTTGCCAAACTGTATTTGAACAAGACAACATTCCCTTGTATTTCACAATAGGATTATCAAATATTTGTATGTAGAAATAGTATAAGAATAGCTAACACTTGTTAAGCATTTATTATGTGCCAGGTACTGTTTTAAACACTTCACATATATTACCTCATTTACATTAAAAGTAATTTGAAACAAAGGAGATTTAATTTACATATATTACCTCCCCCATTCCTATGAGATTATTGTCCGCACTTTTAAAGCTGAGAAACCAAGGTCCATTGAACTGGATCATTATCACTTGGTTCGTTCGTGGCAGGGCCAGAACATGAATACTGGCTGGCTGCCTCCATATTCCTGTTCTTAAACATTACATTAGACTTTTTCTCTACAGAAGACAGAAGAGCCTCATTATCTAAATGACTATAACAACAAAAAAATACAGAAAATTGACGAATTCTTTGAAAAAGTGAAATTATGTTAGTTGACGTTGGGGCCTGTGTGTGGCCTCTGCTCATGCTCATTCCTGTTGTGTAAACTGTGAAACTGCACCACGGGGTTTGGTTCGCATTCACAGAATCGTGGTTTGGGTATTTAACTGTGCTCTTTCAGATACTTAGCACCCCAGAAAGGACGATTAAGTTTAAAGCAAAAGCATAAATATACAGCAGTTGTCCTATATATCCCTTGGTTTAGCTAACAGCATTTGCTGTACTGTTAGTTCCAACTGAAAACAGAACCCAGCCAATTTTCTATCTCAGAAACGTCACGTATCTTATTATCTTTGCAAGGAACATTATTTCTTTTTTTTTTTTTATTTTTTTTTTGTTTATTGCAGTAACATTGGTTTATAACATTGTAAAAATTTCAGGTGTACATCATTGTACCTCTATTTCTGCATAGATTACATCATGTTCACCACCAAAATACTAATTACAACCCATCACCACACACATGTACCCAATTATCCCTTTCACCCTCCTCCCTCCCCCCTTCCCCTCTGGTAACCACCAATCCAATCTCTGTCCCTATGTGTTTGTTTATTGTTGTTATTATCTACTACTTAATGAAGGAAATCATACGGTATTTGGCCTTCTCCCTCTGACTTATTTCACTTTGCATCATGCCCTCAATGTCCATCCATGTTGTCACAAATGGCTGGATTTCATCGTTTCTTATGGCTGAGTAGTATTCCATTGTGTATATATACCACAGCTTTTTTATCCATTCGTCCCTTGATGGGCAGTTAGGTTGCTTCCAAGTCTTGGCTATTGTGAATAAGGCTGCAATGAACACAGGGGTGCATGTACCTTTGCAAATTGGTGTTTTCAAGTTCTTTGGATAAATACCCAACAGTGGAATAGCTGGATCATATGGTAGTTCTATCGTTGATTTTTGAGGAATCTCCATACTGTTTTCCATAGTGGCTGCACCAGTTTGCACTCCCACCAGCAGTGTATGAGAGTTCCCTTCTCTCCACAACCTCTCCAACACATGTTGTTTCCTGTCTTGTTAATTATAGCCATTCTGACGGGCGTGAGGTGATATCTCATTGTAGTTTTGATTTGCATTTCCCTGATAGTTAGTGATTTTGAACATCTTTTCATGTGTCTGTTGGCCATCTGTATATCTTCTTTGGAGAAATGTCTGTTCAGGTCTTTTGCCCATTTTTTAATTGGGTTGGTAGTTTTTGTTGTTGAGATGCATGAGTTCTTTATATATTTTGGAGATTAAGCCCTTATCAGATGTATGGTTTGCAAATATCTTCTCCCAATTGTTAGGTTGTCTTTTCGTTTTGTTGATGGTTTCCTTTGCTGTGCAGAAGCTTTTTAGTTTGATGTAGTCCCATTTGTTTATTTTTTCTATTGTTTCTCTTGCCCGGTCAGATGTGGTGTTTGAAAAGATGTTGCTAAGACTGATGTTGAAGAGCGTACTGCCTATGTTTTCTTCTAGAACTTTCACAGTTTCAGGTCTTACATTCAAGTCTTTAATCCATTTGGAGTTAATTTTTGTGTATGGTGTAAGGTAAGAGTCTACTTTCATTTTTTGCATATGGCTATCCAGTTTTCCCAACACCATTTGTTGAAGAGACTTTCTTTTCCCCATTGTATGTTCTTGGCTCCTTTGTCAAAGATTAGCTGTCCATAGATGTGTGGGTTTATTTCTGGGCTTTCGATTCTATTCCATTGATCTGTGTGTCTGTTTTTGTGCCAGTACCATGCTGTTTTGGTTACTATAGCTTTGTAGTATATTTTGAAATCAGGGAGTGTGATACCTCCAGCTTTGTTCTTTTTCTCAGGATTCCTTTAGCTATTCGGGTCTTTTGTTGTTCCATATAAATTTTAGGATTCTTTGTTCTATTTCTGTGAAAAATGTTGTTGGAACTTTGATAGGGATTGCATTGAATCTATAGATGGCTTTAGGAAGTATGGACATCTTAACTATGTTAATTCTTCCAATCCAAGAGCACGGAATATCTTTCCATTTCTTTGTGTCTTCTTCAATTTCTTTCAGAAATGTTTTATAGTTTTCGTGTACAGATCTTTCACCTCTTTGGTTAAGTTTATTCCTAGGTATTTTATTCTTTTTGTTGCAATTGTAAATGGGATGGTATTCTTAATTTCTCTTTCTGCTACTTCGTTGTTAGTGTACAGAAATGCAACTGATTTTTGTATGTTGATTTTGTATCCTGCAACTTTACCATATTCGTTTATTACTTCTAAAAGTTTTCTGGTGGATTCTTTAGGGTTTTCTATATATAAAATCATGTCATCTGCAAATAGTGACAGTTTCACTTCTTCCTTTCCAATTTGGATCCCTTTTATTTCTTTCTCTTGCCTGATTGCTCTGGCTAGGACTTCCAATACTATGTTAAATAGGAGTGGTGAGAGTGGGCATCCTTGTCTGGTTCCTGTTCTTAGAGGGATAGCTTTCAGTTTTTCACCATTGAGGATGATATTAGCTGTGGGTTTCTCATATATGGTCTTTATTATGTTGAGGTACTTTCCTTCTATACCCATTTTATTCAGAGTTTTTATCATAAATGGATGCTGGATCTTGTCAAATGCTTTCTCTGCATCTATTGAGATGATCATGTGATTTTTGTTCTTCATTTTATTAATGTGGTGTATTACGTTGATTGATTTGCGAATGTTAAACCATCCCTGCATCCCTGGAATAAATCCCACTTGATCATGGTGTATAATCTTTTAACGTATTGTTGTATGCGATTTGCTAGTATTTTGTTGAGGATTTTCGCATCGATGTTCATCAGTGATATTGGCCTGTAATTTTCTTTTTTGTGTTGTCCTTGTCTGGTTTTGGTATCAGGGTAATGTCAGCTTCGTAGAATGAGTTAGGAGCTTCCCCCTCCTCAATTTTTGGAAGAGTTTGAGAAGGATAGGTATTAAGTCTTCTTTGAATGTTTGGTAGAATTCACCAGGGAAGCCGTCTGGTCCTGGACTTTTATTTTTGGGGAGGTTTTTGATTACTGTTTCGATCTCCTTACTGGTGATTGGTCTATTCAAATTCTCTACTTCTTCTTGATCCAGTTTTGGAAGATTGTATGATTCTAAGAATTTATCCATTTCTTCCAGATTGTCGAATTGGTTGGCATATAGTTTTTCATAGTATTCTCTTATAATCTTTTGTATTTCTGAGGTGTCTGTTGTAACCTCTCCTCTTTCATTTCTGATTTTACTTATTTGTGCCTTCTCTCTTTTTTCTTGGTGAGTCTAGCTAAAGGTTTGTCTATTTTGTTGATCTTTTCAAAGAACCAGCTCTTGGTTTTATTAATTTTTTCTATTGTTTTTTTGGTCTCTATTTCATTTATTTCTGCTCTGATTTTTATTATTTCCCTTTTTCTACTGATTTTGGGCTTTGTTTGTTCTTCTTTTTCCAGTTCCTTTAGGTGCATTGTTAGATTGTTTGAGATTTTTCTTGTTTGTTGAGATAGGCCTGTATTGCTATAAACTTCCCTCTTAGAACCGCTTTTGCTGTATCCCATAAATTCTGGTATGTCGTATTTTCATTTTCATTTGTCTCCAGGTATTTTTTGATTTCTTCTTTGATTTCTTCATTAACCCAGTCGTTGTTCAGTAGCATTTTGTTTAATCTCCATGTATTTGTGGCTTTTCTGATTTTCTTCCTATAGTTGATTTCTAGTTTCATGCCTTTGTGGTCAGAAAAGACGCTTGGTATTATTTCAATCTTCTTAAATTTATGGAGACTTGTTTTGTGGCCTAATATGTGATCAATCCTGGAGAACGTTCCATGTGCATTTGAAAAGAACATGTATTCTTCGGTTTTTGGATGGAATGCTCTGTATATATCTACTAGGTCCATCTGTTCTAGTGTGTCGTTTAAGGCCAATGTTTCCTTATTGATCTTCTGTTTGGATGATCTATCCGTTGGTGTAAGTGGAGTGTTAAAGTCCCCTACTATTATTGTGTTACTGTCTATTTCTGTTTTTATGTCTGTTAATAATTGCTTTATACATTTAGGTGCACCTACATTGGGTGCGTAGATATTTACAAGTGTTATATCCTCTTGTTGGATTGTTCCCTTGATCATTATGTAATGCCCTTCTTTGTCTCGTTTTACAGTTTTTGTTTTAAAGTCTATTTTGTCTGATATGAGTACTGCTACCCCAGCTTTCTTTTCATTGCCATTTGCTTGGAGTATCTTTTTCCATCCCTTCACTTTCAGTTTGTGAGTGTCTTTAGGTCTGAAGTGTGTCTCTTGTATGCAGCATATATATGGGTCTTGTTTTTTTATCCAGTCAGCCACCCTATGCCTTTTAATTGGAGCATTTAGTCCATTGACGTTTAAAGTAGCTATTGATAAGTATGTACTTACTGCCATTTTTTAACTTTTTTTTTTTTTTTCCTCAGTGTTTTAGTAGTCCTTCTCTGTTCCTTTCTTCTTCTATACAGGACTGATGGTCACTTTAGTTTGACCTCTGTCTGAAAGCTGTACTCTTTAACTACCCTCCTCCCTCCTTTTATGTTTTTGATATCATATCCAACCTCTTTTTTGTGCATTTGTATCCATTACGTTCTAATCGTGGAAATAGATAATTTTTCCTATTTGTGGTCTTCTCTTTTCCCCTTAAATCAGTCCCTTTAACATTTCTTGTAACACTGGTTTCTTGGTGACAAACTCCTTTAATTTTTGCTTATCTGGGAAAATTTTGATCTCTCCTTCCATTTTGAACGATAACCTTGCTGGGTAGAGTATTCTTGGCTGTAAGTTTTTTCCTTTTAGCACTTTAAATATATCATGCCATTCTCTTCTAGCCTGTAAGGTTTCTGCTGAGAAGTCAGCTGATAGCCTTATGGGGTTTCCTTTGTATGTAACTTGACATTCTCTTGCGGCTTTTAGGATTCTCTCTTTATCTTTAATTCTGGACATTCTGATTATGATGTGTCTTGGTGTGGGCCTCTTTGGGTTTATCTTGTTTGGGGCTCTCTGTGCCTCCTGTACCTGGATGTCTGTTTCCTTCCTTAGGTTAGGGAAGTTTTCATCTATTATTTCTTGAAATAGATTCTCTGCCCCCTTGTCTCGCTCTTCTCCTTCCGGGACACCTATAACATGGATGTTAGTGCGCTTGATGTTGTCCCAGAGGTCCCTTAGACTGTCCTCACTTTTTAATTCTTTTCTCTTTTACCTGTTCACCTTGGGTAATTTCTTCTAGTCTTTCTTCCAGCTCAAAGATCCGTTCTTCTGTATCCTCTACTCTGCTTTTGAGTCCCTCTAATGAGTTTTTCATTTCCAGTATTGTATTCTTCATTTCTGATTGGTTCTTTTTTATATCTTCCATTTCTTTGTTGACATTCTCACTGAGTCCATCTATTGTTCTCCCCAGATCAGTGAGCATCCTTAACACTCTTAGTTTGAACTCTCTGTCGGGTAGGTTGCTCATTTCTGTTTCACTAAGTTCCTTTTCTGGGGTTTTGTCCTGTTCCCTTACTTGGAATGTATTCTTTTGCCTCTTCATTTTGCCTCTTTCCCTGTGCTTGTGTCTCACGTATTAGGTAGGTCAGCTCGTCTCCTGCTCTTGGATAGGTGACCTTATGTAAGTGATGGCTTAGGAGGCTTCCAGTGTGCTTCCCTCAGTTCTCAATGTTCCAGTGGTGACCCCTAACTGGGCTACGTGTATCCTTCTGCTGTGGCCTGTTTGCTCTCCCTGTAGGCGCCCAGGGAGGCTGAGTTATGCTCCTGGCCAGCTGTTGTAATGCTCAGCTGCTTGTAGTTGTTGTGGGCCCTTCAGTCTCTTTATCAGCTTTGGGGAGCCCCAGCACAGTTGGCTGCAAGTTCTAATACCACATTTGTGTTGCAGTATTTCTTTTAAGTGAGTAGGCCCCCACCGTGGCAGGTTGTTAGGCTCAGGGCCTTACAATTGCTGTAAGCCTCTAGCCTATTAGGTCTCTTGTCAGCTCTCTGAGGATTGCAGCTGGGTGGGGCTGGCCTCAGGCACAGGAGCACCCAATTGTTTCAGGTTTTGGAAGGTGGAGCAAACCTCCTATGTGGGTCTTTGAGAAGTACAAGTCTTCTGTGGCTGAGAAGCCCTGCCGCCCACAGGTCGACACACACAGTCAACACAGTCCTGCCCCGTGTGAGCGCCCGACCTCCCAAGTGGACCCAGTCTCTCCACGGCGGGAGCCCCACACACTCTGCCACCGCCCCACACTCTCCACCCGCTCCTTGTGCACACCCTGCCCCGCTCAAGTCAGCTCAGTTGCCAGGCTGCAGAGAATCCAGTCACCAATCTATGCAGGCCCACACGTTGCCTGAGGGCTTGTTGTTGGGTGGGGCTAGTCTCTAGGGTGGGCTGCCTGCCCTGGCTGAGCTGGATTAAATCGGTGCTCTAGCGGGTGGGGCAGACCCTGGGCTAGCAGGTCTCAGGGAGAACTCCAATGGCGTCTGTGTCAGCACGCTCACACCAGGCCACAACAATGGCCGCCGCCAATGTCCCTGGAGAGGTCTCACCCCTCACCGAGATGCACTCAGGGCCTATTAGGTGAGTCTCTTGTCACCGAAGCACCGTGCACCTTTCTTTCTGGTGATTTTAGGATGCTTTCTGGAACGGGTGAGTTTGTGCGCGGGCCCTTTAAGAGCCAGTTTTAGTTTCTTTGTGAACCGGGTTTTCTGGGGGTGCTACCCAATGCTTTAGTAGCAGGCAAAGTCAGATATTATGCTGCTGGTCTCAATTGTGCTGGGTCCACAAAATGCCCACAGCGGGGGCGCTCCCCGGCTCAGGGCCCCGCGCCTCCAGGGAGGCTGCGTACCTGTGCGCTGCTCCCGGCGGCCGTGACGCTGGCGGCTTGTGAAGGCGGCGTTTTTCCTCTCCAGAAGGGAGTCTCTGCCTCTTCTACCCCAGTTAGGATTGTCCGTTGTTGCAGGAGTTCCTCTTATCCAGTTTTCAGTTCTGTCTCAGGGGTAATTTTTCCACGAGTAGTTGTAAATTGGCTGTGTCCACGGGAGGAGGTGAGTTCAGAGTCTGCCTACGCCGCCATCTTGACTCCCAAGACAAGGAACATTATTTCGCTGATACCAGCACCCTCCCTTTTCCACCCTAAAATGTACACACACACACACTCACACACACACACACACACATCACCTGTTGGGAACTCACAGCAGCTTGTTGCTTTCTCCATAGGCTGCTCCTTGTTTGTCGTCATGTAAGAGTTGCTGCATTTAATGCTCATCTCCTGCTCAACATTGTGCAGTCTCTACAGCCAAGGGCTACAGTGCTCTGTCTTTTTTGTTCCCTGCTGAATACCCACTTCTTACAACCAGGCCTGATGTGTGTCTGGTGTTCAATAAACATTTGTTGATTGTACAAATAAATACAGTCAGACTTAAACACAATAACCAGCCTGCTGAGAAGTAAAGTGACAGTAGATGACGCACAATACCCAGAGTCTGGACCTCTGGACTCTAGTCCCAGGGTTTATAATTAAATAATTGTCTGCAACTTGAGCAAGAAACCTTTTTACTGCCTTCCACGTCTTCATTTGTGACATGGGAATGATAATAACTCTGTAGAACATGTATGCATTAACTTACTTCTTCCTGACAATAACCCTAGAGGTAGTTTCTGTTATTTTGCTCACTTTTTTTCAAATGAAGAAACTGAGTCCAAAATAGGTAGTAAATTTGCCAAAGCTCACACAGCTGCTGAACAAGATCTGGCTGACTCCAGAAACTCTAATATCTCTTGCTGTGAGTATCGGGTGAGATATTGAATGTAAATGTGTTATACAGTATCTTAAATGCTAAACAAAAATTGCTTATTATTGTGGCCCATTAGTGAATCTCAGGTGAAACTTGAAGCACCATTGGAAAATATGGAGAGAGAACTGTGTGGTTTGCTTCTTTTGTTTCCATTTGATAGCATCTAAGGTAGTATTCTCATAGCTGAAAGGGCCATTTGTCACTTCATCCATCCATGCATTCAAAATGTTTACTGATTGCCTGCAAAGTGCCAAGCGCTGTGCTGAGAAATGGCCATCTGAAGATGAGTTACACACAGATTGTCCCTTGGAAAGCCCACTCTCTTCCAAGGCAGATGAAATATCAGCATGCCCCAAACCTTGCCACCTGGGGAACACTCAATAAGTGTGTACTGAACTCAAATGCATTAGTAGTGACACTGATGGAAGGAGAGATGTGCACATGCTGAGCCATCAGGGACAGAAGGAGGATAGGCTACTTACAGGTGAGAGGACTAGGGAAGGACGAGTTTGCCTTTGGCTGGGCCTGGGAGGATAGCATTGACGTGGTAAGAAGGATGCTCCAGGATATGGGATCAACCGGAGCAAAGGCAAGGCGATGGGCTAGGAAGGACATGCATGGGAGGAAGGAGCAACACCATTAGTCAATTGCTGCCTTTCTTCATCCAATGCCTTTCCTATTCCAAGGGAGGGAGAACATATTCCTTAGTGGCCAGGGACGAAGAAAGAAAAACAAGCACATTTCGGTCACCTGCTATGTGTTTGACTCAATACTGTAACTTTATATATATTCTATTCTTTATTCTTCCCCAAACCTTCTGAAGTTGTTGGTGTTATACTAGTACTAATAGTAGTAGCAGCAGCATCAGTACTCTTATTGCAAAAGTAATACAGGAGTGAATGAGGTAAATATTAAATATGCCCTCTTTCATATTCATGATTCTAGTCTATGGGTTGATGACTCTTTTGGTGTATATCCTTCCAGAATTTTTGCTACTCCTACACACACACACACACACACACACACACGTATACACACACACACACACACACACACACACCCTGAATTGCTTTTTGTTTGTTTGAAACTTGAGATAAGATCCTACACATTCATGGGCAACTTGCTCCTCATCAACAATGGACATCCCAATGTGCCTTTGTACGCAGGAGTATGTGGTAGGGATTATTGTTCCCATTTTACAAAAGAGGAGCCCCAAGGTTCCCAAAGTCAAGTAATGGGCTAAAGTCCGTCAGCTGGTGAGTGGCCACCAGAGCCCACCTCTCTTAAGCTACACTCCACCAACTCCCTCTGGGAACAGAATGAAAGAGTTCACCCTTTATGAGTCATATACCAGAAATGTGGATCTCAGCCATCCTGTATCCTGTTTGAGCCTCAAGGCCTTCAATTGGTCTTCAAATAAAAATCTTATCCTTTCTCTCCTTACCATTCCCAGAATTCATAGTAGAGTTTGGCTGGTGAAGGGCTGATGGCTGCAAACCCTACAATGTGGCTAAGCTGTGCATCTTCTTTATTATGTTGCTCTAGGTACCAATATTATATATTTAGGCAGCTGTTCTCATCTGTGCCAGAGAGCAAAATCTGTTCCATCAACGTGACTGCTGAAACCTCTGATTTTTGGAGGCTTTGCTCTATGTAGTCCTTTGTAGCATCATAAAACAATTAGATTTAGGCTTAGCATTAATTTGAATTATTGTCCAGTTTCCAGAAAATATCTTCTGGAAATGTCATAAGGATGTATTACATGTCTTTGGAGATATTAAATATTGAATTACAATATTATGTCACCTTCCCTCTGCCATTTCTCTCTGTCTTTCTCACATACACTCTCAACATGGTCTGATTTATGTGTCAACCAGCACCATGAAAAGCTCAGTACTTAGAGAAATAACCAGAGATGAATATTGACAGAAGGCAAGCGCACGCACACAGACACACACACACATACACACACACATACACACACACACACCTTAGTAGTGTGGATAGCTTTTCCCTGAAGTGAGAGGAATGGGAGGCAGCCTGGTGTTACAGACAGAGCTCCAGACTCAGAGATAGGCAAACTGAGTTCTGATTTGGAATCATCAACTTCCCAGCTGTGCAATTTAAGACATGTCCCTTTAACTTCCTTCAGCTTCAATTTCTTTGTCTGTAAAATGGGCATAAAAGAAATACCTGCCCTCCAAATTTATTTCTGGAATCAATTAGATTAACAGCGGAAACAATAGTAAAAACTCCCATTTGATAAGTACATCCAATAAGTCAGGTGCACAGCCAGTCACATTTAATATTCATGCAAATGCTACAAGGCTAAGTATTGTTCATCCTTTTATAGATGAAGAAGCTGAGAAAAGAAATATTAAGCATTTCCCAAGGTCATTTAAATCATAAGTGGTAAGGACACTTTTTGAATCCAGGTTTGCCCATTCCAAGGTCTGTGCTTTTCCCACTGAATTTATTTCTAGACAAGAGAGAAGAGAATAGAAGGCAAGAGATCTAGAGAGACAGAAACACACACACGCACGCACACACACACTGACAGTGAAAGACACAAAAGCAGGCAGGTGCCGGGATCTAATTTGGTTGGTTGGCATCGGATCCTCAGTGTAGTAATGAAACAGATCCGGGAGGAATTGCTAATATGGTTATTCTTAGCGCTCACAGTTGTGAGCCGTCTTTGCCAAACAGCCTCTGACGTTTGTACAGATTCCTCAGGAAAGGCAAAAAGAAGCGTATTTCATAGAAAAGGGTGGACCCAAAGGAGGGGGAACAGGGCAGGGAACTTATTTAAGCTGATGGATCTGGGAAGCCACATGGTGCATTCATTCATTTGTTAATTCAGTCAACCAGTCATGTCTTAGCCACACATTTTGCATTTTCTTTACAGATTTATTGAACCTAATATATGGCAGGCACTCTTCTAGCGCCTCCACAATGTTACCTCTCACTCCTGCAACACATCTTAAAGGTAGCTTCCCTCATTCCCACCCTACCAAACTCACCCCAAGGTATTGTGAAGATCAGAGGAGATGCTACTGGGATAAGCTGTGAATCAGCAGAGGGAAAAAGAGCATACTTGGCTAGGTGGGAGAAAGGTGTGTTGTTGTTGTTGTTGTTGTTGTTGTTTTTAATGAAGCTATTGTCTGACTGTGCCCAGGCAGGACCGCCATGTTGCACAACTCTAGGAGGCACCATCCACACAGGATACAATTATTCATAGAATTATCTTTGCTTGTGTGTATCTACATATATGTATGCATGTATACATAGACACACACAATTATCCAATTGTACATACATATATGAAATACACAATAATATATATAGTATATACAGATAGACATACAATTATACATAGAATGCATTGTTTGCTATGTAAATTTTGTGCCTTAGAATAGTACAACATAGAGACCCTACCTAGGTATGGTGCTATCCTTAGGCAATTCAAATGCATTTTATTTAATGGTCTTAGAATCTCTGTGAAGTATTTCCATTGTATAGACAAGGAGAGGGAGGAGGGTTACCAAGATGAAGTGATTTGTTCCAGGATCACACAGCTGCTCACTGGCTGGGCTAGGATTTAATCTATGCCTGTTTGACTCCAGAATCCAACCCTCTGCCTCCCAGCTAGGCTCATGTCTTACCTGGACAGTTGACAGAGAGGGAAATTTTTCAATATTAGCAAGTCAGAGCTAAAGGACTTTTGAGTTTTGGGAGCAACTGTCCATCCACCATGTTCATTCAAGAAGCACTGATCTTAAATCAAAAAGAAATCCAGCACTGACATTGGATTTGATGCATAAATTCCCAATGAACTAATGAAGAAAGTTAAAAAAAAAAAAGAAAAAAATTGTTAAATTAAAAGTAAATAGCTGCTTTCAATCTTTGACCACAATCTTCTTAAAAAAATTAAATAACTTAAAGAAAAATGAGAAGTATTTCATGACTTTGATGTTTTCCCCTGCTGCCTAGCTCGGTACCAAATTGTTATATCACTTGGGAGAAAAATAATTTTTTGAAATTTCAACACTTCAAACCTCTTTGGTCCAGACTCAAACACCCATAACTCAACTTTGAAGCAAGACCTGGGACACATAAAGGCATGCGGACTTCTGTGGCAATCTGTTTTAGCCAGACTTTGATCACAATTTGAGGTGGGGAAGACAGAAAGCGGTAGAAACACAACAATTGCCTGAAGCAAATGTGGGTCTGGCACTTCAGGGAAACCTCCATTGGGGGAGAGGAAGTGAGGCTTTGATAGCACTTTATTTGGAAATAACTATTTTCTAACATAAAATACCAATGGCCTGTCCATCTCCGTGCTTCTTTTTCAGGGATATTTAGCGATGAGTTTTTCCATGGCACGGATCTCTCAAGGTTATTACTATTTCACACTCCCAGTGAGGGAGCTCTAGCCTTGTGACAACTCACATACCTCCACAGGGTCTATTCTTGGTTGTCAGTGTGAAATACTGGGACAAATCCTGAGCTAGAAGTCTGGTCCAGCTCCAACACTTTCCATCTCTGTTGCCTTGGGGAAGTCAGTTCACCTCCCTAACCCTCACCTCCCTCACACGCTAAGAGAATGGGAATCATAAACTCTAGATTCTAGTTGTAGATATTTCACTAATCCCAGTGGGATGTTGGGCACATCCTTCTCTTTCCTTAACTCTCAGTTTCTCTAACTAGAGCATCCATTCTCAATGAGGGCAATGATACTTCCAAAGATATGAAAATTGATTCTTGGATGGGAGGGGGCGCAAAATATCTTACTATTTTCATGTACAGCAAAAGCATAGTATATAAACAGATATACAATATATCTCTGGAATTAAAATTTCATAGGTGGGGGGTGATTAGGGGTAAAAAAAGTCTCAAAAGGCTCCTTAGCAGGTGATAATGAAAAAAAAAAAAAAACAAGGTTGAGGAACTCTGGACTAGAGGAACTCAAACATTTTTAACACTCTTTAAAATTAAATATGTAACTTAGCATCATAAAATTCTGATCTATTGTATGATTGTTCCAAGGACATTCTGATCTTAACCAAATTTCTGTCTTTGTCAGAGCTTAAAAAAGAATAGTATTTTCATGTAAAATGAACAAAAGGAAAGAGGTTGACCCTCTTTAAAAAAGCCACTGGAACTTCTCCGTGTTTTCTTAGTGTTTTTCTTTTCCTTGTCATTTGCGTCTCATTCACACACTTTAGCAGGATTGCATATTCGTTATAACCAGGCTTCCACTCCCTCTGTCCATCCAGTGATGTTGGGAGTATTTGGGACCAGGTCAGGTAGCAGACTGGGCATCTGCAGAATGGATGAAAATAGCTTAGTTCAGACTAGAATTTTTATCCTGGGCTCCACAAACCCCCCAGGGGTCCATGGATAGAACTGTATTTCAGTGATCGGTTTCCTTTGTAATACTATGCAGTATGTTTTATAAATTTGAAAACTTTATTCCCAGAAGTGATCCACAGGGATCCATGACACAAAATGAAGGTTAATAAATGGAGCAAATAGCAGGCTTAAGAGAGGGCTGTTGTCGAATAAGACAAATAGGAGGTAGTGTATCTGTTTGCTAGGGATGCCATAAGAAAGTGCCACAGGCTGGGTGGCTTAAACAACTGAAATTTATTTCCTCACAGTTCTGGAGGCTAGAAGTCTGAGATCAAGGTGTTGGCAGGGTTGGTTTCTTCTGAGGACCTCTCTCCTTGGCTTGTAGATGGCCACCTTCTCCCTGTGTCTTCACACGGTCTTCCCTCTGTGTGTGTCTGTGTCCTAATCTCCTCTTCTTATAAAGACA